>NW_027185389.1:2844156-2889156 GCF_022577435.1 Embiotoca jacksoni
AGAGAGACCACATGCTGCCTGTTCGGACTCAGCTGAGTGTGTGATTACCACCGTTATGAGTGTGTGAAACATACAGTAGTGTGTGTGTGTGTGTGTGTGTGTGTGTGTGTGTGTGTTTATATATATACCTGCTGCTTGTGTGTATCGTGTAGCTCTTTATGTGTCTCCAATCATTTAGACTGTAAGTGGGCTAAATTTGGCCTCACTGCTGTGTGTGTGTGTGTGTGTGTGTGTGTGTGTGTGTGTGTGTGTGTGTGTGTGTGTGTGTGTGTGTGTGTGTGTGTGTGTGTGTGTGTGTGTGTGTGTGTGTGTGTGTGTGTGTGTGTGTTAGACCATAAGTGGAAGAGGACTTTATTTTGGCGGTGCATCCATTGTGTGTGAATGAGTTTATATGTGTGTGTGTGTGTGTGTGTGTGTGTGTGTGTGTGTGTGTGTGTGTGTGTGTGTGTACCTGTCTTTGTTATTGTCCTATAAGTGGACGGATGGACTCCTCGTCCTGGTGTCCACCCCGTCTGTGTGTGTGTGTGTGTGTGTGTGTGTGTGTGTTGTCCCGTGTGCGTCCTCTTTGTTGTCCCCTCTAATCCCGGGTCCCCGTGGGCTCCGGGGGAACAGCTGAAGCCGGGGCAGCGGTGGCTTGTCAGCCCGGGGCTCCCGCTGCTCCTCTCCCTTTCACTGCTCCCCATATGGTCCTGCAGCGCCGGGTCCCCGGGGGCCTGTTAGCGCCGCACCACCCAGGCCCCCGCGCCCTGCCACCAGGCCCCTCTCGCCTCCTGTCTCACCCCCATCGCTCCTCTCTCCCCCCTTTCTCCCCTCTCTCCCTCCTTTGTGATTGTCTGGATCATGTCTCCGTGTGAACCCGGATCTGTTCCTCCTCCGTTTTGTTGTCTTCTGTTAACCACACAGTCTCCTCCCCTCCCCCCCCCCTCCTCCCCTCGTCCACCCCTCCTCCTCCCCACCTCTCTTCCTCTATACCTTTTAATTGATGTTTCTTTCCTCCCCCCTGCCCTCATCTGTCTCTTATTTCTCCGGGCCGTGCCCTCCTCTGCCGTGCGTTGAAGTTAATACGTGGATTTATGGCTCCCATTAGATGTATGAATTATCTCTCTTTTTTTTTGTTTCTTTCTTTTCCTGCAGGAAACTCTTTTTTCGGGGGGTGGGGGGGGAACCCTCCGTGTAGCTCGGGCCGCAGCTAAAGTCATCGCGGCACGGGCCAAGGCCAGTTGGGGCCCCCACGGTACCCCCCCCCCCCGGTGGCTGCAGCCTGTCTCTTTAAAGAGTGATTTAGACTCGGCGGGCCCTCGGCAGACCTCGGAGAAGGAGCTCAGTTTATCTTCACCGAGCGGAGCCCCGAGCGTCTTTAAATCAGCTGTCACTACCTCTCGGGGATTACACGGGGATTTCTAAATGAACTGGGGGGAGGGAGTGGGGGGGGGGGTGCGCTGTTTCACACAAGTTATCAAACAAGATCATAAAACAAACCATCTCTGGGATTTGACTGTTTGGTTACACGTGTTTGGAAGCGGTGCCGTATGGTAATGCTGCCGCCGCCACCGCTGCTTCTTCTCCACGTGTTTGCACGAGACGAGACGAGACGAGAGGAGAGGAGAGGAGAGGAGAGGAGAGGAGAGGAGAGGAGAGGAGAGGAGAGGAGAGGAGATGAGAGAGGAGACGAGAGAGGAGAGGAGAGGAGAGGAGAGGAGAGGAGAGAGGAGAGGAGAGGAGAGGAGAGAGGAGACGAGAGAGGAGAGGAGAGGAGAGGAGAGGAGAGGAGAGGAGAGGAGAGGAGAGGAGAGGAGAGGAGAGGAGAGGAGAGGAGATGAGAGAGGAGACGAGAGAGGAGAGGAGAGGAGAGGAGAGGAGAGGAGAGGAGAGGAGAGGAGAGGAGACGAGAGAGGAGAGGAGAGGAGAGGAGAGGAGAGGAGAGGAGAGGAGAGGAGAGGAGACGCCATCTCTGTGATGTTTTTCTTCTCTTTTCTTTTCTTTTCTTTTTTTCCTCCTTTTTTTGCAAGTGCTATTTGGCTGATGTAACGTAGAGCAGCCGGATCTCCACCTCACACACCGACACTGATCCTCCTCAAGTTGGACCGGTGTCAGTGTTTCCTTTTAAATCACACTCCCTGGATTTCTTCACGTTCATTCCGACGTCCAGTTTTGTTCAGACGACACTTCTGAACTTTTTACATCAAATATTAATCTGCAAAAAAATAAAACACTTTTTTTTTTCTGGCTGAGTTTGAGGGCAGCCACAGATTGAATCCTAGAGCGCCCTCTGTTGACGGTACCGGCTCAGTGTCCCCTCAAACCAGAACCACATCCCTCCTCTTCCTCCTCCTCCTCCTCCTCCTCCTCCTCCTCCTCCTCGGGACTCCCAGAACGACGGACAGGCTCAGCTGTACATGATGATGTGAAGAGGAAGTCTGTAACTGCAACACGCTGAATCCAGATCGCAGGAGGTCAGACCGAGTGTGTTATTGATCAGCAGCGAGAGACTTTTACACTCAACAGTTCCTGAACACATTCAACATCTAATCAATCATATCCAATATTTAATGGGTTTTTTTTGTTTAAAGGTTCTTTTTGAAATCTGCACACAAACACACTTTTATTTTATGGTTGTCGTGTAGTTTTCCTCAAGCTTTGATTTTTAACGTTTTACGTAGTTTTGGTGGAAAAAAGTTTTTCCTTTGGATACTTTTGAGAAGTCGATTCGTTTAACGTCCATAAACAGAAAGGTGATCGTCATACTTCTTGGAAAAGCTCTTTAAATGTGAGGAGGGAATGATTTTCTGTTTTATATCATGGGATATTCAGGGTGTCATGTTGGCGTGAGGCTCTGGGAAATTCTGTTTAAAAAAAAAAACTAAAAACTGAATTAATGGATGAGTCTACAAGATAATATTTATACATTAATAATCAAAATATAGATTTTTTTTTTTTCAGCCTTAAATCTGCAGCTCTCCCTTTGCACTTTTAATATGATACCTACACATAAATAACACTTTTTAATCAGGCACTTTTATAAACGGCTTATGAACTATATGAACTATATTTAATAGTGAATGAATGCTTTATATATATATATATATATTGAAATAAAACTCAACTATAAATAAAACCTAAATACCTTCAGCGTGACATGTTTTTTGATTTTTATCAACTCCAAAAGTTGTCTTGTTAATGGTTAATAACTCATCTATAAAGCATCTCTGACTGATTCATTCATGACTACTTCATTATTTATTCGTTGCAACTTGCAGACCCTTCGTGAAGGACGTGTCAGCAGGAGGTGAAGGAGCGTCGGTGCCGTCACCGAGCAGACGATCCGGGATCGGATCGTCGTGGAAACCCTCAGCTGTGTGTGTGTGTGTGTGTGTGTGTGTGTGTGTGTGTGTGTCTACTTTGAAACCGGATCTGTTCGCGGCGCCCGTGTTGTGTCTCCGACTGCAATATCCTCCTCTGCACTCACGCTGTCATCGGCCGCCTCTCTCTCTCTGCTAACATCCACCACAACAACCCCCCCCCCCCCCCCCCCCCCCACCACTCCACCACCAACACCACCTCCTCCACCTCTGTGCGCCCGCAGCTGGCCGAGGCCCCCCCCCCCCTCACTCTCCCCCCATCCTCCTCCTCTGGGCTCGGGGCTCGGCGGGGGGGGCGGGGCTCTGGATCCAGCTTAAGGAGAAGCCAGGCAGATCAAGGACGAGAAAATACTGGGGGAGAGAAAAAGTTATGTATGATCCTCTCTGTGAACAACCCCCACCAACCATCACCCCTCATTTCTATATATCTTCACCCCCCCCTCCCACCCACATCCCCCCTCCTCCGCTGCTGTTTGGCAGCTAACTACTTTCAGATGCAGGACGAAGCCGGCGTGCCTCCTCGTGTTGTGGGCAGAGACGCCATGTTTACTGAGGGCAGCCGCGTTACGCCCAAACCGTGAAAATATTACGTCCCGAATGACGTGACGCTCAGAGGTCAAGAGGTCAAACTAGCAGTCCGGCCTCTGCAGAGCCGAGTTCCTTCACGGCGATTGATTGACAACCACTTGTTGCACCACCTTTTGTCTCAGTGCAAAAAACAGTAAAGTAGCAATAGTTCATGAATCGCTTTGAGCTGTCGGCATCACCGGCTTCAGAGTCCAGGTGTGACGTTAGCTCCTCAAAGGTCAAAGGTCGAGAAGGTCGAACAGTTGAATTGAATGGTGACGTAGCGGAAAAGCGAGGCACCGCCGGCCGATGTCGGAGAAAGCTGCAGCTGTTGCAGCAGCACACGAACAGGAGTCGTACACGTCCACAGAGATCTTTATTCTTGATGTTTATTGTGTGCGTGAAACAAAAGGGCACGAAAACACGTTCATTTTTTTAGTAAAATAACCGAACAGAGCTGCAGATATGTTGGTGATGCGTTCAGCTGAACCAAGACGACACTAATACCGACGGTGATGTCATCGTTGGTTTGTGAACGTTATGAATCCTCCAGTTCAGATTCTGTCCGTCACCATCTTTGCTAGTTCGGAGCGGTTTGGAGCAGGAAGTGACCATATTTGGACGAGCTGGGGGAGGAGCCAGCGGTGGATCTGACTGATCTGATCGGAAACCTGAAGATACTACGTCCCGCCCACCGATAGCTGTAACCTGACTGCACCACAGGCCTGTCAATCAAACAGACACGCCCCCAAAAACAGGTCTTCTTGAATCTTCTTTTCTAATGAATGAGGGATTATTTTCAGATGGACCTCCAGAAAACTAATAAGAAGGAGTGACTTTAGCTAACAACACCGAGATAACTGATGGACACATTTTATTCACTTTGGATTTGATGACAGAAGTTGAATGGGAGTCTATGGAGCCGGAGGCTTTTTGGAGCCGACCTCTAGTGGCACTCGCTGGTATTGCAGCTGAAGACACTTCTGGATCAGAACCATTTTACAGACCTGAAGCTACGAACTCTTTTATATCCAGTCTGTGATTGAGACACAGAATTTGACTTGTTGTTTACATTAGTCAGCATTAAAAATGTTGATCTTTTTGAAATGTCAGTCGTAAATTATCAAAATAATAATAAAGAAAAGAAAAGAAAGGAAAATATAGGACTGCGACTTGCCAGATCAAATTGTTATTTACGTTGTAAATTTTAAATGATAATTTAATAAACCGCACAAATCCTCAAAAAAATAAATAAAAATATCCTCCATCGACTCAGATTTTCGAACACAGATGATGCGGTGATCCGAACCTTTGTTGAAGAAATGAGATGAATTTCAAAATCCACCTCGCAGTTCAGACAGAGAGGGTTGTGTGTGTGTGTGTGTGTGTGTGTGTGTGTGTGTGTGTGTGTGTGTGTTTGCATGTGTGTATTGGCTTTACTACCATGCCAGTCATGTGTCCTCCATCAACTATTGAGCTCTTGCCTGCGGTGTTTCATCAGGTGCGCAGACTCGTGCGTTAGTGCCTTTACACGAGCAGATTAATAATTCCATTATCCTCTCTCTCTCTCTCTCTCTCGCTCGCTCTCGTTCGCCCTCCATTCATAAGCTTTTTTTTTTCTCACTTTTTCCTCTCTCTCTGGTCCGCTCGTCCTCGCGGCCGCTCTCTCTCTCCCTCGTTTCTCCTCCTCTCTGTTCCATTTGCAAGGTGTGATATTGCTTTAATTGAGCAGAAACATGTGGAGAGATCAGACATATCTCGGGGGATTAGAGGGAAAGCTGGGGAGTTTGTGCGACTGGCAGCCTGTGTTTGGAGCAAGGGGTCTGCTGGGAATGAATGTAGTTAGTGTGACCCCTGACCCCGCGAGCTGTTGACGTGGAAGCCGGCCAAGAGGGGTCCAACAGAACGCTTTTGTTAATCTCATTCAGGGCTCCCTGTGAACTGCGGGCAGGGGGAAAAGCTGGCAGCTCAGACCTGTGGAATGCGGAGCTCTTTATTTCCCATGCTTTGGAAACAGAGGTGGGCCCTGGACCCAGCGAGGCTCCTTTAGCGGGACCTCCTCCACTCAGCTCGATCGACACTGACAGTTTCCTGGCTTAGGCTTGCCAACTTGGCAGGGCAGCGGTGCGGTGGTGGTGGTGGTGGTGGTGGTGGTGGGGGGGAGGGGCGGGGGGGTGGAGGGGATGCGCCCCCACCAGGGCTGCAAAGGCCACGGGGCAGCAGGACAGAACTTCTAACCGGCCGCAACTGTAGTCAGCGGCTGTTTAAAAAAAAAAAAAAAAAGAGAGAGAGCCCCGGTTACACTTGAGCGCTCCGTTGGTTTTGGATGCAACGACTCCGGATGTGTTGATATATACCAGCTAATCTTTGCAGCGCAGTCCGATGTCGGCATCCTTCCTTATGAATTCAAGAAGAATCAAAACTGTCGGTCAAAAAAAACAAAGAAAACAGTTTTATTTTTGTGCTAGCAGCGTATCATGACACAAAGTAACGTTTTTTCTTTTTTAAAGCTAAGCGCCCTCTGGTGGCGACGATCAGGTGACGTTTATATAATGCGTCCTCGTTAGATTCAGACTCGTTTCCTCACTTCCTGTTTCCAAATCACGAGTCGGGACAGTTTTTTTTTTTTTTTTTTTCTTTTAAACCATATTTATGCTACCATGACGACAAAGGTTGCGTAACTTTAACTAACAACTCGGTTCAAGTGATTGTTTCCTTAATCGACAGGTTTTCGGGTCTAAAGTGAATCGGAGGAGCTGATTTTAAGAAAAACTCCCGAAGGTCGGAACCAAACGACACGTACGATCGTTTGTTGGAGGACTTCTAGAAAAGGGGCACGTGATGTTATCGTGATGCTGTGTAAGCGTTTCCTGATCTTCTCCCTTTTGCTCAAAGTTTAGTGACATTTAATTATCTCAAGTTAAGTCTCAGGATCTCAGCTGCCTTAATCTGACCGTTCTAGTTTTCAACCTGTAATTGTTCAATCGTAGTTTACAGACAACTTCCTGTTTGAGTTTGAGTTTTGACCCTCCTGACTTGCTGTAGTTGTGAGTTTCCCTCTGTAGTGATTATTTGAGCAACATAACAGGTTCATTAGGTTTCTTGCACTTCGTCATCCAGTAAAACGTTTTGGCCTTTTTACAGACACGTTACTGTACAGTTAGTTCACTGATCAGCTGAATGATTCAGACAATTAATCGGCCAACCAAACATTTGTTTCACCTGTTTTTGTGTCTTAACTTTTAGCACAAGTACAAAATAAATGTGTAATGTCGTTTTTGGCTGTTTTTGACATCGGAAAACATCACGTTGGGCTTTTGGAAATTTCTCGTGGTTATTTGAGCAAATAATGTGCAGATCAATAACGAGTACTTTTACTTTTTTGAAACTAAAATTACATTTTATTTTTTTAATGCAGGACTTTTACCTTAGATTGTTTTTTTTAATTTTTTTTAATTTTTTTATACCAGAGCGCTGCTATTCTTTACTGAAGTAAAAGATGTAAATATGACTCGAATCATACGTTTTTTTTGTTGTTGTTGCAAACAACAACCAACAACGTCGCTCCTGCTCAAAAAAGCAGAAACACAAGCTGTCGAACAAAAAGCGACGAAACTTCCAGCCGCACGCTTGCGTTCAAGAAACAAAGATTGCGGAATTTGCAGAGGACCTGTTGGAACCCCCCACCCTCCCTCGAGGGGGCCCCCCCCGGGAGCCCCCCCAACCTCACTTTGGTAACCTCTTCTCTAAAGGGTGCAGCTGTGGGGATCAGAAAAGGGGGGGGAGGCCCCCCCTCCCACCCCCCCACACACACAGGACATTAACCACTCACTGGTTAGGCCAGATCAGTCAAGATTAAATAAGTGTAGCCCTCCGTCGGCCTGAATGGGAAAGCTGCTGGAGACTAAGTGGTCGTCGCTGAGGTTGATGGAAGGGTCGGGATGAAGCAGGCAAACACCTCGGAACACATGATGCACCCTTTGAAGCATGAGGGAAAAAAAAAAACCTCGGTATAGCGGATCGGGGCGACAAACAGCTTCGTCTTTATTATTGTGTGCTTTGGAGAAGAGCCGCCACTGACAGACAGGAAGTAAGGAAGTCAGGCTTTGAGGAGGAGAAACTCCTCCCCCTCCCACAGCGCTGCCAGTCAGCTGAGTCCGCTCTCAGCGGCAGCGGGGGAAATACCTGCCGCTCGGCACAATGGTGCTGCTGGGATTACAGGCCCCCCCGCTGGTGAGCAGCCCAGCAACGGGGAGGGAGGGGGGGGGCGGGGGGTGAGGGGGGCGGTGTGTTCACAACAACTTCATTTTTTTTTTTTTTTTTTTAACTCGGTTTGGGATTGATGCGTTACGACTGCGTTTGAGTGATTTTGAGATGAACCCTTCACCCTCAGCGGTACGGCACAAACACAGCTGGATGGAAGGAATGGGCCACAATTAAAGCTGAAAAACTTGATTTAAACACAAAAATAAAACACGACCAACTCGGTGTGAATAATACTGAGGAGGTTCTGTTTTTAGTGTGTTTTTTGTTTGTTTGTTTGTTTGTTTGTTAGCAGGATTACAGAAAAACTGCCGGACAAATTTTCATGAAATTTGGTGGATGCGTGCAACATGTACCGAGGAGGAAACTTTTACGTTTCGGAGCGGATCAGAATCACGGGGCAGCATTTATTAACTATTTTTCACTTTCTTTAATATTGCGAGAAAATCTTAAAATCAATAACACAGTTCAATAGTGAAAAAAACATAGGCCATATTCTAGAAATATGGTGACTCAATCTCACGATCTAAATTCAGAGGTATAATAATAATGTACTTGTCAGGGACAGTTTGGACGGTCAGTACTTGTAAAAGAGAGTTTAGTTGTGAGGTCCCGGCTACGTACGAGCATATTTTGACATTACTTTTATCGTTTTGGAAACATATCCAGACATACATCAACCCAAGATCCCGACAAAGAAAGTTTGAGTTCCGCGAAAAGTTTTTTTTTTTTTTGTGACCACATGGTTTTTAGTCCTCACCATAACCACATATTTTTTTGTCCTAACCGTAACCTTGTGGTTTTCAGTCCGAATCGTAAACACATATTTTTCTCTGTCCTACCCGTAACCACGTGTTTTTTAGTCCTCACCATAACCACGTATTTTTTTTGGTCCTCACCGTAACCTTGTGGTTTTCAGTCCTAAACGTAACCACGTGTTTTTTAGTGCTAACCACATTTTTTTGTTTTGTCCTAACCGTAACCACGTAGGTTTTTACCTGACCCTTACAAGGTTTTTTTTTTCTGACACATTTCCCTCTAGTGGTCGGGTGTGTGTACTACATGCGTTACTGTGATTGGATATATATTGGTTGCAGTTTCAGATTTACATATCAAAGAACAAAGTGGACGTTTAGCCTCGGCGAAGGTTTGCGCTCTCCGAGTGCCTTTCTAATATCTTCTTATAATGTGTTCTCATCTATTCAAATCTTGTGACGTAAAAATCCACAAGTGTCAATTATAGTTTCTGTATTTGACTGGGTGAACTTTTTTCGGATACACACAAGACAACCACAGACTCACACACTTCCATAAATCACATCAATAAAAAAGGAAAAAAGAAAAAGAAAAGAACGAATAAGTAAAAAGTCCTTACCCTACCAAACCTCAATGTCAAAACCTCAGCAATGCTTTGACCCAGCCAACAAACAGCACTCTCCCTCACACACACACACACACACACACACACACACACACACACACACACACACACACACACACACACACACACACACACAAGCTGCTGGCCACGTCCTCCTCCACTCGGCTGGTCGGAGTGTGTGTGCCTGTGCTCCTGTGATTTACCTGCTGTCCTGGCTTTAACGCGCCCCATATGGTGAACAATGGCCCATAAAGACGCCTCTAAAGGAGACAGGAGTTGTAAAGGCAGCCGAGACCTCTCAGCCTCGGCTCTGTTTATGGCCCAGAAAGCTCGGCTGGCTGCGGCGTTTGGACTGCACGCTGCTCAGACCGCCGGCTTCCAATTTTTTTATTTTTTTATTTTTTAATTCGTGTAACAAACTTAAATTCAACTGTGTTGCTGCTAAAGCGCGGCCCCGTGCCACCGGGGTGACGAAGACAAGGCTTTAAAATATAATCATTTGCTGCTGAAAGTGTGGATATATATGGATTTACATGCACCGCTGTGTGTGTGTGTGTGTGTGTGTGTGTGTGTTGCAGAGCCGTTAGTTGGCAGCTCTCGGTTGCGAGCAGATGGAGCGGAGAGGGATCCTGGCCGCCGCTCCTCATGTGATATAGAGATACGCTGCCTCCTCGAAGCTGCTTCCACTTCTTTGTGTCTAGACAGAATGAGTCAGTGTTTAAGACATTAATTCATCCACTTTACTGTTGGTGTTGTAGAAAGGGTCGGCTAACCCAAATCACAGAACAACATATTTTCTCACTTCCTCCGCTGGTACGGAGCCACGTGAAGGGAGTTTTTCACATTTCAGATATCCGGGTGTGATATTTTCTGCCTGCGCTCTGGTTATAATGGAGGTGAATGGGATTTAAAAATGTGACGCTCACTGGATGTAAAATATGACAAATCAAGAATTTTATGCAGATGAAATAGATCTCATGAAATCTGTTTTTTTTTAAATATAATTTAATCCTGTAATATTATATTAAATACACCGAAATTGTATTGAAGTGGAGAAATCAGTCGTTATTGTAGGAAGTAGCCGTTATTACAGTTTATTTCTTTTGGGTTTTTTTTTAACCACAGTGTGCAATGCAAAGAAAGTCGAGTTTTAATTAGATTATTTTATGATTATCATCGTGTAACTCACGACAAAGAAATTGTCTGTGAAATAAACAACCTTCTTTTTGGGGGCATTGTTGGTTTGAAACGGTGAAATGTACAGTGAGTCCGATGTTTTACCGACCCGTCCGTCCACCCCGACCTCCTCCCTGCAGACTCGGTGTCCATTGTTACTATTGAGTATTCATCTGTTTGGCTTTTTTTTTTTGAAAACTCAAAAATGATCGCCCTTCTCTAATATTTGGGTGCTGAGATGACGGATGATGTCTCAAACCATCCCAAGAGGATTGATCGCTTTCCATTTGACTGGTTTACATATTTTTATGACATCTACGATTTTAAATGTTTGTTTTTCACGCTGAAATTAGGCCAAAAATGTGAAGTTTTTTTTCAGCCCTGCTGTCAGAACAGCACTACAAATAATAATAATGAATTTGATTTCATAAACAAAAAGAGCAGCTATGATGTTTAAATGTCATCATATTAGATATAACGATAGCAGAATGAGCAGGTAACCTATAACTGAAACATCTGACCAGATTACAGTAACTCTGCATGGAAACCCCCCGACGACGTGAGCCCGTACCGAGATTTGAGATTTGTTTTATAACAGCCAGTAAATCCCGTCGTGATGTCCACCCCGGCTCCTCCGCTCACGATGACGCGGGCTTTACGACGGGGGGGGACGAGCGCTGAGCGCCGCGGGACGTTCACACTAAATAAACTTATATGTTTATACATCGCCACACAGAGGTGGAGAGCTAGTGGGGCGTGTAACTGCGTTCGGGCCCGCCCCCTCGGGAGGGTGGTGGTGGAGGGAGGGAGGGGGTTTTTACGGCCGATGGGGCAGTAAAGATGTCACGTCCAACCAGCGGGCGGTCCTCCTCGCGGAGCGGGCCGGAGTAAGAGGCTCCAGGACTTTATGTTCTGATGTCGCTGGTTCTGGTTCCTGGTCCCGGTTCCACCGTCGGGTCTTTGCAGTGGTCCGGCCCTCCTGCCGGATGTCACAGCTAAACCTTTAACCTTGAAGTGTCCCACCGTCTGCTGCGGCCTGGCTTCGGAGGTGGAGGCTACCCTGACACCCCCCCCCCCCACCCTCCCACCCTGCCCCCCACCCCTCCAGACTCTGGCCCTTCAGCTAGCCAGCACTATGTTTCCTTTGTTTAACCCCTGACCTGAGAAAACAAGACGTGTCCCAGAGTTCTGAGGAAGCCGAGGCGAAGAGGAAGTGTTTGGTTACAAATTAAATATATGTGTGTCATGAGCCATAAATCGGCGGGCCTGCTAGCAGCGCTGCTACTGAAACGGCATGTGGTACCAAGGCTCTCGCCATAAAGTTTTAAGGCCTCACTTCCATCTCTGCTTTTCAAAGGGGATCTGGATGATGGCCGGACCCAAGGCAAGATGGATCCCAGGTGTCAGGGAAGGAAAGAGGAAAGGAAAGGAAAGGAAACAACTCGGAAATTAGACATTCCCAAAGGGACATTTTCCCATTTCCCAGCTGCCTGAAGGCATGATGAGTTTATGGATTGATGAAGGGACGAGTTCTCCAGATTTCGCTGTTAAAACAACATAATCTGAAGTCTCTTAAATCTGTTAAAAACAGACCGTGTGCCCGTCTGATAACTGGGAGATCCTCATGTGTCACATCATCGTCAGCTGACAGCACAGATGGTGAACCTTGAACTCCAGCACCTCCTGAACAGTGTTGATATTTAGCAGCAGGAAGTTGTTCCAAAAGTGGGCCGAGAACACCAGAACCAGATTCTGTGAAACCGATCACACACTACATTACATTTTATTACTACTGCAAGTGGGAAGAGGCTGAAACTAGAAGTCTCCAGGAGACCTGCAGAAAGACAAGGAAAGGAAAGGAAAGGAAAGGAAAGGAAAGGAAAGGAAAGGAAAGGAAAGGAAAGGAAAGACAAGGAAAGGAAAGGAAAGGAAAGGAAAGGAAAGGAAAGGGAAAAAAAGACAAGGAAAGGAAAGGAAAGACAAAGAAAGGAAAAGAAAGGAAAGACAAGGAAAGGAAAGACAAAGAAAGGAAAGGAAAGGAAAGACAAGGAAAGGAAAGACAAAGAAAGGAAAGGAAAGGAAAGACAAGGAAAGACAAGGAGAAGCTAAAACAAGGAGTCACCGTGGAACCCTTCAAACCAAACAACTTCTAGATTACGTAACAGCTGCTAACGTCGGCCATGTTTTCTGTTCCAGCTTCTCCGCTGCACTAAAGGTTGAAACGTAATATATATACTTAACATACTTTCACGCTCCCCCCTTTTTCTTTGTTCCTTCCCCTCGTCCGGCCCGCCGTGTTTCAGGTTTCCCCTCCTCGTGACAGACAGCCATCAGCTCCTGTGTAATCCGGCGGCTTTGGTGCCGAGCGGTGGCGTTGACAGCTAGACAACACAGGCCGCGGTGATAAATGATGCAGATGTAATGTCCGCACGTATCGGCCAGATGGAACGTTTTCAGAGACGCTTCTTCTTCACTTCGATGCAGGTTTCGCTCCCGTTCGTGGTGCTTTATATATATATTTATATATTTGGGTGTGTGAGCGCACTGCTTAGATCAGCTGAGGAGGACATCTGTCAGATTTCTGTTCTGTGATTCGGTCTCTCTGAGATCTATTAAAAAACTGGACTTTCTGTCTTTGAAGTTTTCCGTAGAAGGTAGCAGATAAAAAAAAAAAAAAAAAAGGATATCAATGGCTTGTTTGCTTATTAGTTGTATTTACTAACTAAACCCCGTATCTATTTATTATGCTGCTGTTTTGTTTGAATAATTTAGATGAATTTGTGTTATTAATATCCTTATTTTAACTAATTTGAGTTTATGCTTTTATTTTGAAGGCACTGGTCTACTTTTACTTTTTTTTTCCCAAAGAAAGAGGCAGCAGACGCAAACGTTCGTTTGTTTGTTTGTTTGTTCAAAATGATACAAATTTGCGTAAGATTCGGCTGTTTGAATTTTGAAATTTCTTCTTCTTCTTCTTCTTCTTCTTCTTCTTCTTCTTCTTCTTCTTCTTCTTCTTCTTCTTCTTCTTCTTCTTCATCCCCTTCTTCTTCTTCTTCTTCTTCTTCTTCTTCCTCTTCTTCTTCCCGTGTTGAGGGACGCGACTCAGGTGTGAGTCGTCCAGGCTGCCGTGATGTGTTTGTGTGATGCAGAGAGAGGAGGGAGGAGGAGGGAGGAGGGAGGAGGAGGGAGGAGGGAGGAGGGAGGAGGGGGTGTGTGTGAAGGAAACAAGGTCATTCCTGTGTTGATATGGCAGCTTCAATCTCCCCTCTGGGAGTGCAGCGGTGCTACACAGCGGTTTGGATTACTCAGCGCTGATCTCTGAAGGGACCCGCTAGAATCACACCAACTGCTCGGCTGCATTTTAGTGGAGGAACTTTTGTTCTTATATTTAAGATCTTATATTTTTACATCTTACATAAGATCTTATATTTGTACGACATCTGACGGTGTGAATCACGTAGTTGTCGAGACTTTGAATACACGATGATCCGTCCTGTTTCCAAACTTAATTTTCAGACAAAATGATCCCCTGGTGAGTGAAAGCCAAAACTTTCACAAACGCTAACGTTGAACTTCTGCAAAGACCGATGTACTAAAGAGACCTCCCGTCGTTCTTCTTCTCCTTCTTCTCCTTCTTCTCCTTCTTCTTCTCCTCCTTCTTCTTCTTCTCCTTCCGGTCTTAATCCACTGTGAAGATTTATTCAGTGAAATCTTAAATCTGTTGTGGAGCTTCGTCGTCTCCTTGTCATTTTAAAACATGTAATCCCCGTGTCCCACTGCGTTGTTTACTCTGCTTTGCCCTCATATATATATATTATTTTCCACGGAGAACATCCTTCAAGAATTCCACGCTTCACGGCGCCCTCCCCCCCCAACCCCCCCCACCTCCCCCTCCACCACCACTTTTTGAATATGTGGCAGATGAAAGTAAAAACAGGATTACGGTCTAATCCCTCTCGATTGTTTGTGTCTTTTGGCCACTGGGAGAACTCTGATGTGGTCTCTGCCCTGCTAGAGAGACGAGGAGGAGAAGGAGGAGGAGGAGGAGGAGGAGGAAGAGTGGGGAGGGGGGGCAGAGGAGAGAGAGAGAGAAAGAGAGAGAGAGAGAGAGAGAGAGAGACTTTTCCTCTGTGCCGTCCAGTAATGAGAGCCAGTAATAAAGTGGATGTATTCATGGACAACTGAAGCCAGCAATTAAGGGGAAAGAGGTAGCTGGCTTCAGACGGCCACTTTGGATCTTTTAAATGTAAATACGGGCCGCATCTCTCAAAACTGCCTCGGTGAGATATTTCCAAATGAAATCCCCTCTCACTAATGAGGGAGCTGTGATATTTCCACGCCGAGCCCCTCTCTCGCTCGCCCCCTCTCTCTCCGCGGCGCTGCCACGCTAAGGCGGCCCGGGCTCTCGTCGAGTTTTAATCAGGCCGAAGGAACAGGGATTATGATATAACAGAAGTTGGTGGAGACTAGTCTTCCTCCGTTTCCCAGATCAACACGCCGCTGTTTGATCTAACCCCCCCACCCCCACCACCACCACCACCACCACCACCCCTCCCTCCAATCTACACCCGGCCGGGACTGTCTTAATTAGCTTAAGTGGATGTCGACAACACGAAAGTCGACGTGTCACCGCGTAACGTTTCTGTGTTTTCCACTTAATAAAGAACAATGCATGTTGGGGGGGGGGGGGGGGGGCGGGGGGGGGGTACAAAAGGGACAGCAGCATCCGTAGGAGGAGATAATAAGACAAAGGGAGCGCTCGTATAGATCCTGTCAGCGGACAAATTGTTGTAATTTTAAAAGCAAAGCTCGGCTATTTGGTAACATTTGGTGTTTTTGCGAGATCTCTCTCTTCTGCCGTCGCCAGTAGATTCTCCGTAGCCTTGATCAGCTGGCGCGGCCTGTCACAGACGCGCCGGGCCTCATTGTTTCATCCCATCTGCCCAAGGTTTGATGTCTCCTTCCTCCTCCTCCTCTCCCCCCCCCCCTCCCCTCTTCCTCCTCAGCAGCATCCCTCACGCGCAGCCTTTCGGGTCAGGTCGCCTTACGTGTTTGGTTTCTTTCCGTGACGCGGGAAGTCGCCGAGCCGCCGTCATCTCGCTGCCCGGTAACAAACAACAGCTTGACTCGCAATATTGTTGTCGTGTTTGTTTGTTAAGAGGGAGAGCGAGAGAGAGAGAGAGAGGGGGGGGGGGGTGGTGGGGGGGGGGTGGGGTGGGGGTGGGGGGGAGAGTCGCGTTGGCAGCGGACCAATTCAAATGAGCTGTTTAAGATGTGCGACTGCTCCGTGAATAGGAATGAAGGCGAGTCGCCGGCGAGCCTCGCGGCGACGGTCGCTGGGCCGTCCTCTCTCTCCTTCCTCCTTCCTCCTTCCTCCTTCTTCTTCCACCCGCTGGTGAGGTCTCTCCGTGGCCCGGAGTGGAAGTGGCAATTAGCCTTGATTTGCATCGCCACAGAAATTCATCCAATTACCAGCATTGAAGTGGTTATTTTTTTACAGGCGCCGGCTAAGTGGATGTGACCATTATTCATTTAATGGGCGGAGCTATGATACGAGAGAGACCTGTTGGTACGCCAAACTACTTCCTGAGGTGGTCACCGGCAACGTCTTCCTGAGTCGACATTTTTCCTCGTGTCATCGTGCGACTTGAGTTCAGGACTTTTCTCACGTTACCAAGAGTTAAAGCTTTCGGCACCAGCTGCTAATTTATCGTCCTCGTTTATCCAAAGTGCAGAAACACTCTGCAAATGTTTCAAAAGTAAAGTGGTGTTAAAGGATGTTTTCAAAAATAATTCCTCTAATTGTTTTTATTCATGTGATTTCATAGCAGTTTAATCAAAGTTTGGTGTAAGCGGCGCCATCTTTGCTAGTTCGGAGCAGGAAGTGACCATATTTGGACGAACTGGGGGAGGAGCCAGCGTTAGATCTAACCGATCTGATCGGAAACCTGACGACACTACGTCCCGCCCACCGATAGCTGTAACCTGACTACACCACAGGCCTGTCAATCAAACAGACACGCCCCCAAAAACAGGTCTTCTTGAATCTTCTTTTCTAATGAATGAGGGATTATTTTCAGATGGACCTCCAGAAAACTAATAAGAAGGAGTGACTTTAGCTAACAACACCGAGATAACTGATGGACACATTTTATTCACTTTGGATTTGATGAGAGAAGTTGAATGGGAGTCTACGGAGCAATTAGCATTAATTTCTTGAGTTTGATGTGTCGAAATGATCAACGAACGCCCAGTATTCTTTCTGCGTTCGCTCCGTTTTGGTCTCCACCACCCTGTTGAAAACATAAATGCATCTTTAGCTCCACTTTGTGCTTTATTTGGTGCTCGGCAGGTGAAATTATTCACGTTTTTTTCTACTGGAAACAGCTGCTGGACCGAGACCACGAAGACTGAGCCCCAAAACATTGTTTAATAAAACAACGCAGCTTCTTTTTCTCAACAAACTTTCCGAACTCACTTTCAACGAAGGATCCAAAAACCTCGCTTGTATTTTTGGGGGGCTAAAACTTGCTTTGTTTCACGTACAGATTAAGCAGCCTGACCGTCGGTGAGATGATCACTGCTTCTCCGTATACCTTGTCTGGGATCAGATCTAATTCACACGGGCAGGTCTTGATCTCGCTGCAACTCCTAATTCCAGTTTTTTAATCCTCTGGAAAAAAAAAATAAAAAAAAGTCTCAGCTCCACCTGGCGGGGGAAAGTAAATTCCTTAATCCCTGTCTCCTTTCTGACGCCGGTGCTTTTTTAGTTTACTTCGGCTCCGGAGTGATGCAAGCCGACTGCAACAGCGAGCCGGCGTTCCCGGAGGACCGCGGCGAGGCGGAGGCAGGCGTGTTTGCGCTCCGTGCAGCCGGTGGCGTTAGGTGTCGGAGGCGGCGGCAGCAGCAGCACATGCGGCCTCGCTCACCCCCCCCCCCCCCCACCACCACCTCCCCCCCGTCCCCCCTTCCCCTGTCCCCCCTCTCTCCCACCTCCCCCGTCCCTCCCCGGGGGCCTACAGGGAGTTACACCCCGGTGACTCTGATGCTGATGCCATAGATACTGCAAACGCCAAACACCGTCTGCGCTGCCAGCTCCGTCAGCTCTCACACACACACACACACACACACACACACACACACACACACGCACACACGCACGCACGCACGCACGCACGCACGCACGCACACACACGCAGCCGACACTGCTGACATCGCAGGTGCCATCCTAACGAACACTTCCTGCTACAAACCTCCGCCAGATCGTCTGGAGAAACTCTCGGAGTCCGCTCGCTCCGACGCTGTCAGGGTTGTTGTTTTTTCACCGTCTCCGTTTTAGTGTCGGCTTCAGGGTCCACGTGTGATTCTGTAATTTTTAACGATGACATAAGGACCGACGATCACCAAAAGAAGCGGGACATTTTTGCTGGGTTTTCTATCCACCGACACATTTTTCTAGTCCTTGGTTTTGTAACTGGTTGGCAGCTGCTCAGATTCACAGCGGTTACAAATGTGTCCCAGATTTATGGTGGAAAAAACATGAAAACTCAAACTTGAACATTTCGCGGCCCCCAAACACTCAGACTGAGATTTCCTCCACCAAAGAAGAAAGCGACGGACTTTTAAAAACAACCAACAGTTCAAGATTATGTATTATTTATTTCAATTATTTAGCTTTTTTATTTTGTTGTCGGGTTGGAAGGTTACAGGAAGACCATGTCCCAGTCCAACCGGCCTGCTGAGCTCTGATTGGTCGATTGATCCTCCACCTGTTTGAATCACTGAACATTTAGGTAAATCTGAGGCTTAGATCTGTATGAGACAGGTAGACGTCTAAATTCATCCATCTATCTGTAGAAAGACTAATTTACTACAACTTTTATATAAATAAAGATCTTATTTAAGATTAAAAACACATGGCTGCTGCAATAACTACATCAAACTGCTGAAAGTGCCAACAGTTGTGAAATTTCTCCAGAAAAACAAAACAAATTTCCAGCGGTATAAAGTCTCTTTTCAGACCTTCAGGATGTGGATGGTTGGAAATGACTCTGAAAACTCCTTCTCATTACTTGCTTCACAATATTTGTTACCAAACCACAGATTACCGTCCTCTTCTGCTGACGAACTCAAACGCTTCAGATTTGTTTGATTCTCAAAACTAAAAAAGTCGAGTATCATGATCAAAAATTCTGAATTATGTGACCAAAAACTACCAAAACTGAGTGTGAATTCTTTTGCAGCGTAAATAATTAATATTCCCAGTTCATCGATTTTTACTTTAATACTTGATTTTTGATTGCAGTGTGAGAAATTTGCTTTCAAAAGATACAAAAATACCTTCATATACAGAACTAAACTGTGCAGCACATCACGACATCATCATGACATCATCATGACATCATCATTAACTCAGCTGTCACTTCCTCGTGACTTCATCATGTTTGTGGCCCCAAAGTTTTTCAGTTATTATGAAGTCTGAGTTTTTATGTTCGTGTCTTATTCACAGTGAAATGAACAGAACCCAAAAAGTGGCCCAAAGATGTCATCATAACGATCTTCTCCTCCTCCTTTCCCCACCCCCCTCCTCCTCCTCCTCCTCCTCCTCCTCCTCTGACCTTTAACGATGTTCCGGATGGTATTCCTGAAACAAAGCTGTGGATTTTTCCGTCCTTCACGTCGTTCCTGTTCGATTATCGTGTCTCTGCTGACTGGATGTTTTTTGCTCTGCGTTGTTGACAGCTGTGTTGTGTCTGGGTGGGGGTGGGGGTGAGGGGTGGGAGGTGCGGGGGGGGGGGGTGTAGCGGTCACACGGTGAGGCAGGTATAGCGGTGGGGGGGGTCAGCCAGCTTATCCTCACCGCCGGCTGCGCTAATGCCGGCAGACAGGAAGCAGTTGTTGGCTCCCGCCGGGTCAGCAGCAGTTTTTGGGCCGATGGCCTCGCTCTCTACCCCCCCTTCCCCTCCCCTACCCCACACACCCCCCCGCCCCCACCCCCACCCCACACACACACTTACCAAAGGCCAACGCGGCTCCTCTTGGGGCTTTTTTTTAAACATTTTTTTCATTCGTTGCATGATGGGATATATTGGGCAGCTCCGTTCGGCTGGTTTGGAGGAATGCCGCTGGGGTGTGCCCCCCCCCATCCTCCTCCTCCTCCTCCTCCTCCTCCCCATCGGTTGGTCAGTGGAGCGAGGAGGGATATCAAAGCTCTGTGGAGGAGGGGGGCGGGAACAAGGGGAGGGAGGGGGGGTGCGGGGGCTGAGAGGGTCATGTCTCATTGGGCAGAGCAGGGGGGGGGGCCACTGAGCCTGTCACATGGCTGATGGCTGATTTACCACTCCACTGGAGAGGTGAGGCCTCGTCGGCCACATCTCCCTGCCCACCACACACACACACACACACACACACACACACACTCTCTCTCTCTCTCTCCATTGACAGATAGCCCTTCACTGCACCCCCGGCTCCACAGTGTTTTAACAACAACATCGATGTGCTTTCTCTCCAGTCCAGTCCATCTTTTTAGCTTCGGCTGAAGCACCTGCATCGATTCCTCCTGCAGCCGATTCAGCCGCAGACCTTTTTTCACCGCCGCCTCTCACCGACCGCCTCTCGCCTTTGTCCACGCTTCTCTAACGGGTTTATGTGGTTTTTTTTTTGTTTGTTTTTTCTACTCAGCCATTTTTGTCATCTGCACCCATTTCCTGCACTCACCGGGGACCCCGCTGCCCCCCCACCTCTGCTTTCACACTCTTCACATTTTGTCC
Source organism: Embiotoca jacksoni (assembly GCF_022577435.1). Taxonomy (NCBI): domain Eukaryota; kingdom Metazoa; phylum Chordata; class Actinopteri; family Embiotocidae; genus Embiotoca; species Embiotoca jacksoni. Next base: position 2,864,673 of record NW_027185389.1, read on the forward strand.
ATTTTGGTTGCACTCTGATGGAAAATCCATGCCGTTCACTTTGTTGTTGTTGTTGTTGTTGTTGTTGTTGCTGCTGCTATTGTCGTCGTCGTAGTTACGTGGTCACATGTTATATAAAAGGCACCCGGCTGGACTGTGCTGTCTGCCTTTCAAGACCCACTCACCCGTCGATAAATAAACCGCATTTTTAGCAAACAGGTGCAGATTCACAGATTCACAGGAACATCATACTGGTGCATGTACTCTCTTTTAACCCACTAATGTGTATCGATCTGTGCTTTTAGACGCCCGCTGGATATACAGTGAGTACTGAAAGTATTCAGACCCCTTTAAATTTTTCACTCTTTGTTTCATTGCAGCCATTTGCTAAAATCAAAAAAGTTCATTTTATTTCTCATTAATGTACACTAAGCACCCTATGTTGACAGAAAAAAACAGAAATGTAGAAATTTGTGCAAATTTATTAAAAAAGAAAAACTGAAATATCACATGGTCATAAGTATTCAGACCCTTTGCTCAGTATTGAGTAGAAGCACCCTTTTGAGCTTGTACAGCCATGAGTCTTCTTGGGAATGATGCAACAAGCTTCTCACACCTGGATTTGGGGATCCTCTGCCATTCTTCCTTGCAGATCCTCTCCAGTTCCATCAGGTTGGATGGTGAACGTTGGTGGACAGCCATTTTCAGGTCTCTCCAGAGATGTTCAATTGGGTTTCGGTCAGGGCTCTGGCTGGGCCAGTCAAGAATGGTCACAGAGTTGTTCCGAAGCCACTCCTTTGTTATTTTAGCTGTGTGCTGAGGGTCATTGTCTTGTTGGAAGGTGAACCTTCGGCCCAGTCTGAGGTCCAGAGCACTCTGGAAGAGGTTTTCTTCCAGGATATCTCTGTACTTGGCCGCATTCATCTTCCCTTCAATTGCAACCAGTCGTCCTGTCCCTGCAGCTGAAAAACACCCCCATAGCATGATGCTGCCACCACCATGTTTCACTGTTGGGATTGTATTGGGCAGGTGATGAGCAGTGCCTGGTTTTCTCCACACATACCGCTTAGAATTAACGCCAAAAAGTTCAATCTTGGTCTCATCAGACCAGAGAATCTTATTTCTCATAGTCTGGGAGTCCTTCATGTGTTTTTTGGCAAACTCTATGCGGGCTTTCATATGTCTTGCACTGAGGAGAGGCTTCCGTCGGGCCACTCTGCCATAAAGCCCCGACTGGTGGAGGGCTGCAGTGATAGTTGACTTTGTGGAACTTTCTCCCATCTCCCTACTGCATCTCTGGAGCTCAGCCACAGTGATCTTTGGGTTCTTCTTTACGTCTCTCACCAAGGCTCTTCTCCCACGATTGCTCAGTTTGGCTGGACGGCCAGGTCTAGGAAGAGTTCTGGTCGTCCCAAACTTCTTCCATTTAAGGATTATGGAGGCCACTGTGCTCTTAGGAACCTTGAGTGCTGCAGAAATTATTTTGTAACCTTGGCCAGATCTGTGCCTTGCCACAATTCTGTCTCTGAGGTCCTTGGACAGTTCCTTCGACCTCATGATTCTCATTTGCTCTGACATGCACTGTGAGCTGTAAGGTCTTATATAGACAGGTGCGTGCCTTTCCTAATCAAGTCCAATCAGTTTAATTAAACACAGCTGGACTCCAATGAAGGAGTAGAACCATCTCAAGGAGGATCAGAAGAAATGGACAGCATGTGAGTTAAATATGAATGTCACAGCAAAGGGTCTGAATACTTATGACCATGTGATATTTCAGTTTTTCTTTTTTAATAAATTTGCACAAATTTCTACATTTCTGTTTTTTTCTGTCAAGATGGGGTGCTGAGTGTACATTAATGAGAAATAAAATGAACTTTTTAGATTTTAGCAAATGGCTGCAATGAAACAAAGAATGAAAAATGTAAGGGGGTCTGAATACTTTCCGTACCCACTGTAAGCATCATAGCTAAAACACACTGATGTCTGCCACTCGTAATTTAGAAAGTTTCCGCTGACGTGTTCAACTCTGACCCGGTATCACGACAAAGCGTGAAATAGACACGCTGGGCATCACAGTTTCACGTCTATCTGAAGTGGACGAAAATGAAAGCCGACTGCACCCGCAGAGTCAAAACAACATGGCCGGGGTTTAGAAAACAAAAAACGACTCAAGAACAACGTTGTCACCTCCGGGATTCGGACCTTCGCCTCTCTGATTCATGCCACCAGGCCGTCCCTCCTTCCTCGTAATACCAGAGAAAAATGTCCTTCGTACTGGGTCACATGATCCTTCCTGGCGTTACTTTTACGTGCGTATAAGTTTCACGCTTACAAAACGTGGACATGTCACGCCTGTAAAGGCCAGAGCGTGTCTATTTCACGCTTTGCCAGGTTACTGGGCTGTAAACTCATTGTAGATGTGTAAATACTGTATTGAATGTGTTTGATGAGTCAGCGTACGTCTCCATTGACATCCTGACCTCTTAGTAACGGAGCAAAGCAACAAGTTCTCCAACGTGAAGCACTATGAAGTCATTTTAGCTTCCTTCTGACTTTAGTGCACCATCCCTCATTAATTCGATATTAGGCCTCAAAAAGCAGCATTTTCCGGGGGGCGTGTCTGTTTAATTTTTTTCGCTAAAGGTGGGCGGGGCGTAGAGTCCACGGGGCTTCTAATCTCTCCGGTCCAAACATGGTCACTTCTGGCTCCAAATGACAACGGCAACGGCTGAAAAACGCCGAACTCGAAGCTTCAGAAGTTCACGAATGGATTGGTGAGGTCACGGTTGGTTTGCTGCCAGGTTTCAGGATGATGCAGACCGGAGAAAGTTTCAGATCATCTCACTGTGACTCATCTATGATTTGCTGTTTGGACGCGGTGAAACAAACCCAAAGACCGGTTGAAAGAGTTTCTTATCTTATTTTACCCACATTGATTGATGAGCTCATGATTGGCACTTACCAAAAATGGATATCTCTCAGTTTGTGCATCCATTCAATATATTTCAGCGTGTTTTCAGTTTGATGTCATTCACATATTTTTTTCCCGTTTATACATCAGGCAGCGGGAGTATCTGAGCTACGCTACTGTACATACCTATTGATCCAATCCTCCGCCGCGCTGCACATGTTTTCAGTTTGGCATCTTGAGTCTGGGCTGTCGAAGGAAAAGGGGGAGAAAAAAAATAATAAATCCAAGACCATTCAGAGATAAGAGGAGTGCTCCTTCTTTTCCTCTCTGTCAACATGTAAGTCTTAAGTGAAGCCGAATGCTAGCTGGGATTCCTGTCTGGTATCCTGTCTGACATGAAAGGCTGCTCGCTGAGGAACGGAGCTCAGAGGGAAGTATTCCCGCCGGACCCTCCGGCAGATGGAACGAGAACACCTTGAAGGATGGGAGCGTCGCCGAGCCTCCAACGCGCTCTGCCGCTATTCTCTCTACCCCCCCCCCCCCCGCCTCCCCCTACACCCACCCACCAACCTCCCCCCTCCCCGCCGCAGATGAAACGTAACGCGGCGCTGTCTCAAAATCTCCGGCAATCTGCGGATGTGAGCGACGCGCGGAGAGCACCTGGCTCTTCAAGGGAAAGCAGCCGTTTGAGATGTGACAGAACGCCTTGTCAGGTAGAATCACTGTAATGGAGAGATAATCCCGCAGTCATCACTCAGAGAGGCAATGTCTGCAGGGCATCTTGGAGGAATAGCCAGATATGCTTTGCGACATTTTAAGACGGGTACAAACGTCGCCGCGTTTATCGCGAGCTGAAAAAGAAAAAAAAAAAATCAAATAGGTGAGCACGCTGGGAGGAATTTGGATAAGACACCAAAAAAAGAAAGAAAATGGCACTTTGAATTGTTTTTTTTTTTGGGGGGGGGGGCAGCTGCAAGGAGAGAAAAAAAAAAGACAAGATTTCAGAAGTTCTAAATGTAGATCAATGACACGCGAATCTCGTGCTGCTTGAACGGCTCCCCGACTGGAACAGGATCGGTCCTTGTAGGCCTGTCAAGACGACACGAGTCAGACGGGAGAGTTCGCCCGCCGCCGCCACCCGCGTGAGGAGATGTGCCTTTCGTCTCGTGTCACTCAAAGACCCCCTTGGAGGAGTTTTGCCGCTCAGCCACCTTCCTTGACCTGTCACTCAGCCCTCTGACAGCTGCTAGCCCCCCCCCCACCCCCATCCGGTCCCTCACAGGGTTCCTTCTCAACCCCAGCAAGCAAGCGGATCGCGGGGTAAGGAGGGTGGTGTGGAGTAGGGTGGGTGGGTCTCATTTTCATGTGTCAGACCCCCCCCACACACACACACACTCACCTCCCCCCTTACCCCCCTCCCCCATCAGTGTGACAGCTCCCTGTCCGCCTGTCTCATTAGAAACAGTCAGCTCGGTCTGGGAAGCAGCAGGAGAGGCGATTGGCGTTCAGCTCTCTCCCTCGAAAAAACCCGGGGAACTGTGAGATCAGCTCTGCTAACACCAGTCAACCAGATCATCATCTGGCTTGATCTAACATCCACACACACACACACACCGATCCGCACACAGGCTGAAAACACGTACACACACACACACACACACACACACACACACACACACACACACACGTGTACATCCCCCCCCCCCCCGCCGATTTCACTGCACTTTCGTTGCAGTTGTTTCAAAGGTCGGACTGTTTGTAATGAATCCAGAAAGGAATCGATTGATGGCACGGATAAAAAAAAAAAAAAGAGGCTTTCATTTACTTTGCAAATACACAAATTTCAAATTAGTCGATCTACAGAATCGATTCGTATATGCGACTTCCTCATTTCCCCTGTTTTGACCGGCGACTGGTTGTTATGCGTTGCTCCCGTCAGAAGGTGGCGGTAAAGCGCCTGAAAGCTGCCTGCATAGGGAGAAGAAGACATGGTTGGTTTGTGAACATTATGAATCCTCCAGTTCAGATTCAGTAACCTGACTGCACCTGTCAATCAAACAGACACGCCCCCAAAAACAGGTCTTCTTGAATCTTCTTTTCTAATGAATGAGGGATTATTTTCAGATGGACCTCCAGAAAACTAATAAGAAGGAGTGACTTTAGTTAACAACACCGAGATAACTGATGGACACATTTTATTCACTTTGGATTTGATGAGAGAAGTTGAATGGGAGTCTATGGAGCCGGAGGCTTTTTGGAGCCGACCTCTAGTGGCACTCGCTGGTATTGCAGCTGAAGACACTTCTGCATCTGAACCTTTTTTCAGACCCTGAAGCTCCGAACTCTTTTATATCCAGTCTGTGATTGGGCGGTGAAAGGTGTGTCGGGGTTCGATCAGTCGTTTTTTGGTTGAAGTGCACATCTCTACTTTGCTCCATCACCTTTAACATTAACGTGTTTTTGCAGTTGTAATCATGTCTTTCATCCTCATATTACAAGACAGACTTTTGACTTGTGGTTTGCATGGAAAACGTCTTTGCATCCGTGTGTGTGTGTGTGTGTGTGTGTGTGTGTGTGTGTGTGTGTGTGTGTGTGTGTGTGTGTGTGTGTGTGTGTGTGTGTGTAGTTCTTCTAATTTGTCCCTTTACACAACGTTTCCGTCGCAGTCGAGCTTCGGCAAACACAGCAGCGGGTCCGTACGACTGCATCCCTGTAATCTTCTCTCCGGGGGACGACTCCCGATAGAGGAAAACAAAGGTGTTTACTTTTTAGACCTGCATATCAAATGGCCTTGAAGGACGAAGGAAACAAAAAAAAAAAAAACTTAAAATAAAAGACTAAACATCAGACATCTATGATTCCCACTCCTTTATTGTTTGTCCTTGAGTGTTAATTGTGCAACGTGGAGAGACATCCATTAGGCAGGCTGGCGTTTGATGTTTCCTGATGCGAGACCTAGATGTTGAGACGGTGAATAGTTAAATTCTAATTGCGTGAGGAATTTGTATCGTTATAATTTGGGGAAGGCTTTGTATTCCTCCCTTTTAATGAATGTAACATGGCCATCTAGGATAGGAAGCAGGAGCTGGAGATTTTGTGAGTTTATAATGAACTGTGAAAGGCCTTTGAATATGTATGAGGATGCGAGACCCTAGGCAAGATGTACACAAGCTCCCCTGATGGGTGTGAAGTTGATCATATCATTTCCTTCCAAAGACCAAGCCTCATTTGGTGCAGAGTTTAATCCGGGGCGTTTCATCGCATCCGTGGTGCAGCTTCGTAAGAAGTGGAGCACGAGGCGAGAAGGAACTGAGCGCATTTCATTTCTGCTTCTGCTGCCTGAAAAGAAACCCAAAAAAACACTTGTCTCTCGGTTATTTCATACAAAATTAAAAGAATTAGAAAGCTGACCGGGATCGTACCGGATCCGCAGTCGGCTGTTTTCCATCCATAGACGAGCTGGTCCATCGTTTGACTCGTCTCAGAGGAGGATTTAATAGGTTTGTATTATAAATTGAGTCAAAAATGTATCATTGCAACAGCTGTCTACTTTAAAGTGTGCTGGAAAAAAAATGCTAGAATTTGTAAAACTGAAATTATTCCTCACATAAAAAACAACAAATGAACACAAGTAATTTATTTGCACATATACAAATCTAAAAGTACAAATATTCTCTGTAAAGTTGGTTATCTTAAACTATTACAACGTGAGTAAGACCTAAAGAAATGTGTCTTCACAAAAAGCACTCGTTGGACAACAAGTGCCATTTCCCAGCATGCCTTCTTCTCCCGGTATCTTTTGAGAATTAAGTAACCAAATATAATAGGTGATGGTGGAAATTATACTTTATATATTTTGAATGAAACTTTTCCAAATAAAACAAATAAAGACTAAAAACTTTCAGTATTACTATCAGTTCCTTTATTATGATTCTGATTACAGTGAAGACATTACGACGGGGCTGGCCGGCTAGGAAATTGTTGCAGGTGTGTCTGACTGCTTCTGTGACCCGCATCATTAATAATTATATTATTGAGCACGGCTGTGGACTAAAGTTGAATTATTATTATTTTAGTTTGGTGCCATCGTTAATGGCTTTAATCTGAACCACCCAGAAGGTTGAATCTTCTTCTTAGACCAGGATGTATATCTGTTATTAAAACCACATTTCTTCAGGCGGTTGACGAGCGTGTTTCCGTGATTGAAGTGGACGCAGCATCGTTGGGCTTCATTTCTGGTGCATCAGATTTGGTAGTTTGATGGCATCACTAACTCACTGTTATGAGGCTGTAATATGCAGTTTTGATGGGTGAGGTTGTCGGATGTAATCCATGAATCCACAGAGGTCGGTCGTCTCAAAGTTCATGGAGCTGTCGCTGACTGAATTTGGAGTGTTTGTTTTTTTCAGGTTGACATTTTCAACCGATGCCCCCGTAAATGTTTAGAGTTTAAAGAGGTTATCAATTAGACTCCTTTTTGGGATTAATAGTTTGGGCCGGTCGTAGTTATGACTTGGACCGAGAGGTTACATCAGTACAGTCGGGTTTAGTTGAGGTCGTATGAATCCGGAGACACGCTACGTTGTACACCAGTTGATCTCTCTTCATCCGCGACACCTTCGACCCCCCCGACGCCGCCGTCGAGCACTCACAGTGACGACCCTCCTTCAACCTGGAACATTTCAATTCCAACCTGTGACGGCTCCCCGCAGGAGGATTTGAATGTTAAGTGCCGGCCCTCCAAACCCGGGGCGCCGTATGAAAATGTAATCAGAGCCGCTATCATCATCATCACCATCATCATCATCATCTCCCCGTCGGAGAGAGAGAGAGAGAGAGCGAGACAGAGAAGGGTTCGTTTGACTCTCCGGTGCGGCAGGCGTTGGCGCTGTCCTCATTTCCCCTGCCAGCAGGTGTCCTCTCCGGATATAATAGGCTTTACATGTGTAATTAACACATGGCACCGCTGCCTCTGCGCTGGCCGTAGCCTTCGCCCCGCTCCTGTCACCGCGACTTTCTTTCTCTTTCCTCGATTTATTCCTTCCACTCCCGCTCCTTCTTCCCTCTTCTTTATGAAACATAATGTCTCCCGCGGCCGAGTCGCGCTGGAAGTAGGTGTGCCGAAGACACACACAAAAAAAAAAAAAAAAAAAAAGACAACACCTCGACGGAGAAAGCCGAGCGCTCGGTAACGCGGTGGAAATGGATCGGGGGTGGGTGGGGTGGGGAAGGGACGCGGATGGAGTTAACAGCTTGCTGTGTGGGCCCCCACTAATGCCTTAATGCCCCCCCACCTCCCCCTCCCTCTTATGAAACCTGTAATTACCAGGGCTCTGTTAATCAAGAATGAAACAGAGGAGAAGCGGCGGGCTAATTGGGGCCGACGTGCTCTGTAATTAGAGTAATAGTCACACATTGGGATTTTATGAATGAATGACTTTGCCAGCTTTTTTTTTTAACACAGGGCTTCATTACATTGGACCGAGCTACCAGCAGTATTTACATCCATGTATATAAAGGAGACAATATGTTACTGGTCATTTTTTTGTCCAAACAGCAGATTTTCTCTCCAGGCCTCCCGACTAGGCCAGTGTTAATTATGTCTGTGGCCGAGGGGGGGTGGGGGTGGAGGGGCTGGAAGATGGAGGGGGGTGGGGGGGGTCGGGGAGGGAAGTCCAATTAATTTTTCTCTCCTTGCTTCTCTCTTTTTCGCCCCAAACCTTTTTTTCCACCCGTGTGCTGTCGGGCCAACGAGGTGGATTTCCGTGTTTGCAGGAGCTCTGATTTCGAAGAGTGCGGCGAAGTAACTCATCATCTGGTTAATCACAAACACAAACTCTGACCTATTTCTGATATGACAACAGCTCAGCAATGAGCTCCACCCGACGGGTAAACAAATGGTTGGAGGGATAATTAAACGGATGCTTCCTCGTTCGGAGGCTCGGTCTGAACGGTCTCGCACGTTTCTATATTTTTCTGCCGGGAGATGCAGGTTAGTCGGCCTGGACGGAGGTGAGAAATGACAGTGGAAGTGTTGCATGCTTGTTCATTTTAGTGAGCATTAAAATCTAGTTTTGGTCCTGGGTTTTGGTTGAGGGGATCTTGAAGATGGCATCACGGCGGTTTCTGTCTGGTCATCATCCGTGGAAAGTCGTTTGCAGTAGAAGAAGTCGCCTCCTTCGTCGGGTTACTACATTTTGATGCTCGACTTGGATGCCGTTGCACTTAGCCACGCCCACAATCCACTGATTGGTTGGAGAGAAGCTTGAGCGAACCTTCGTACGAACAGGGTTTCCAGACTGACGCTGTGATTGACAGGTGGGCGGAGTCGGCCTAGAAGAGTTGTGATCGGCGCTATAAAAACCTCCCTTGTTGTTACCGTGGTAACCACAGGCGTTTACCCCGGGCCGACAACTTAAGGATTGTAACTTCACGTGTTTCTCTTTTAGTCTTTAAAGTCGTACATTCGTTGTCGTTGAGCGTTTCCCTCTTCGTGGAGTATAAATGTGTCACAGCTCTCCGTGTCCTCGAGTCCTTTACGAAGCACCGGGGAGAGTTTTTTGTCTTTTCATCCTGATGGATGTCTGGGAATCTTTGCCTTTGCTGTCGCATGTTTTCTGGGTGCCGCTCGCTGCCGTCTGTCTCGTATTCCCAGGACAGTTTAGTTGACCACAGAGAAGAGAGCGAGTTGGCACCTCTCCCTCGCGTTTGGCTGGCTTCCTGTGGAGAGGGGAAAGGCCACCGGCGTGATTTATGGAAGCCATCTGAGGATGCAGGTCTGCTACCTGTGGCTGATATCTGCTCCTCTATCTCGCCTCTCGTTACCTCATTTGTCACGCCGAGACGCATCGCAACACCCCCCCCCCTCCCCCTCTCCCCCACCTCCACCACAAAAAAAAAACCCCACTTCAAACGGGCGCTGGGTGGACGGAGTTCCTCCTCGTCCTCCGCCGCTGTCATGGACTCAGATTTGAAGTGAGGCGGGCCCGTCGATGTCGGCAGGATCAGCGTGTATAATGGTTGTAAACCTCGACACGCTAAAGACTAATCTCATCTGCATAATAAAGGAAGCGTGCGTGTTGTTTTTTTAAAGAGGGTTTTTATCTTCAGCAGAGGCCTCTAAGTGATTTAATAATCATTTGACTGAAGCTGAACTGCCTCAAGCAGGAGAAGGGGAAGTTGTGAATGTACATAATAATTAGTATTTCTCAAGGTGAAATTAAAAAGATATAGTCTAACACCGACATAATTTGTTATTATCTCGTTGAAAATCTTGTGTGAGTTTTGTTAATTAATTAGTCAAATTTGATTATTTTACATTGCGCAGATAAAGTTACGACATTATCAAGCAGCGTTTCAGCTTTTGACCTCCGGGTCAAAGTGTTTTTCAGCCCAGTAAACCTCAAAATGTGTCCAATCACCTCACAACAGAGGTCCGTGTGGCAGGAAGTAGGAGATCAAGCAGCAACCAGCGGTGACGTCACCACAGGCCTGTCAATCAAACAGACACGCCCCCGAAAACAGGTCTTTTTTTAGCTTATTTTTTTAATTAATGAGGGATTATTTTCAGAAACTAATAAGAAGGAGTGACTTTAGCTAACAACACCGAGATAACTGATGGACACATTTTATTCACTTTGGATTTGATGAGAGAAGTTGAATGGGAGTCTATGGAGCCGGAGGCTTTTTGGAGCCGACCTCTAGTGGCACTCGCTGGTATTGCAGCTGGAGACACTTTTACATCAGAACCATTTTACAGACCTGGAAGCTACGAACACTTTAATAAACAGTCTGTAGTTTTATATCCAGTCTATAAGTGAGCTCTTTTTGCAGCCGTAACCAAAAGTTGTAGTTCCCTAACCAGAACCATACGGCATACATTCTTTCTTTATGTGCGTAAGAACAGTCCTTTACTTACTTTACACCTATGCTGTATGCTACAGACACGGCATGTGAAATAGTTACGCAATAAACAGGCGGATTCATGTTTTTTTAATGACTAAAACACAGCAGGCTGTTTTAACTTTGTCTGCCGGCTGCAGGACAAAGTAGGAAAACAATAACCACAAAACGGCGTTTACACGAAGCACAGAAATCAGACGGACACGTGTTTCAGCCGGCTGCGATACAGCCGCCGCCGCTATTCCAGAAAAGAAAACCGTTGGCAGTGAACACAATCTGGGTCTTTGGGAGTTGGGCTTTTTTGTGTTTCAAAGGTGCTTCACGTTCAGGCTCGTTCCCAGCATGCCTTGCGTTCCCCTCTGCCTGCCCTTACCGCAGGTAGTCTGGAGCCGTTCCCCTGAGCCGTGTTTTAATGCGGAGCCTCTTCTGTCGATCAGGGACATCTTCAAAGCCGCTGTAATGACACGGGGCGCGCACCTCTGCTTCCTGTTCCTCCGTGGCCAACAAAACAACGGGGATCTTTTTCTCTTCACATCCGCCTCCGGAGCCCTCGTCGCTCGGCACATCCAGTAATGGACAGGGCACCTCGATGTGCCCCCCTCCCCCACACACCTCCTCATCCCTCCTACTCTCCCACAAACCTCCCCGTCTCGCCCTGTTTTCAGTTTCCTCTCCGTGCTCTCAGCAGTCAACATCCTCCATCAGGCTCAGACTATTATGACTTTCATCTTTTCCTCGTCATTTACTGGAGTGGCGTGTGCTATTTACGCAGCAGTGTTTTAGCTTCACCCGGGAGACGGACGCGCTGCCGTCTTTATGTGTCCCGAGTGCTGTTGTGCGTCCGCCCGTCTACCCGACGGGGACTTTTCGGCTCGGTGTGCACGCCGCTGTTGGTTTTAGCGGTACACTTATGAGTGCCACCTGCTCTCGGAGTAGCCTCTTAATTATCGGATCAAAGGCAGTGAAAAGGTGCTAAGTGGTTAGGAGCTGCAGCAGCACGCCGCCGGCCTTTGATCGGCCCGGCCCCAGCCTCCTCGGCAGCAGCCGGCCTTAAATTAAATATGGACAGACATCTCTCTTTGAGCTCGGCCCCGTTTTCTCCCTTCATAAGCTGTTGCATATCTTTTTTCTTTTTGTGTGTGTGTGTGTGTGTGTGTCCGTTGCATTCTGTTTGATGTGAGCGACTGCTTAGCCCCGACAATGGACGGCAGTGTACTCAAGAAGGAGTGGTTCGGCTAATCGAGGAGGGCGGGGGGGGGCCGGAGCCTCCTGCCGAGTTACCTGGAAAGGTCCTCGGCTCCCTCCGGACCAATCAAGCGGGCTGTTAAGTGTCGCCTATAATAAGGCCGTGTGCGTACGTGTTTCCACCGGTCCGTTTGATGTATTATTTGTGCGCTGATTTATCTGATGTTAGAGTAAACACCAGACCTCGTCGCTTCCTGCGCCGCCAACGCTACAAAAAAAAACCGTCTCCGTGCTGGTCCTGGTCCTGGTCCTGGGTCTGGATCTGGATCTGGGTCTGGGTCTGGGTCTGGATCTGGGTCTGGATCTGGATCTGGCCCCCGGACTGTCACGCCACCTCTGTCTTGCATTAGACCAGAGACTGTTTACGAGTGTGGCGGGGCAGACTCGGCTGAAACAGTCGAGGTCTTGTGTCACCAGATGTTTTATAGGGCGAGGCGGCACGGCGGAGGGGGAGGGAGGGGGGGGGCGGCTGGTCCTGGCAGTCAGGTGCTCTGGGTGCCCTTTTATGGCCCAGTCCACTAATGAAAGTTGGGGTTCTGGGACCACTGTGGAACATCAGAGGCCACTCCACCCCACCAGACCCCCATCGCCATCCACACAGGAATGTCGTAAAGCTTTAAAAGCTCCCCCACCTCACCCCCACCCCTCCACCCCCACCCCGCCTCCCACCTTCCCTCCTTTCATTATTCACTTCCGCTTCCCCTTCCGCTCTGCCGTCCTCTTGATTGACTGCTTTTCATTTGTTGTCACGGCGCTCAGGTGGCGGCTGAGGTGTCGCCTTCACATTCAGGATGGGACCAATAAGTCATGATTAGGCAGATGAAGTGCGAGATGCCCCCCCCCCCCCGCCCCCAACCCACCTCCCCACCCCTCCTCCCCCGGAGGAGCGTCGCCCCGATAAGGGAGGTGAAGGCGACGGCTGTGACGGGGCGCGGCGTGTGCGAGGTCTGCCGGAGGAAGCGGTGCACATCTGGAACAGATAAAGGGAGTGTTGCTGCGGTCAGACGGGACGCCGACACTTCAGAGACCCGCTGCTGTGAAGTCGCCATGGAGACGATCTCGCAGCGCTCTGCTGCTTCTGTGCAACGAGTCCATCCCGTCCTCCGAACGTTCACCCGCCGGACCGGCAGGCGGAAGTCAAGATTTAGGAAAGTAGAATCAAAAGAAAAGTAACCCCAGACAGAAAGCCTTCATTTCACACCTTTCAACATGATCAATGATCCACTCATGATTTAGGATATTTAAAACCATAAAACTTGAATGATCCGCATCACATCGTGGTGCCGATCGACCGTCTGCCTTAAAAAGAAAAGGTTGTCCTCCGTTTTCTGGTGTTTTGGACGGGGCAGTCCTGAGCTGCCGAATACCGGAGACCGACGCTTTAATTCATCATTTCCCGTTGGATCTAACGTGCCTGTTAATCTTCAATTAAAACTGCAGAGTAATGAGTCAAAATTAAAGTTTGACGTCCACATAAAACTCCGTTTAATTGTATTTACCGAACTGAGTCGACATAAAAAATCAGAAAGAGCTACAGAATCTGTGTAAGAAGAGAAAAGCTCTTCATTATCCAGGGGGAAGTCAATATAAAAAGATTAGAGCCGGCAGTATCAGCGCCGCAGCAGACACAGTGACAGTAGACGGGCGGTGTGTCTCTCGGCCTCCGGGTGGACGTCCGGTCACTCAAAACCTCAAAGAAGTCGTTGGTTATAAAGTCCAAGTTGTCTTTTATTCTGTTTTGTACATCTAGCCCGTCATGAAACTCGACTCCTCGCGGATTTGTTGAATTGTCGGTAGCGCGAGTCGCTCTGGGACTCTACCGTCCCGCCGGGGGTCAGAGAGGTGCCGACAGTCGGACCGAGTCCCGCCCGTCCGTCTCCTCTCCTGAACAACCCACGCTCACTTCCTGCTCGACCCGCCGCCACTCCCAGGCTCTTCACCCTCACCCTCAGCCTCACCCCCTGGCTCGCTGAGCGGGTCTTTGAACTCCGGCGTGCCTCGCATGCCTCTCCTCCACTCCCACACATTTCAGTATCCCCCCCCCCCCACCCTCCCCCCACCATCCCCCCACCCCGCCGATGCATCGCGGGCAACTTAAACTCCCGTGTAAATCAGCAGGTCGAGAAAACACATCCTCCGCCAGGTGCATACACTTAGCCGAGCGCTGGCTATCGCTGGTGTAGAGGAAGAAAAAAGAGGGGCGTGTGATGAAAGAGAGGGAGGGAATGTATATGCGTGCGTGTGTTTGCTACCCCCCCCACCCCCACCCCCACCCCACCCTCCTCCTCCTCCTCCTCTCCAACCTCCTTCCTCATGGGAGAACAGTTACTGCGATCTCCCCCGGCAGGCATTCACAGGATCTGAGTGGATTACACCCTGAGCCCTGCTCGCACGTTTTAGCCACAGCACAACATGCATGAGTGAAAGAAGATGGGGAAAACAACAACAGAGGGGGGGGGGGGGGCAGGAGGGGGGGGGGGAGGCTGCTGGGCTAAACAGGGAATGTGCTCGGTGTAGTGGTGTGGAATAATGTCCCTGTTTACTTTCTGGGCTGTTGTCGTGTTAAACTGCAGCGAGCAGGCGGCGCCGGGCGCTGAGGGGGGAGGACCGAATGTCATAGGGGGGGGGGGGCAGCTGATCTACGGATGTCTGTATCAGTTGTGAGGGAGGAGAGGGCGGGGGGGGGGGGAGGTCTTGATAGATATGGAACAGAGGGAGGAGAGGAGGGTGACGATAGGGTTGCACAGAAGGAAGAAGAAGACACCGACTTTTACAAAGTCAAGATCGTCGTTCAAAAACACGACACGTGACCGAACTCCAGCGCAAAGATTTTACGTAATTGTAATTGTTTCCATAGCGATTTTCGGTTCCTTTATTCTGTCACGTCACGGGGGAGGGGGGGGGGATGCAAACAGACAAAGAAGAGGGAAGATTTCTGTCACTTCACCTCCTTCGAAAGGTTCATTATGAAGGGAAAGTTTTAGTGTCTGAATCTAAGAGTTTCATTTAAAAAAAAAAAATTGGGCCAAATCATAAAATGTCTCGCTGATCTGTGACTCGTTCGCTGTCTTCCTCTTTTCCATCCTCCAAGCAGCATCTTTGTTTTCTGATCATTTTGTTCGTGAAAAAAAAAATATCATTTAAGTATAAATATCTGGTAAATAAGGAGAGCAGTGAAAGAAGCAGGAGGACGTCCGGAGGACGGAGACATAAAGCGGTGTATCGTCAGCGTACGCTGATATTTGATATCGAGGTGATTAACAAAGTTGCGCGAGGGAAGCGTGCGATCGTACGACCAAATTGTGTTTTTTTATTTGTTGTTTTTTTCTTTTTCTTTTAACCAGCAGCTTCTGTATACTTTTATAAACCTGCAGTAGTTTTTTATTTTTTTTTTTATTTTTTTTTTATCACATTCAAGTTCACTGGATCATTTTCACTGCATATCTTCCTGTCTTCTGTCTAACCTAGCTTTGACCCCCCCCCGCCACATCTCTTGCCCGGGCACTGGCCTGTGTAAGCGTGCTCGGGGGGGAGGAGGGGGGTGGGGGGGGTTGATGCGGGGGGGGGGGGGGGGGGTGACGGGAGGGGAGGATCTGCAGCGCTGGGTCGGTCATGCGAGAGCAGCCGGAGTGCTTGTGGTCATTATCAGAGAAAAAGTCTCAACGTTGCCGCACCAATTAGTTTTGACCCAGAAGGAATAGTCTGTAGACTGGGGACGGGCATCGCTCCATCCACGGCAGATTCGGTCGGACACACACACACACACACACACACACACACACACACACACATACACACACACACACACACACACACACACACACACACACACACACATACACACACACACACACACACACACACACACACACACACACACACACACACACTCTCTCTCCGAGGCTAGCGTGCACTCGGAGCATCACTTCCATTTGTACTGCGGGAGTGTACATCTCTGGATGTCTCCCTTCTCCTGCCCCATATATTCTGTTTTTTCTCTGTCTGTTCCCATCTCAACACAGAAGTTTTCGGTTCAGGTGCTTCCTGACGGACGCGGCGTGTCCGGGACGGCGGCTTTTACATAAATCTGACAGAACATGTTGAAGGGAGTGAACCCCTCCGGGACGGGAATCAAATTTGTTTTGATCAGAATCATCAGCCAAGAGAAATGAAAAGTTACCGATATCCTGCCAAATGTGTGAAAAACCTCTGCGTGACTCCTCCGAGTGTGTCCTGCTTTCAGTGAAATGAACTTCATACAGAAATGAACAAAATATCTGGTTTTCAATACAGGAAACACAAAAGAAGGTGTGACTGCACAGCTGCAGGCACTTTTAAACGTCCGTTTTACGACCTCCACGAGTTGTCTGCAATTGTACTTAATAACATTTTGATAAATGTTTTTTTTTCTGTCTGACCTTTCTTATAATCATTTTCAGTTTTATTTCATATATTCTTTGATTAGAGAGTAGCTTTCCGTTGCTCACAGTATCTGCTGTGATTATAGTCTGGAAACCCTGTTGGCATTAAAGTCCCTCTGAGAGACGGACCAATCAGTGACCAGTGTGGGTGGCTAAGTGAGATGACGCTGAAGTCAAGTGCTTTTTATGAGTTTTATGAGTATTAGTGCATATGGTGGTCAATGCTGATTGGTTAAAGGCTGCTCCAAATAGTTTTTAAATTTCCCCAAAGTCTACGCCCAGCAGGATGCAACAACTAGAAACGATTCCCTACGGAGAGTTGACAGACCAACATATTCACAGGTTGAGTTTAGGTCTGTAAACACCCGGCTACTCACCATGATTCACTGTTAAAAACTCTTTATTTACTTTGTCCTGGCCCTTTATGCAGCCCCTCAGTTTGAAACAAGACATTTTAGCTCCTGTCTCCTTAAGCCCGTCCTCCCCCCCTTCCCTAAAAGCCCACCGTCCTCCGATTGGCCAACTTTTAGAAAAGCCAGCTGGACTTTGTCACCAGCTGGCACAAGAGTTGATCAGCTGGAGAAATTTGGTTGTAATCACAGACTGTATATAAAAGCAGATGTACCTTGCAGGTCTGAAAAGTGAGCTGAAGTGCCCACAAAGTGCAATACCACCGAGTGCCACTAGAGGTCGGCTCCAAAAGGGCTCCTGCTCCATAGACTCCCATATAGAGGTGGGCGGGACGTAGTGTCCAAATATGGGCACTTCTGGCTCCGCGCTAGCAAGATGGCGACCAAGATGGTCTCAAACATCACGGCTGGTTGTTAACTTTGTCCTTCCGGGGGATCCGATCTCTGACTTCCTCGCCTCATCCTCTTGCCGATGGTTGAAAAGAAAACCGTAAACCTACTAAATCAGATAATTTCCTCCGTCTGAATTGTAAATTGTAAACTTGATTGTCGAAATGCAGAATTTCAAACTCTTCCATCCTCTTTATTAGTTTCCATAACTCTCCGTCGATGCAGCGCAGGCGTCGTAGATGTCAAAAGATCCCGTTCGATCCTGCTCAGGTGAGTCCGTCCAGTAGTTTGTGCACACTCGGGCATGCTCGTCCTCGTCCTCCTCGTCCTCCTCGTCCTCCTCTCCGGCTGCCAGCTCGGCCCGGGCAGACCCCGCTCTGATTTGTTAAGGTAATGATCTAATCTGCGGCCATTAGGGAGAGCAGCCTTTAGTGTTTAATGTGCGGCCAGGTGGTCCAGCTGCCAAAGCTCCACCAACTAAAGGGCCCGAGCTCGGCAGTAATGAGTAATGAGCTGCATTTAAAAAGACGCCATACCTGAGCCGGCTCAATATGGCCGAGTTCAAATGAACAACTTGACTGTTTTTTTTCAGTTCCCCAGATGCTCAGATGAGTTTAGATTAACTGCACACACACACACACACACACACACACACACACACACACACACACACTAGGAAACACCTGAGATGAAAACAGTCACACATACCTCGAGTCAAAGGTTTGTGAACATCCCACGTTTTGGATTAATTTTTTTTGGGCCGCGATTCAATAAAAGAAGACGTGAGAAATGAAACGGGTACAGACGAAGCGAAACAATGTTTTGGCAGATGGAACCGAACCGAGACGAGAAATCATTTCAGATTTAAGTGCAAATTTGTAAAATGATCCCAATTTTTCTCCGACGCTCTGAGGAAACGTCTTTGTCGAAGCTCGTAGGACTTCGTGGACGGTTTGTTCTCTCGCTGGATGATCAGGAAAAAAAAAAAAAAACAGGAATCTTTTTCAACTTGAAAATGGACTCTTTCACTTTCTGTTGCTGCTTTGTTAAACAAAGTTTTAACTTCCTCAGAGTGTCAGAGAAGATAAATAAGTGATGATGCAGCGATCTTAATAAGAAGATGTGCGAGTCATCTCGCTTTTGGTGTCTTGTTTTTTCGGGCTTTTCGAAGCGTATCGATCACATTTTATAGGAAATATGAGATGAGATGCTGCCGTTAATATCGATTTATAGTTCGATGTTGATGAGCCCATTTCTTCTGTGAATCCCTCCTCCTGAAGAATTCCACCGTCCTGGAGGAGACCTGGTTTTCCTAAAGATAAAGAATAGTTCAAAATTTCGACGACGATTCGAATCAAAGATTAGCAGCAAAAAAAAACAACAAAAAAAAATTCATTAGATTTACATTTCTGTTTATTAATGTGCTTTATTTAACGTATTTTTTCATCCATGTGTTGATACATTGTGCAGCTGTTTGTTTTTTTGCATTCTTTACATTTTTATTTATTACATGTTTTGTACTTTATGTTTTCACATGAGGAAAGGAAACCCCATCTTTGTGTTCATTTGGATCACCGTTTCCTTCAAGAAATGTTTTTGACATTCAGTTAGAAAATACAGAAACATATATTGCATGTCGCCGTGAAGCCGGAAAAAATAAACAAGGTAAGATGTTTTTGATCCATATCGTGATTGACGTGGTTGCTGTAATATGATGATATAAGTATAGCGTGATGTCTACATCAGACTAACGTTTCAATACCTCGTTTTTAAGTTTCACATAAAAACAGTTAGAGATGAGTTTGTTATAAACAAAAGAAACATACATTTTAAAGTACTTTTTTTTTTTTTTTAATAATACGATAGGGGAATTTCTCAGTGTCTATTTGATTTGTTTAAAACAAAGTCACAAATTGGACAGATAAAATAATCAAACTAAAATCTTTTTTTAAAGGTACATGAAGCAAGATTCAATCTGTGCTTGTTGCAGAAAACATTTTGATTTAAAGTAATTTAAAATTGTTATTCATATTCACTGAATATTAATGGTGAATAATGTGTTTTACTTCTTGTGCACAGAGCACCAAAAATTACTTTTTAAAAGCAATGACCTCGTTAAAAAAATAAAAGCAACTTTATTTTGTCATTGTTCAGTTAAACTGTCAGTATGTCTGGCTTCGAGGTGGTACTCAGTAGAAACATGATAAGTTGTAGAAGAAGTTTATACATGTGAGGTATTTTTGATCTCAGTGTGCAGTTAGTTTTTTCTTAACGTTTCTTGCTTACATTGGAATTTTTCTAAAGTTTGTTTAAATGATCTAATTTCGTACGTAAAATATCTGTGGAGCTAAAAAGAACAAAAAAACTAAAAAAAAAAATACAATGCAGCGAAAAACTACAGCTCCCACCAGAAAGTTATCTGATACCCACCGAGACACGATGCTCGGGGAGTACTCAAGTGTGTGTACACTCAATCAGAAACACACACACACACACACACACACGATGATCGTGCAGTGAGTTGGTGGCTGCTGATGGCTGACCGAACTTCCATCGGTTTGTGTGACAGTGCCGGGACGAACGCAGGAAGGCTGCCGTATCGCATCATATTCACACACACACACACACACACACACACACACACACACACACACACACAAACAGAAAATATGAGTGTACTCGACCTCAGATGTCACGCGACACATGAACCGATGCCGTGGACAGCGATAAACCTGAACTTCTCCCATTAACAAGGAATTTCAATGAGTTGTTTTAATGTTCACAGTCAACACTTCAATTTTATTTTATTTTTTTACACTTACGGGGTTAAAATTTCCTCACGTGAAATGAATTTATATTTAACAAGTATGTTCTGTGTGAATATATGCAGTGTGCACAACTAAAAAAATGCTACTACTAAGCGTGTAGTAACAAGTTACGAGCTAACCAGTGAATGAATACATCTGTGATAGGTATATATATATATATATATATTTATTTATTTATATATATATATATAAATATATATCACGCCCCCTTCCATGTATCATTATGTCTTCATTGAAATGTTTTAAAATGGCATGTTTTAACAAAAGTGAAAATCATTTCTGCCCATAACTTAAATTTAATTTGGTTGCTTTATTCTACTTAAAGGTTTACGAAGAAATAACGAAGGCATGCTGGGAAATGCTGACACGGCAACAAAGCTGAGAATAAACTCCCAAATGTCTTCATTGAAATGTTTGAAAACGGCATGTTTTAACATTTGTAAATAGAATTTCTGCCCTTTTTAAAAAAAAAAAAAAAAAAATGTGGTTGCTGCGTTCCACATAAAAGTTTCAAAGAAATAACGAAGGCATGCTGGGAAATGCTGATACAGCAACAAAGCTGCACAGTAAACACCAGGAGTCATGTTGAATCATGTTTCTAAACATCAAACAAATTAACACAGAAATATTACTCCGATGAAGAATATCTCTGAACACAAGTCGTAGTTTAACTTAGACAATAAACTCAAAAAAATCAAACTCTGTTTAACTTCAGGATATTTCACTCCACAAATTTGCTTCTGCAGTTTAACTAAAACTTGACAGTCCAAAGTGACATCATTGAAACAGTCCCTGGGATTTTAATAATTAGAAATAACTCTTAATATTAAAATTGGTGGTAGAACAACATGCTGGCGGACCATAACCCCCCCCCCCCCCCGCCCCCCTGCTGACATGCTGCAGACATCCGACATACAGTGCTATTTTCTGTGTATTTTTTTTTTTTTTTAATAAAAAGGCTGAAATCTGTCATAATTCTGATCTGATGCATTTTTAGCTCCGTCAAAAACCGAAGATAAAAAACGAGCTCCAGTCGGATTCACGTGACAGTCTGACAGCTCGGTAACTGCTGCTGTCAGGGAAATACTGAGAAGACAAAAAAAAGAAAAGAAAAGAAAAGTTACAGGCCAGAAAAAAAAGAAAAATCCAAAAAAAAACAGGAACTGCAACGAGGCAACTTCCTGCATGTGCGTCCGATTATCTGCCAGACAAATTATAACTCTTATTCTACAAGATTTCACCTTTTTTTTTTTCTTCTCAAGCCTCTTCGAAAACTCATTATATTTCCGGGAGAGCCGCCCGGGTCGGCCCGTCCCGCCGCCTCATCGAGGGCCTGATTGACCTCCACTTGGATTTCATGCATGCGTGGCGGAGAGCTGTCATTAAGCGATGTGATTTGAATATTCAGATGACTGTTTTAATTGAAGAGAACAAGTGTTCACACATGGCGGGGCTGGCGGTGTTGTGGAGCGCCCGAGGCCGAGTCCCCGAGCGGCCCAGACCCATCTGATCACGGCTCAGCGGAGACCGCGAGCCCACCAACAATACGTGGAAGAAAAAAAACAAAAAAAACCTGGCTGCTTTTAATGCCCCCCAGCGCTTCCACTGCATCACACACACACACACACACACACATACACACACACACACACACACACACACACACACACACACACACACACACACACACACACCGGAGAGGAGGAGGAGATGAATGAAGTGAGTGACGGCGTAATTTGATGCAGCAAACACGTTAATATGCACAACAAATGGGATTTAAAAAACAACGAGAGTGAGACGTGTAAACACGAAGATGCTGAGTGGGATTTTTTTTATTTTTTTATTTTATTTTCTGCTGGAACAACAGCAACATGCAGAACACATCGTTTCACCGGCATTCATAAACATGAGTCAGCACACACACACACACACACACACACACACACACACACACACACACACACACACACACGTGTTGTATGTATCAGGGTTTCAAATGCATATTTACTGACCTCAGTTTAACATCAGGCTGCGTGATACTAATATTTGCATGAAGCGAGCCGATACGCTGGAAATTAAAATGCTCATTTCAGACGTCCAAACATAATAAATTAATTAGAAATGCTGCCAATTTTTTGGTCGTTTTATGACTTTTATTGACTATTATACAAAAAGTAGCTCCGACCACAGACTGGATATAAAAGAGTTCGTAGCTTCAGGTCTGTAAAATGGTTCTGATCCAGAAGTGTCTTCAGCTGCAATACCAGCGAGTGCCACTAGAGGTCGGCTCCAAAAAGCCTCCGGCTCCATAGACTCCCATTCAACTTCTCTCATCAAATCCAAAGTGAATAAAATGTGTCCATCAGTTATCTCGGTGTTGTTAGCTAAAGTCACTCCTTCTTATTAGTTTTCTGGAGGTCCATCTGAAAATAATCCCTCATTCATTAGAAAAGAAGATTCAAGAAGACCTGGTTTTGGGGGCGTGTCTGTTTGATTGATTAAAAAACGTGAGTTCTTGGATATTGTTGTTCATCAGATATCTTTGTTCATCAGATATCTTTGTTCCAACCAGACTGAGCTAGCTGATCAGTTTAGTGTTTCTATGTTCTGTATTTATTCAGTTGGAGACTAGAAATCCTCTCTGTTGCTAGGTGGTTGCTAAGGGTCCGACTACTTCCTGGAGCGGTAAACATTGCGTACGTTACATAAGAGTCTACTGACGCAACTTGTTGTTTTCCAGTTGTTACGTTGTACCCCATGTGTTGCCATGGAAACGGCGATCGCACAACAACAACAACAACAACAAAAGTTATTATATTTAGAGAGCGAATTGTCCCACAATATGAGAACACGTTTGATTACATATTTCAGTTAGTTGGTAACTTGTTACCAATAATGATGTTAAAGCACGACCTGGAGAATAAAACAGACTTCAGGCGTAATAATAATGATATTTTTTCTCCGTCTTCACTCCAACCGGTTGAAGACGACCGTTCCCCCTCAGATCGCTCTACAGATTTCTTCCTGTTAAAACAGTTTTTTTTTTTTTACTTCACTAATTTAGAACATTGGCGTGATTTGCGTCTTCTTTCCTGTGAAGTCCACCTTTCAGAGGTCTCCGGGCGGCTTCGCCTGAAAGACGAAACACGGGGCAAACCCTTGACCTCCACTCTCAGAAAAGATCAATATCACTGCTGTGAGTGCAACACGGCAAAATAATGATAAGACGGTGTTTTTATTAACTCGCTCCCGAGATACTTCACAGCCTTGAAACCGACATCGCTCCAAAAATATAACTTTATCATAAGAGCAAATAAAAACATCTGATTCAAACTGGACTCCGTTTACAGCAAAGAAATATGACCACTAAATAAAACGTTCATATCCCAATATTACACACTGATATGCAACATTATCATTTTTTATTGTACTTTTAAAGCCATAAAGTGATTATTTTAAGAAAAAGTGGATTCAAATTTAGCAAAAAGTTTCAGTTTTGCAACTTTTAGGCCACAACATTCGAGCTCATTCTCCTGAATATTGTTTTTTAAGATTTGTTTCGAGTCGTATGTTCAGTCTTCCTCCTACAACCCGCTGATGTTCGATTCGTGAAATCGTAGCTGATGTACATGAGATCAAAACTCGGTTTGAAAGTGGGTTTTGTCTGGAACACGAGGAAGATCTGTCGGTCTGCTGCGAGAGCCGAACACGTCCACATCACCTCCGTTTTCTGGAAGCTTTTGTCATTTCTACCGTAAAACAAGACTTAACGTCAAATGGTCAAACTTTGCATGAAGGATGTCGGCGGCGCTGCCGTCGGCTCCGTCTCAGCGGCTCGTGCTCTCTCGAGGAAAAAAATTAATAAATCAAAATCTTCCGCCCGTCTCGTACTTTGGATTAAGAAAGAGAATAAATATGCCGTTGTTGGTTTGCCAGGAATGGCTGCGGAGTAAGGAAACGGTTGAGTGACGCTGTGGGTGGGTGTGGGGTGTGGAGGGGGGGGGGGGGGGGGCGCCTGGTCCTCTTACCGTTGCTCAGGCACCTCCTGTCCTGCCCCGGATCACCCACTCCTCATCTGCATTAATTGGCTGTCAAAAATGTGCTGAATTAACGGATTAATGAGCGTAGATTTGAATCCTAAGTTTTGGCGAAGAAGGGGAGGGTGGTGGTGGTGGGGGGGGGGATGTTTCCCCGCCCTCACCCCCCTCCCCCTCCCCCCTTGCCTCCCCTCTCGTGTGCGCGGGCCTGTTACAGATATGCATCCAGGACATTTGAGCGGATTGCATTTCATTAGTTTGATTTGAGCGGACAGCACTAAGCTGCTGAGGGCTCTGCGCTGACAGCTAATTACAGGAATCAGCCTTGTCCACTGATAGAGAACAATGGGCCGGGATGAGC
>NW_027185389.1:2896656-3039156 GCF_022577435.1 Embiotoca jacksoni
ATTAGTCTAATGACGGTCAGATCAGGTGCTCACTGAGGTTTGAAACTTTCACCTGAACCATGTGCTCATGAACGCACCATGAAATGACCCTAACGGTGTACAAACTGGAGCGGATGCAAAGTTTCGGGGGGGAACAAAAAACATTGGGGATTTTGTGTGAAATTGTGTTTATAATACTTAATATAAATATGCTATTGAAATGAATAGTGTTCATGATTTTGACTCTCGCAGCAGGTGGAGATAAATGATGGATGTGAGCGGGTGAACTTAACATGACATCGTTTCATTGTTGAGGAAAATTAACATCTCATTATGATTCTGCTTCGACATTTGACGAGACTGCGACGCAACCGGAGGAAGTTTGTAGTGTGTCCTCTTGAAACAGTCACTCAGACTCTCCGTCCGTCCGTCCGTCCGTCCGTCTTCTACAAACCGACTCTCGGGAAGTCGTCCTCCGAGCCGCCGAGCCTCTCCTGCCGGGCGTCTTCTGATGTGTCCTGACAGAAAGACAGACTCTCGTGTGGCTGTCGCTGCTGCTGCTGCCTCTGTCTTTATTTTTCCTGATGCATTCCTCTTCCTCCTCCCTCCTCTTCCTCCTCCCTCCTCTTCCTCCTCCCTCCTCTTCCTCTCTGATGCCCCCTGTCTGTCTGGAGATTAATTAAACGGCTACCCAGCCAGCCTCTCCCGCCACATCAGCCATCATCAGGCTCTCCTCGCCATCAGCTCCCCGCTACACTCTACAGGGCCGTGCACGCACACACACACACACACACACACGTACACACACACACACACACACACACACACACACACACACACTAAACTGTGTGTGCGCCTTTGGGATGTTTTAAAATGTGTT
This sequence comes from Embiotoca jacksoni, assembly GCF_022577435.1. Classification (NCBI taxonomy): domain Eukaryota; kingdom Metazoa; phylum Chordata; class Actinopteri; family Embiotocidae; genus Embiotoca; species Embiotoca jacksoni. The sequence goes on from NW_027185389.1 coordinate 2,897,516, forward strand.
CATTATTGCATGTTTCCTTTTGTGTGTGTAGAAATGTGTGTCCTGTGTGTGTGTGTGTGTGTGTGTGTGTGTGTGTGTGTGTGTGTGTGTGTGTGTGTGTACGTCCAATTATAAACTTGCGTTAAGTGTGAAGGTGTGTGTGTGTGTGTGTGTGTGTCCACAGTTTCCTTTTATATATGTGTACATTACGTGTGTGAGCAGGTTTATGCTACGTATCTGTGTGTGTGTGTGTGTGTGTGTGTGTGTGTGTGTGTGTGTGTGTGTGTGTGTGTGTGTGTGTGTGTGTGTGTGCGTGTGTGCGTGTGTGTGTGTGTGTGTGTGTGTGTGCGTGTGTGCGTGTGTGCACTCCAGTGGAGAAGTTGTGCCACAGGAAGCCGTCAAGCTTTGGCTGTTGTGGTGGTTGACATGGCAGGTGTGTGTGTGTGTGTGTGTGTGTGTGTGAGTGTGTGTGTGTGTGTGTGTGTGTGTGTGTGTGTGTGTGTGTGTGTGTGTGTGTGTGTGTGTGTGTCAGATCTGAGTGTTTACTGTTGTGCCATTATTGTTGTCATTACGGCTGGTGTCGCCGTGCGTGCGTACGTGCTCCAGCCGGTCTTATCATTACAGTCCCCGTCCTCGCCGCCCGTTCTCCGGTTGTCAATTTACGGTAACCCCACCCCCACCACCACCACCACACACACACACACACACACACACACACACACACACACACACACACACACACACACACACCCTCCTGCGCTGTCATGCCGTTGAAGGCTTCCTCTGTCCCTCTCTCTCTTTGTTCTTTTCCAGCTCTTTGCTGCGCTTTAAGGAAGTGTGTGGTCGTCGTGTGTGTGTGTGTGTGGGGGGGGGGGGGGGGGGGGGGGCAGTGGAGTGCTGGCAGCTCAGACCGGCTCTGCTCGGCTTCTCCGGTCTTAATTGAGACATTCTGTCAGAGTGACAAACACATTTGCATGCGTTGAGTTTTTCAGGATGTGCTTTTTTATTTTTTATTTTTTATTTTTTTCCCTCCTCAGGCCGCTCACCACTCTGTTAATCAGCTCTCCATCAGTGACACACACACACACACACACACACACACACACACACACACACACACACACACACACATATAGTCTCCTGTATACAGCATGGACACTCTATACTGTACATGAGGAGCTGCCGGTCACCAGGAGGTTCATCCACATCCTGACAGTAACGAGACGAAGAAGAAAAAGTTGCAGACCGGAACATTTAGCTGAAATATTAAACTGAGAGTCCGCTGCCATGGTAACGGGCTGCAGGTGTCATGTTTACCGTCTTCACCTCATTAGCTTTAAATGGGAACGTCGTTAGTTTTTGCAGATATGCTGGTCAGAATCCAAATTATTGGAGAAAAGTGGAAATTTGAACCTGATTTGGACACAAAGTCGGGAAAGATTCATCTTCTGGGGACCATGAACGACTGCACCAAATTTCATATTTATTACATTCGGTATGGTGGTTGAAATATTTCAGGCTACAGACCGAAGTGGTAGACGTCGATAAAAATCAGACCCAAAGCCACATTAACGAGTTTTAATTGAGATATTTTCAATACATCTTACAGTAAAGGTTTGAGATAAGATAAGATAAGATAAGATAAGATAAGATAAGATAAGATCAGATCAGATCAGATCAGATCAGATCAGATAAGATAAGACTTTATTAATCCCACAGTGGAGAGATTTAGCCATCATTGAACACAGTCCTCACAGACACTTTTTTGAGGTTCTTAAAAGAGTTTTGTGGAAACAGAGAATTGAAAAAAAAAAAAGATCACCAAACTCATCAATGAATCTTGTTGTATTATAAAGTGTTTGAAGGTTGTTTTCTTGAGCAAAAATCACTTCCTTGAACTCGCTGCATGCTTCATTTCGAATTCATTAAATCATTCGGTAATAGAGAGAAATGAGAGTTTGAATCATCGAGCATTTCTCCATCTTGCTTTCTTTCTAGTCTGTTGTTCATAATGTGATGCATGAACATTTTAATTGTTCATAGCAGACACCAAACAGGACAGCACCCCCACACACCCCCTCCCCCCCCATCCATCCACATCCACCATACTTTGCATGTTGCAGCAGAACCAGGTGACCTAACGATTCACGATCTGCCGCTCCCTCCTCCTTTATCGGCTGACCTTATCTATCTGCCCAGTAAAAAGCCTCCACGGCTCCAAATGCGTTATGCTTTCTCAATGTATAATCACATTTATATACCCGGGGCCACACGGCTCCGTTCCTTGAACCCTTATTCTACATTCACCGAGGTCCAAACCCGAGCAACGGTGGGAAGAACGTATTGTAATGAATGCCAAAAGCTGCAGCACTGAGAGGCATTTTGTTCTCGGCGCTCTTAAGCAATATGGATTATGAATGAGGGCGGGATCAGACCTGCTGTGGTTTCAATATGTATGAATCTTTTCATATGCAGCGAGCCCCGCTCCTTTATCCGCCGCAGCAGGTGAGGATCAGGCAGCACTTCTGACACGGCTGAAAAAAGCAGCAGCCACGCGGGCGCTGGATTTCTGGCTCCGAGCTGGAAAACATATATTTAACAAATACTGTGATTCGTTTGAGAAACTATGCTCAGGAGTTGATATGAAGCAGTAGTTAATTAGACAGTAATATATTAATTTTGTACTTTACTACCAAAGGTATTGATTGAGTTCTGTCAGGCGTCAATATCAGGCTGACAAACAGGTGTTAATGTTACTTAATGAAACGTAATACAAAAGCAAAGCGCTACCAACCACCATAGAGACGTAGCTCGCTTTATATGTGTTTCCTACAGACTGGATATAAAAGTGTTCGTAGCTTCCGGTTCTGAAAAATGGTTCTGATCCAGAAGTGTCTTCAGCTGCAATACCAGCGAGTGCCACTAGAGGTCGGCTCCAAAAAGCCTCCGGCTCCATAGACTCCCATTCAACTTCTCTCATCAAATCCAAAGTGAATAAAATGTGTCCATCAGTTATCTCGGTGTTGTTAGCTAAAGTCACTCCTTCTTATTAGTTTTCTGGAGGTCCATCTGAAAATAATCCCTCATTCATTAGAAAAGAAGATTCAAGAAGACCTGTTTTGGGGGGGGCGTGTCTGTTTGATTGACAGGTCTGCGGTGCAGTGTGGGACGTAGTGTCGTCAGGTTTTACGATCAGATCAAGTCAGATCCACCTGTTGGCTCCTCCCTCTTTTCAGTTATTTCGATGTTGTTAGCTAAAGTCGCTCCTGTTGTGCGTTTTAAAATGAAAATATGTCGGTGAAGACATAACCTCGGTGTAAAAATTTTGGCACCAAAAGAGAAGGCCCTTTTTAGATACCTGATAGTAGCGAAAGCAATTTGGTCGTGACCGTAAACACACCGCTAACATAATTATCAACTGACAAAGCCGTCGTCAGTCATTCCCGCAAACTGTTGCTTCCAGAAGACACAAAAGCAAAGATTGTTTGTCCATCTGATGAATAAATAAATAATTAAGCTCCATATTCACTCTCCTTTTGCTCTGTTTTGGTCTGAACCACCTTCTCTATTGGCTAGGATCTTAAAAACCGAAACAACGAGCTGAAAGACACCACAGAGCTGAGTTCACCAGCGTAGGGTGAGATGATGTCATCGCTACGAGCTAAAACATTGACATTACACGTTATAATCATTCATATAAAAAGCACTATTAATGCAGCTTTTAAGTGCTTCTTCACTTCATACAAAGTGTTGGAGCTGTTTTTCCGACCTGAAGACGATGAAGAGCAGCTGAAGACGAGCACTTAAGCACATTTTCCCAGGATGAATAACAGCTCGGGGTAATATAGAAAAGCCGGGCTGATTTGACAGGCCGGTCTACAGTGGCCCTCTTTCAGCTGCAGCTTAATTAAACAAGCTTTCATTTCTCACTTCTTACCCCCCCCTCCCCCTTCCCCCCTCCCCCTTTCCTCCTCCCTCCAGCCTGTCTGTCCATCTCCCTCCTCTCACACTGTCTCTTTAAAAGGGAGATGCAGACTTGGAATTAAAGTTGACAAAAGAAACTTCTTCTTTCCCACATCTGGATTTGGAAGCTCTGCATCTGCAAAATGTTTTTCGCTTTTTGCATGTTTGCACATCTGCATCTAGTTTCTTTCTCACACTCGGTGTTTGAACGGTTCTGAAAATGGCCAATGCAGTTTTTTAGTGTTCACTCTTCTTCTTCTTCTTCTTCTTCTTCTTCTTCTTCTTCTTCTTCTTCTTCTTCTTCTTCTTCTTCTTCTTCTTCTTCATCCGGCGTTGGTTTAATCCGCTTTGACTTGTGTTGAGGAGGAAGTCCGTGACGTGAGTTTGAAAGCGCTGTGAATTCAGAATCAGACCCGGTGGTCACAGTTGGAGATGCTGAGAAGAACAACAGACTTTTAAATTTGAAAAAAAAAAAGGTGTGCTGCATAAAATTGCTGTAAAAGCTGTAATTTTTCATCTTCACAAGAAAAATGACAAAACCGTTTTCTTCAACAAACACTAAAATGACCTGTTTTTGCAGACTTCTCCTGACTGCAAGCTGCTCGCGCTGAAGAGTGAGCTGCACTTAAATATCACTCTATTATAGGGGTCAAAAACACTTATTATTATTATTTCTTCAGACAAATCACAATCATCTTGAGCAGCATTGTTTTGGTAGAATATTTGTTCACGGCGATGCAAACGCTGCAAATAAAACATTTACATTCCTGCAAAAAAATGAAAAGATCCAATGAGCCCTGTTTTGTTGCTTGATAAAAAAATCTTAGTCAAAACCTTGAAGATGTTGTTGTTTGTCGTTGTTTTTTCATTGCGACACAGACAATATGACTGGATCTTTTCAATGAAAGTCCAAATGACAGACCTGCAATCAAACATCAACGTTGTAAGTAAAAACATACAAACTGACGATGAAATGAACTCTTTCAGACTTCTTGCTTACGAAGCTTCTTTATTGCGTCACTCGAACTGTTAATTACAAATCAGGCCTGATCAAAAAGTGCTACATAAAAAAGTTTAGTTATATAATACTGTTCAGACACAAGACGATTCAAAGTGATTAACGGAGACAAAGAAATGCATAAAAATGATGTTAAAAGAGGGTAAAATAACACGAGAAAAACAAAAGCATAAATGCGTTAAGAATAAAAGAATTAAAACTGCATTTAACAGACAATAAAGAAAAAAAGATTCATTGAAATTGCAGTTGAACATTTACTAAAGTTTGAACCAGTCGTTAAAGACTCGTTGGCGTTGACACACTCCTTTAACTGAAGAGTTACTTATCAACAATAATGAAACCGCTAATTAGCCGCACGCTGTACGTGATGTGTAATAAAGCCCGGCGGCACCAGCGTGATGATTTGCGAGCGTGACCCCGACGTCCGCTGCCTCCTCGTCCCCGACTGGCGCTCGGCCATTTTGGCTTCGTCAGCTTCTCTGGACTAATTAGCTGTGTTGTTCTCCTCCTCCCCAGACTCCCTCTGTTCTCTAAAGCGGACAAACAGCGCCGGGCTCTCGTGTTCACCTCTGCACCGCCGTACACTGCGAACAGAGTCGTCCCGAGGAAGTGAACGCATCCGTGTTACGGCTCACCACAGAAAACATCGATTCCCTTCAATCACGTAAACGGATATAAAGCTTAACCCAACTTTTCTTTTCCTCAGCAGACATTTTGGCCCCAAAGCACAGATATAAATATTAATATTAAAAAAAGTTCACTTCTATTCATGTGACCATCCAGCAGTTGGCTGGAAGAAGTATTCAGATCTTTTATTTATGCTAAAGTAGCTTTAAAGTAACATAAAAGACCTTCAAGTTAAAGGTCTTCTTCTATCAAACCTCCTTTTCTCAAATACTACAAACTGTTAAAACTTTCTCTGAACGTGTATAAATGTCATTTTGTGTCATTGCTGTTGTTATAGTAATAAAACAACAAATATGAATTCAAGTAAAAACAGGAATATGTTCAATTCAAATGAATTAGTGTCTATTTCTGCTTTTAAATGCATTAAACTGAATGAGGATGCAAAACTTAGCCAGCTTACACAAAACCAGGAGCACGAAACTGAAGCAGCGAAATGGAATTCAGACGTAATTTAACACCTGCAGCGACAGGTCCAAATCTTTAAAGCACAAAAACAATCTGTGCAGGAACAAAGGTAGCAGCATCGTACCAAAAGATCACGTCTTCATCGATAGCTTTGTAGGTTTTACAGGAAACACGTCGCCTGCACGGGCCCGTTGCATCATGGGTAAAAATTCCTTATTAGTATGTAATAGACATCAATATGAAGTTTGTTTTCTGCTCCAGAAATTACAAGAAAAGTAAAACTTTTAAAAGAAAAAAACAAAGAAATGAATTCCAACAGTTAAGATGAAAATTTTGCAGGTTGCGCAACAACATGTGTACAATAAAATAAAAATATCAAATATGATGATCGATGTCCCGATCACATATTATAAAATGTTTTGGGTGCAGAATGTAAAACTCAGTGACTTATATGCTTAAAGTTAAAAACTGTAACATCAAAACTACAAAATAACGAGACCTGAGAGCATCAGAGGAAGTTTCTTATTCAAAAAGATCAAATTATGGATAAAAAACGGCTACGAAATAAAGTAGTTTACATTCATCCAACAAATTCCTCATCAATATTTTACAAAAGAAATGTCAGTTGTCACATTGACGAAACAGTTTTGCAACAAATATCTTAGAAAAACAGACTAATTTTCATTTTCAGCCCCGTTTTCATGGTTACAAAATAAAACCAGAACTTTTCTGTTGAGTTTAATTCAGACCTCAGAAAAACCTAAAGAACTTGTTTTTATAGTTTTTTCCCTGAAGAGCAGGAAATAAAAGCAGCACTGTGAGAACTATGCATCTTATTAATAGATTTTTACATTGCACTTTCTTTTTCACCCGTTAGATTGTAGTTTTCAGTATTTTTACAGTCGTGATACGAACATATTCACTACATTTAATGAGTGAGTGTCAGAAACCTTTCAGACCGAGTTTAGACCCGAAGATTAAACCTGAATTATCCTCCAACATTTCAACACTCACTCAGTGTTTGTTCTTCTTCTGCAGCAGCTCCACGTTTTAAAATTAGAGCCGGATCAGGTTGTGTGTGTGTGTGTGTGTGTGTGTGTGTGTGTGTGTGTGTGTGTGTGTGTGTGTGTGTGTGTGTGTGTGTGTGTGTGTGTGTGTATCTATTCCTGGGCCGGGGATCCTCTCCTGCAGGTCTAATTACTTTAATGAGGGATGTCTCCCTCTCTATCAGCCCGACCCAAGGGTGCACATTAACATTCCCCCCACATAGTCATACACACCAACACTCACAATTAACCACAGATTCATCAGCAGAGTAAATACTCTCTCTCTCCGCTCGCTGTGAAACTTCACTTCTCTCCTAAACTCTTACTTCCGTGAGAAACCCCCCCCCCCCCCCCCCCCCCCCCCCCCCATCAAACGATTCAGCCCAGACTCCGCCTGTTTCCTGGGGTACTTTTTAAAATTATTATTATTTTAAATATGTCTGCCTTTCACTTCCAGTAGTCACTTTAAGGTGAGATGACACCAGAGTTTGTTTTATTTTGTATTATTATTATTTAACAGATCAGACAATATGCAATAGAGTCATTATTCAGCGGCGCCGCATCAATCTCAACCACTCGTCCAATTTAGAGTCCAAGGAAGTCTCTGACAGCTGGATTTCTAATGATGTTTCTGTTGTGACCCGCAACTATTACCCGCATGTGTGTGTGTGTGTGTGTGTGTGTGTGTGTGTGTGTGTGTGTGTGTGTGTGTGTGTGTGTGTGTGTGTTTTAAGCTTCAGAGAAGCAGTCTAGCGTTGCCAAAGAGAGACGGTGCCGGCGCCCACTAAGGGCCACAGCTTTATTCATGAGAGCCAGTGGAAGCTGGGAGGGTTAGTTATTTAAACTGATCTGATGAGCGAAGCCTCGAGGACGTGAAATAAACACGCCGGATCTCCGAGGTTCTCCTCTTCTGCTCGAGTCGGACGCCGCGGCTCGTGTCTGCCCTCTGCTGGGCGAGGACGGAAGTGCAGCACGGTGCAACCAGAGGACAGGAAGAGGAAGAAGAGGAAGAAGAAGAGGAGGAAGAAGAAGAGGAAGAAGAAGAGGAAGAAGAAGAAGAGGAAGAAGAGGAAGAAGAAGAGGAAGAAGAAGACGCAGCCCTGGAGCTCTGTTTTCTCAAAACGTGATGGAGATGTTTTCTGTCAGTCAGAGACGAGAGGAAAGAAGCTTCAGTTCAATTCAAATATATATATATATATATTTTAAGGGTAAAATTAACCACCTGACGTTTTCCCAGAACACTTTATAATCACAAAAAAGACACACAGAAAAGAAAACACCTTAAAAAGATTAATGTTAAAACAAATATAAAAAATGCAGTATGACTAAAGGATGACTCAAGGTCAACTGAACCATTACAGTGACCTCAACACGATGGGGAGATCCAAACCAGGAGAAAAATACATCCAAAATGTATTTATTACATTTTTAAATGGGACATAAGGACATGAAGTTAATGGTCATTGTAAGAAAAACAACGGAATTCATTCATTCAAAAGAAACTCATCAGATTAGCAGCACAGCAGGTAAATTAAAACTGACAATGTAGGAGTCCAGAGTTCAGGTGGAGCTGCAGCGGATCGAGAGATGAATCACGCCCAGAATAATCACATCATTCAGGAGAAACTGGATTTAAAACGGCAACGGCAACTTTCAGTTTACAGCCACGATCTGTGATAGAAACGTGGTTCAAACTACGGGGCAGCTGAAAGGACCTGAGCTTTCGTTGTGTTATAGATTCTCATTTTCTTGTACAAATAAAAGCGTGAGATAAATAATAATTGTAAAAAAATTTTTTTTTTTAAATGTCAACGTTGTGTTGTTGATTCACTCGTTAGAGACTAATTTACCAACATGTGTCTCCACGAAGAATCACGGACAAGTTGACGTCGACGTCACCGAGAGACAGACAGACAGGGAGACAGACAGAGACAGACATACAGACAGACAGACAGACAGACAGAGACAGACATACAGACAGAGAGACAGACAGGGAGACAGACAGAGAGACAGACAGAGAGACAGACAGACAGACAGGGAGACAGACAGAGAGACAGACAGACATACAGACAGGGAGACAGACATACAGACAGGGAGACAGACAGACAGACAGACAGACAGGGAGACAGACAGGCAGACAAACAGACAGACAGACAGACAGACAGACAGACAGACAGGGAGACAGACAGACAGACAGACAGACAGGGAGACAAACAGACAGGGAGACAGACAGACAGACAGACAGGGAGACAGGGAGACAGGGAGACAAACAGACAGGGAGACAGACAGACAGACAGACAGACAGACAGACAGATGTCACTTCGTTCGGTCGTCTGCTGTCTCTTAAAGTAAAGAGAACTTTCTGACATTGTCACAGTTTCTTCTTCTGTTTCACAGTTATGGCGTTAAAAAAGCGGGCGGGACATTATGACGTCGCAGCGAAGTTGACCTTTGACCTTTGACCTTTTAGGGAAAAAATAAATATCATCACTGAAACCGTTTAATCCTGTTTTCGACATTGCAGTGAGACTGTATAACGATCAGAGCACCATTTTAGGATTTAGGGCAAGGAGCGTGACCTTTTGACCTTTGAGCACGAACATATTAGTCCGTTCATGTTTGAGTCACAGGGAAATGTTTTTACAGATATATATTTTAATTTGATGATATATTTTTCTGTCTGTTTTGTGTCTCCTCTGGTTTGAGCCTCTCCACGTACTGAAAGTAAAAAACGCCCTGAAAGTTATCTGAAAATAAAGAACAAACCTTCATCTGTAACTTTATTTTTGTTTTGTTTTTTACTAAATATGCCTCATATGCCAAAAATATGGCCCTCAATCAAATATTTACTTCACACCTCTCTAATATGTTTTGTAGTAGACGTGGGGACTGAAGTTGGCAGATTTCCTTTTGTCTTCAAAATGTTAAAAAAAAACTAGATTTTGGGAGCTGAGGGATGAAATAATTGTTTTTTTCTTTTATCAAAAAGATCCAAACTGCAGAGTTGACTTTTGATTTGAATGATGATGTAAACAGGAAGTCTGTGTTAGTGTTGTTTTTGAATCCATTTTCAACTTGTGTCACGTCGACTCGACTTATAAATAACAGCTCCATCTTTAATCATGAATACAGAATTGGTGAAGAAACAAAAAAAAGCCCATATTTCACCCCTAAAGACTGAATCAGCAAGCAGACGATGAGGGTAAAAACCCAAACCCGGAGTGGAGCATGAAGACTAATCCAGTGTTCGGAGGCCGAGTTCAGACGTGGAGAAAAGCCCACCTGGCTAAATGAAGCGACGATGTTGTCGGCGGGTTTAGAGGAGTCAGTCGGCTGTGAGGGCGCTGAATAATACCGCTGAATAATACCGCTGAATAATACCGCCGCTGTCAGCGCTGACAAGTCTCAGGAACACACACCTCTAATCTCCCCCCTCCTCCCCCGTCTCTCTTTTCTCCCCCTCAACCGTAACACAGAAATAAAATGACACCCTGCGCAAATATTAAACATCTTCCAAGGCCTATACTCCAACATCTTCTTCTCTCCAACACTGCCCCCCCCCCCTCCCTCTCCTCCTCGCACCCCCCCCCCCCCCTCCTCTCTCCACATCTCTCTCCACATCTTGTCTTGTCCTTGTCTCCTCAGAAGCCCTGGCAGCCGGATCATCTCCGTCTCTTAGTGTCAATTAAAAGTGAAATATCTGCATTTGTCAACATATCATTTGCGGTGGGGCCCCCGTGACGCGCGGCTGATTTGTCGGGCCGATTCCTGACACCGGGGGGAGGGAGCGCCGAGGCGGCGGTCTCCCTCATTAGACCTGGAGCTGGCAACCCATGATGGCTGACACCGCCGGGAGGCTTCGCTCCCCGCCCGACACGATGCTAACCCGGGAACAGGCCTCGTCTGTCAGTCCTGTCACTTGCCAGCCAGCCATCCAGTCAGTGCGGGGCAGATGGGTGGAGGAGGAGGAGGAGGAGGAGGAGGAGGAGGAGGGTGCACCCTTCTCCTCCGAGGGGCCGCGGGAGGGAGAGAGTGTGTAATGAAGTTTATTTGTAGTAGCACACAGTGTCAATATGGAGCGGATGTGTTTGAAGGAGAGATGACGTGACGGTGCGCTGACAGCAAATTACAAACCTGGTATGATCTTCAAAGGAGGAATCCACCGCCAGCATCTCACGTCACTGTCAGGAGAAGGATACAAGTGGAAAGCAACAATAAGGGGTTAAAAAATGGATGGTTACCACTAATAATAATAATAATAATAATAATAATAATAATAATAATAATAAAGACCAGAAATTGGTCCTTTTGTAGCTTTTTAAGTTTTGACCTGAAGGTGGCACAAGAGGGAAAAGCAAGAATTTGTTCTGGTTCATTTCACAATAATACAAAGTTGGATCAAGAAGTTCTGAGACTGTTAAAACTTCCTGTCCTTTTTGTGATCGTCTTCCCGCCCTGCTTGTTTCCACCTGTGTGCTGTTGCATTTGTATTTCATGAGAGAAGTTGAATGGGAGTCTATTGGAGGTTTTTTTTGGACCCGACCTCTACTGGCAGTCGGTGGCATCGCAGCTTTAAGTGAACTTCCACACTGTCCTCTCTTTTCAGACCAGGAAGCTACGAACACTTTTATATGCAGCCTCTGGGTCATAAATGTGTGTCCAAATGTGACACCGACCTAGTGCCCTCTAGTGGACTGACAGGTGTATTACATGCTTTGATGTGACTGGGGTTAACTGTTACAGCAAAATATATATATATTTTGACTTTCTTACCACCTTCTTCTAGTAGCCAGAAAATCTTGATTTGATTTGTTTTCATTTCATCTGATATTTCTTCCTCTAAGTATTGAAAAAGGGAAATTTTGTGACATCAAGTTTCAAATGTTTCAGTGAAAAGCGGTTGGGAGAGTCTGAGGTGACTGCAAGTGCGTTGGAGGACCATCTCCGAGCTTCACGCCAGCATTCCTGGTCCCTCCCTCCCCTCGCACCTCCTCCACCCCCACCCACGCCCCCCACGCTGAGGGATCAGGGGAAGGAGGATGCTTGTCCTGCTTTACTTGCCATCATTAGGAGGAGAAGCACTGACCAAGCAGGCAAGCCGCCCTGGGTGGGAGTCGCTCGGAGACACAAAGGAATGCACCATTATAGCTTCAAAGAGAAGGGAGGGGGGGTGAGAGGGGGGGGGGCAGTGCAAAGTGGGAAAATAAGATGTTTTTATGGGAGTAGGTTCAACAGTTCATCGTATCTACTCTTATTTGTATTTCCTTTCACAATGATCCACATCTTTTTCTTTTTTCTTTCAGTTAACTTTGAGTGAAATTATTCAGCCAGTGTTGTTCAATCCCTTCATTTCCTCTGTCCTTCATGGATGGACATTTTTTCTTGTCCTGAAGGAAGAAGAGCTGCCTCCTATAAAAGACCTATAATATCATCTTTTTCAGTTATTATTGGAAGACATTTTGGACATCGTGCCCTATCTAATAGCCCTTCTTTTGAAATTAAGCCAAAGAAAAATCTCCTGTTTGTAGGGTCTGTCTTTATAACCCCTTCACTCTAGATATTTAATTTCCTGTTTTGTCGTCTGTAAATGCACATCATGAGCTGTATGTCCACATCCAGCAACGGCTCTGCTGTTCTGGAACCAAACAAATCTGTGATTTATTGTATCATCATTATGCGGCAGGTGTAGCTTAGCTGAAAGGTCACTATATTTCATTTCATTTTGTTTTGGTTAATTTTGGCTTTAAGTATCCTGATGAAATTCAAGGTTATTGAAGAAAGACCAGATCTATTCTTGGTAATGTTTTGGTCTGAGATGATGATGAACATGGTAACCTAGGAAACAGACTTTCAAATAGAAAAATCATCAAATGCTTGCATTTTTTTTGAATGAGTAAATGCTCCATTTTCATGATATTTTGGACAACATGTCAGGATCCCTGTACGACCAGGTGTTTTTCCTTTAGATTCTCCTTTCCTCTCGTTTCTGTCATTCCCCGTGTTTGTTTCCATATTCCCTGTGCGTTTTGTTTTGGTCTGTGTCTGGTGGGTGTGGTCTCTCAGCTTCCACTCCTCCAGGCTCCTCCCTCTTCAGCTCCTCCGGCCGGCTGGCACAGCTGCACTCCACCGATCACCGCCTGACAGTATTTCAACCCCGGTCCTGCACTTCATCTTCGCTCCACATAGATCACCAGTCGACACTCCCCTGAGATCCTGCCTCGGTGTATCCAGACGCCCCCTGCTGGCCCAAACCTGCCGGTCCAGCGTTGGAATTCGCGGCATCCTCCAGAGGACATGCTATAGTATGACTTTTTTTTTCACTTTTTGGACGACATGTATGACTTTTTTCCCACATTTTAGGACGACATGCTATAGTGTGACTTTTTAAAAGTTTAAATTCTAGCGTATTTCACTTGCTCAACGTACACTGACTTTACATCATCACGTGTTCCTAAAGCTAACTAGGTGTTTTTTTTTTCCTAAACCGAAGGCAACTAACTTTTCACGCGTTAGCGAGGCAAATTGTGACAATGACACTGTACCCTCTAGTGGACAGATGAGTGTATTACAAGGTTTGGCATGATACATGATTGAAATAAAAGTAGACATTATATTTCACACAGACCATCTAAAACATTTCCATAGACACACGTGTTATCAGTACAAATGAAGAGTTTTATTCCAGAATGAGACTTTTTATAACAGCGGCAACAACATCGAAGTCATCAGCAGTTCTGACACAAGTGCTCGTCAGTCTCTCACAGTGCACATCCTATCTTGACCTATTAACATCACCCACAAACTGTATGCTGTCTTTAAACAGCTCCAGGCAATTATTAATATTCAATAATATAAGTTTGTCATATTTTGGAGCAGAACTCCTCATGTACTGACCTACAGTGTGCTGTACATGGTACAGCTTTAGTAAAAACAACTCCAGTGTAAATTCACTACCGCTCTGTACATAGCTGGGGGTGTTCGTCTGCCCTGTGTATGATCTGTTGTTAACTCACAACATCGTATAATACTGTATGTTCGTGTACGCTTTTTATCAAAATGTGAATATTTACATACACTTCTCACAGTGAGGCGTCTGTCAGCCGACCTCTCAGTCCGCTCAAAGTTCTTCAAAATGTCCAAACAGGAACAAATGACGGTCACAGTAACAGGTGGGTGGTGTTTGATGGCTGCAGGAGAACATGAAGGCACATACCAGCGTCTCGTCGTGCACATACCTGTACATTCCCTGCAGTCATTTTAAAGGGTGAGCTCTCGAGTATCTGTACAAGGGTGTCCACATACTTTTGGTTGCATACTTTATCTAGTCTGTACTATATACGGGCAATATTAGGGTCAGTTATACTTGATTGGACGAAGTAAATTGGAAGTAAACTAAAGAAATTGATTCATTTGTACCAAATTGACGTATTACCCCTTTAAAATGACATCTATCACCACGTTCAATAGTAATAACTCCAGTTCGTAATCAGCTGTGACTTACTGTCACTTCCCTTTCTGTTAACGTGAGACTGTCCGTTAACGGTAAAAGCATCCGGGTTTAGTGGTTTGGTAAAGTTAGCAGCACCGAGTGAGCACAGAGTGAAAAGGCAGGCGGGCGGTCGGACTTCCTGGAGTACAGCTGTGGGTACAGTGGCATCAGACTTCAAGGGGCTAATTCTCACATGAAAGAACTCTTTACGTTACTCTCAAGGTCAAAGGCAGCCTGGTCAGTATTTGTGAAACGTTAGCCGGTTAGTTGGTTTGTCCGCTAAGATTTTTAGCGGGAAAACCCAGACAATTTTATTTATTCATATAAAATCCTGAAAAATTGGACTTTATATTCGTTTGCTTTCTTTCTGAGAGTGAAATAAATTTAAAAAAAAAGATCAATATTATTCTCATGTCTGCATGTAGACCCAGAGTCAGGAGGTGGTTAGCCTAGCTTAGCATTAAAAAAAACCGGAAACAGGTTCTTTTGTTTTAGACGAACAGGAATGGAAAAATGGCAACTTTTGGAGAGCTGGAACTGAACCACCTGTTTTCCAGAAGGCGTATTGTTGGTTTCCTGAAACAGTCAGGTTTTAGCATCGTTCTCTGTAATGGCAGGAATGTGCCAAACCTGGCAACCTCACTGAACCCAGCTGTTTTCTGCAAAGAGCCTTTTTCTAATTTCTGTTTGTTTTGTTTAAATAGTTGTATGATTTAACTTATTCATGGTAAATGTTTTATTTTTTTTACTTGGGGCCAGAGCCAGGCTAGCTGTTTACCCCTGGTCCTTATGCTAAGCTAGGCTAACCATTTTCTGAATGTAGCTCCTTCAAAACAAAGACACAAACAAGAGGTTTCTATGAAGCTAATTTTTTTTGTTTTTTTATGCAAGTATAAAAGAGTTTTGAGAGCAAATTAAGTTTGTAAGTAAAACAATACTAACTTAGAATAAAATTATTTGGATTGCAAAAATATTCCCCCTCCTATTGTCACAAAGATTTTGATTATCAGACTTCTTTAGTTGCAAGTGAAAAACTTTTCGTTACTAAAACCAACAAAACTGAGGGAGAATTTGTTTGCGATCCAAATAATTTCACTCTCAGCTGAAACATTTTTACTTACAAACTTTACTTTTGATTGCAATGCGTGAAATTTGCTCTCAAAACTGTCTTTTATGCTGCATCAAAAAGACACAAAACTACCTTCACAGTTTCAGTCCTCTCTCGCAAAGCAAGTGAATAACTGCATTTAGAAAAATGTTGCATTATTCCTTTAAATTTACTTCTTCGCAATAAAAACAAAAATCGTCCCGTTTTCACGTGTTTTTTCTGACTTTGGAAATTTCTTATGACCACAAATAGTGACGAGACCACCTGAGACCTCAGCGATAAGTTTCCTACAATTAAATACTTGTCCCCCTTGAAAATATAACAACAACAACAACAACAACAACAACAACAAAAATACAGTGGCTTCAACTTTTGCAGCACAATATACACAACACAAAGACACGAATGAAAAACACTCACAGTATAATTACACAGTGAAGACCGATGACAGTGAACACGGACGGTCGTCGCGATACAGCAGTTCGTTTTGGACTCTGACGTTCGTCCACACATTCAGTCGGAGGTTCTGTTTGCGTCTTTTCCTTCACGGCGAAGACGTCTGAGATGAGGAGAGGAAGGAAAAAACCCCGTGACGGACAAACGCCGCCTCCATCGTAGGAATGCTCATTTCCTCGGGATGAGCGGCGCATTACGCGCGAAGAAACCCCCGACGCTCGAGGCAACGGCAAATCCAACATTTCTGATTCAGCAGAGGGAAACATGAGGTTCGAACCTAAAATACATTCCTTTAGGTAAAAACAATGACCTGTGGAAGAAGAGAAAAAAGCAGGTGCATACACCCGTCATGGCTCCTTCTACGTGTCAGTAAAGGGACTAAAAGGAGTATCTAGTTGTTGTGTGATTTATACTGATGCAGTTAAACTCCATTTTTTTTTTTACACATTCCTCGTTCTTCATCATGCAAAGTAGAATCAGTGCTGGAACCTGCGGAGGAAGGTTTTTCTTTGCTAAACCACAGATCAGACCGGCACATCTGGGAACTTTGGCTCCGCCCCTTTTTGGGTGAAAAACAAGTCACCCATCGCCATAGACTTTAACACAAAATCAAAATCAGATAGGGTATCAAACCAAACCACCAGAGGTAAATTCCCTTATAAACGAGCCCAAAACACCACGTCAAGAAAATATATGTCCGCTTTGCTTGCCATCGAACACGCCAGATGGATGGAAAAGTTCAATTTGATCCCTCTTCAGGCATCAAGCTAGCGCTATAACCCCACTCAGCGGTCAGAGGTGTCCTCGGACATCTAATTTGGCCTTATTGGGTCTCCAGGGGAGCAAAGTACCACAGAAATATTTAACGTTTGAGTCCCGCTCTACAAATAATATGCTAGCTGACATTAGCACTGTGCTGACTGACTGAGCTACATTAGCGTCCCGTTGTCCTCCCTCGTATAAAGTGGCGCTATAACGCTTTTCTATCAAGATCTTTTGACATTGTTGGTGCAACTTACTACACAGAAACTTTGAGGCGTAATCATTTAAACCGGTTAGTTTAGTCTCAACGTTGCCGTCAGTTGTTTATCCCCAGAAAAGGGGCGTGGTCATGAGAGCCCGCCCCTGGATGACGTAATGCCGGTCTGATCTATAAATGTTTCCGGAGCGTGCGACTTCTCAGAGGGATTTGTTTTGAGGGTGAGAGCATCCTTTGACGCCCCCCCGTCTCTCTTTACCTGTCCACCAACATCAGTAGTTTATTCCCAGGCGGAGGATCCGTCATTGATTCATCGTCCGTCTCCTTCCTGTCAGGGAGGAGGGAGGAGCCGAGCAGCGTGACACCGCAGAGCAAAAGTTCTCTCCCTCCCGTTAACGCACATCCTTTCGAACATAAAGGCCGGCGAGGCGGGCGGGTGGGTGGGTGGGAGGAGGGGGGGGGGGGGGGGGCTCAGATCAGCCTCTCCTCCGGGGGCACCTTGAGGACGCTGCCCATCTCCAGCCGGGCGCCGGCCACCTCCTGCGAGCTGGGGCTGTACGTGCCCTCCGACTGGCGCTTCTTCCGCGCCGTCATGACGAGGAAGAAGACCACCAGGATGGCCAGCAGCACGCAGAGGGTGATCAGCGGGATGGTCACCACCAGCCAGGGGATTCGCTCCTTCTGCTCCTCTTTCTGCAGGACGACAGCACAGACGTACATGTTAAGTTCTCTTATTGAACCTGGTGCTTTTAATAACAGCTGATACAATGTTTGTGCATGTTATCAAAATCCGCTAATACTTTTAAAAGAAAGATAAAAACATATCTCTTTACATCAGCACTTTCAACTACCGCGCCTTTAAAATGCATATTGCTTATTTGATATTTTACCTCTATTTGTGTATCATTTTATTGGTTCTCATTCATCTCGTTTTTTTTTTCTATATTTTTAAATGCTCCTTTATATCTGTTTTTACTTCAAACATTGCATCTAATTTTCTTGCTCTGAAGCACTTTGAGCTGCGTCGAACAATCAAAAACCCGGACTAACAGGCTGAGGAACAGCTGTTGCCTCCATCACCCCCCTAAGAACCTTGTTCTTGCTGCTAATCTGAGGAGTTTTTTTTACGATGACAATAAACGTCCTTATGTCCTTATGAAAAAGGTCCACAACTGTGAGATCAAACTGCATCAGAACAACATCTCTCTCTGTCCTCATCATCAGGACAAAGTGAGATATAAAAAAAAAAAAGACAAAAACGGTCATTTTTACTTTTTCCTGTATGAAAACTGTGTGAGAGAGTGAATAAAAGGTCTTTTAACAACAGCCCAGATGTTACTGAACCTGAAGACTCTCGACTGAAACTCTACAAGTTTTGGGAACATCAGAAATGAAGTGCAACAACGCTACAACCATAAGTCAAATAACGTATATGTTCAATTTCAGGTCTGCAGTTGAACATGCAGAGAAGTAGATAATAAACATGATAATATCATAATAAAGCTGTTTTGCAAAGTATTCAGACCCCAAGAATTGGCTGGTTTTTTTCCACCAATCTACAAAAAAAAAAGTTAGAGCTGCCGTTGCTGCTCAAGGAGCTTCTTCAAACTATTAAATTAGGGATTTGTGTAAATGAGAGTTATTGATCTTTTAAGAAATTTGCAAAAATTTCTAAAAGGATGTTTTCACTTTGTCAGGTTGGTTGACTGAGGGTGGATTATTGGGGGAAAAAAGGTTAATTATGTTTAATTAAAATCAAATCTACAATACAATAAACTCTGCAGAGTGAAGTTGTCTGAAAGCTTTCTGAAGTGTATCATTTCTACATCCTGGTTTCCATGGCAGCTGAAGGGGAACCTGAATCTATAAATTCAGGTTCCCCCGTAGGTGAAGCGTCCGGTCGGTCTACTTACGTTGCTCTCGCACCGCGTGCCGCTGAAGCCCGGCACGCACACACACTGGAAGTGGTTGAGTCTGTCCAGGCAGGTGGCGCCGTTGAGGCAGGGACCGGATTCACACTCGTCTATTTCTGACTCGCACCTGAAACACGTCAGCGGGGCTTTAACACAACGCTGGCTGACAGAGCTGCAGCTCACACACACACACACACACACACACACACACACACACACACACACACACACAGATCTTCACGCTTGGCTGTGGTTCAGACCCCCCTTCCCTCCTCCCCCACCTGTGCTCTCACCTGTCACCTGTGTATCCCGGCCTGCAGGTGCAGTTGCCTCCGGAGTCGCCTCCGATGCAGACTCCTCCGTTAAGGCACTCGGTGTTGGTGTCACACGCCACCGGAGGGAAGCGCCACCTGGTGGACACAACAAACAAACCCTTTATTAAAGCTAATCAGGTTTAACATGAATATTACACACCCAACTGATAAGACTTTTAAATTGAAGGAGTAATCTAGGCAGCAGAGACTGGAGATACCCAGACTTTTTACCGCTTGGTACTCAAAGCAGCAACAACATTTAAAGAGACACACTTCCCATCATGCAACTCTCAAACATCGTTTTTAATGGCGCAGTCGTATCGGTTCATTACTAATATTCTTCTGCAGTAAAAACATGTGAGATTCTTGTTTTTGCTGACTGATTGCAGTTATTAGAAAGCAACACAAGAGACTCACAGAAGAAAAAAAAATACTAGAAAATACGTCTTTCAGCCAATAACAAATTCAAATAGTCCATCTGAACCAAGTGACTGCTGTAATAGAAACATCCTGCTTCTGTTGGAGGTTTCTTCTGTTAAAAGAGAGTTTTTCCTTCTGTTGGAGGTTTCTTCATGTCAAAAGAGAGTTTTTCCTTCTGTTGGAGGTTTCTTCTGTTAAAAGAGAGTTTTTCCTTCTGTTGGAGGTTTCTTCACGTTAAAAGAGAGTTTTTCCTTCTGTTGGAGGTTTATTCCTGTTAAAATATAGTTTTTCCTTCTGTTGGAGGTTTCTTCTGTTAAAAGAGAGTTTTTCCTTCTGTTGGAGGTTTCTTCACGTTAAAAGAGAGTTTTTTCCTTCTGTTGGAGGTTTCTTCATGTCAAAAGAGAGTTTTTCCTTCTGTTGGAGGTTTCTTCATGTTAAAAGAGAGTTTTTCCTTCTGTTGGAGGTTTCTTCACGTTAAAAGAGAGTTTTTCCTTCTGTTGGAGGTTTCTTCTGTTAAAAGAGAGTTTTTCCTTCTGTTGGAGGTTTCTTCCTGTTAAAAGAGAGTTTTTTCCTTCTGTTGGAGGTTTCTTCCTGTTAAAAGAGAGTTTTTCCTTCTGTTGGAGGTTTCTTCCTGTTAAAAGAGAGTTTTTCCTTCTGTTGGAGGTTTTTCTCCCTTAAAGGTGAGTTTTTTTTTCCTCCTACAGAAGCTTACATTGTTGAATTGTTGGTTTGCTCTGTATAATGCTGTAAAGTTCGGTTTTAAAAACTTTACTGTGTTGAGTGCCTTGAAATAACCTGCGTTGTGATCTGGCGCTACATAAATGAATAGAGTAGAAAGGTGTGTACTCACTGGCAGCGCTTGCCGACGTATCCCGGAGGACACGAGCAGGTGTGCGTTCCCACCGTCTCCACGCAGAGTCCTCCGTTCACGCAGCTGAACTCCAGGCAGTCGTCCACCTCGTCCCGACAGTCCTTCCCTTCGTACCCGGGCTCGCAGTCGCACCGGTAGTCCGCCATGAGGTCCTTACACGTCCCGTAGACGCAGGGATTCGACGAACACTCGTCGATCTCCGTCTTGCACAGCTCCCCCTCCCACCCCGGGCTGCAGCTGCAGTTGAACTCGTTGAACTGGTCCTGACACTCGCCCCGGTTGAGGCAGGGCTGCGAGTCGCAGATCGGAGCGCCGTGGCAGCCGGTGATCGGCTCGTACCCGCCGAGTCTGGAGAAGCGGCTCGCCTGCGGGGCGTCCGGCACCCGCGTGAGCGGCAGGTAGACTCCGCCCACTCTCACCTCCCCTAAGCATCCGGTGTATTTCTCCGCCAGCCAGATTTGGGTGTCGTTGAGGAAGTTGAGGTTGCCGCTGACTCCGAAGCTGCCGCCGGCTCTGCGACCGTCCACGATGAGGCGCCAGCGGGACGCCGACACCGTGGGGTCCACCATGGTGAGCTGGACGCGGTGCCACGCCCCGTCGGCGACGCGCCCGTCGCTGGTGAAGGCCAGCAGCTCGGCGCCGGCGCCGCTGTCCAGTTTGACCAGCAGGCTGGAGTTGATCAGGCCCAGGCAGAAGACCTCGGCACGGCTGGCGGCCCGGAACAAGATCCCGTTCTCGTCCCGCGTCCGTATGTCCACGGTGATGTCGGTGACGGCGCTCAGCAGGGAGCCGTTGGCCGCATACTGGAGAGAGTTGTCCTGGAAGGTGGCTTCAGTTAAACCTGAAGGGAGAAGAACACGCCAGAATGCATCCATCAACATCGTCAGCAAAATGTTCACAACAGATTTACATCAGAGACGCCAGGAAGAGACGTTTTTCTTTCTTCAGCGACATTAACGATCCAGTTTTAAAAAACAAAAACTAGACTTTTCCGTTTCGTTGAACCCCATTTGAGGATCTTGATTCATTTCTTGCTCTGCACAGCAACTTATTTCTGAATTTGATGTCTTCTCCACTGAACTGTAACTTTTAGCCTATTTTAGCTTGTTTTTATTTCTTTTATTTGAATGCTATAGTCGCTGTTTTTAATTGGTAGCTTGGTGTTTCGATGCTTTTCCTGTTTTTGTGTGAAAACCTTTGAACGGCCTTGTTGTTGAAATGTGCCTTACGAATGAACTTGCCTTGCTTTTAAAGAAAACATTGAAATCTGAACCCAGCGGTCACTCCCTCGTTTCAACTTAATTAGCAAATGTCAGAACTGCAGTGAATGAATTTTTATAGCAAATTAAAAATGGTTCAATCATGGAGCTCCTTTCTTTGTTGTTTTACTTTCTAACTTCAAACCCCTTTCTGAAAAAGTTGGGACGCTGTGTAAAATGTTAAATACAAACACAATGCAAACATTTGCAAAACATGTAAACTCATTTTTTAATTGAAAATAGATTTAAAATGTTTAAACTGAGATATTTTATTGTTTTATGAAAAATATCGGCTCATTTTAAATCAGTTTACCAGCAACATGTCTCAAAAGTTTCAGGTTCAACAAAACACAAAAAAACCCACCTGGTGGAACATCTCAACTAATGAGGTTCTTTTTTTTGATACATGTTGTTGGAATCAAATTCAAAATGAGAGGTATATTTTTTTCATAAAACAATAAAAATTTCTCCCTTTCAACATTTCATATGTTGTCTTTGGTTTATTTTCAATTAAATATGGATTTATGCGATTTGCAAATCATTGCATTCATTTTTTTATTTACATTTCACAGTGTTGTGTGTTGCGTATAAAACTTGCTGCTTCCTGTTGCCAGTTCAGTTCTTCTTCAAAATAAAAGCAGCTAACACACACTGTGCCAACATAACCTTTGTTTTTCAGCACGTGTTGGAGGACTGTCGAGGTCATTGAGTCGTCCCCCGTCCCCTGTCCCCCGTCCCTCCTCTCTTGTATTAAGGAGGGTTTCCTTTGATGTCTAAGTTTGTCAGGTTGTCCTGAACATTTACTGTGAAAAGCTCCTTCAGAAAAACTTCTCAAGTCTTCGAGTCTCATTAAGAAAAGCTGTACGCAAACAAAGTCGACCCGGCCCGACGTAACTCGACCCCGCACAGGTAAATAAAACCGTGGTGATCACAGCTTGGTGGGGGGAGGAGGGAGGGGAGTGTGTGTGTGTGTGTGTGTGTTTTGGAGGGGGGGGGGCGTTACTCACACTCATAACCGTCCTGCAGGTCGACGCAGCTCACGCCGTCCAAACACGGCGCGTCAACGCACCACAGGCGCGTCTCGCACAGCCGGCCCGAGTAGTTGGCGGAGCAGTCGCACCTGAACTCGTTCCAGGTGACGCGACACCGTCCGGCGTTGAAGCAGGGCTCATCCTGCACACACACACGCACACGCACACACACACGCACACGCACAGATGGAGGGATTACCACAGTGCAAGCTCTCACCTGGTGCGACCACGCACGAGGATTTGAGCGCCAACAAACAGATCAGAAGGAGTTCAGTGTTGGAGGAGGAAGAGGGGGGGGGGCAGCGTGCATTACAACATCATTTGTCAGGTTTTAAAACGTCACACAGACTCTTCAACGAGGTAATCGTCTCTTTCTTCTATCAGCTGACGGGTTTCTAACTGACCGTTTCTAAAACCACCGACTGGAGACTCGACAGCTGGTCTGAGGGTCGTTCAAAATGCTGGACTTTAAGTTACACGCAGTCATGTGACCCATAGCTCAAAAAAATATCAAAAAATCAGTGCAGCTTTAAAGTTTGAGGGGATCTGACTACGTCCCTCCCACCGATAGCTGCAACCTGACTGCACCACAGGCCTGTCAATCAAACAGACACGCCCCCAAAAACAGGTCTTCTTGAATCTTCTTTTCTAATGAATGAGGGATTATTTTCAGATGGACCTCCAGAAAACTAATAAGAAGGAGTGACTTTAGCTAACAACACCGAGATAACTGATGGACACATTTTATTCACTTTGGATTTGATGACAGAAGTTGAATGGGAGTCTATGGAGCCGGAGGCTTTTTGGAGCCGACCTCTAGTGGCACTCGCTGGTATTGCAGCTGAAGACACTTCTGGATCGGAACCATTTTACAGACCTGGAAGCTACGAACTCTTTTCTATCCACTTTATGCGTCACATCACATTACAAACATAAATTTCAGACGAACCTTTCTCTACACAACTCATGTCATTTCTTGTCTGTAGTTAAAATGCTGATCGTGCAGTAATTTCTCCTTTACCTTGCACGTGTCGTCGCTCAGGCAGCCCAGCAGCACGTTCTCCTCCGTGGACGCCCGGTACACCTCCACCTCCTCCGGATGAAGATCCTCCATGGTCAGGTGCTTGTGGTCCAGCCGGATGTCCTGCAGGCAGCCTTTGAAGTTTCCGCCCCAGGCGCTGGTGTCGGCGCCGGCAGGCAGCCCCCCGACGTACACCTCGTCCCCGGCCTCCACGCTCACGTTCCCCAGGGCGCGGCGGTTCCCCGCCTTGGGGAAGACCACGTGGCCGTAGTGCACCTTCACGGTCACCAGGTTGTCGTTGCCGTCGGTGACCAGCCTGGCCTCGGAGAGCAGCGTGGTGTGCGGGCTGTAGATGGCCACGGTGCCCTCCTTCAGGTAGACGGTCAGGTAGGCGTTTCCTTCCCGCTGGAACTGCAGCAGCAGGCCGTTGTGTTTGAGGGAGCGCAGCAGGAAGGAGACGGTGAAGTCGTCTCCGTGGGTCTCGGAGATGTTGAAGGCGGAGTAGCTGGTGGTGTTCTCGTGCCCGAAGGTCCAGGACGGGAACTCTGAAGGAGGGGAGCGTGTGAAGAAAGAATATTTTAGACATGCTGCACGTTAATCAGCAATAATAAACCTGGGAAAGTGTTCTTGTGTTTTTATGAGGTTCTGCTGCAGCGGTGGCATTTAACATTTATTTCAAAATAAATGCTTCAATCCATCCAGAGGTCATAAAGAGTAAATTTATAAGTCAACTTATGTGAACGCTCTTACCTTTCTCACAGCGCTCTCCGTAGTACGGCCGATCACACCGACAGCCGGCTCGGACCCACATGTCCACGCACCGTCCGCGCTGCCCGCACGGGTCGTCCTGACACCAGTCCTTCTTGGTGCATCCCATCTCCAGGCCCGTGTTCTCCTCCCTGATGAGGTCCTGAGGCAGCAGCATCTTGTGGTCCACCTGCAGGTCCTCCATGCAGCCGATGAAGCCCCTCCGGGTGGAGAGCTGGGCCAGGTACTCCGGCGGCGCCCCTCCCACGTAGAGCTGCCGAAAGGAGCCGGGCTGCAGGAACATCAGGTGGTTGTGACCCTCGTTCTTCACCTGGCATCCCTCCTCGCAGCCGGGCCCGGTCACAGTCAGAACCAGCCTCTCGTCCATGCTCACGGTGACCCGGTGCCACTCTCCGTCGTCGACCGGGCCCGGGTGAGCGGCCCGCAGCGCCTTCCCGGACTTCACCCGGGCCAGGAGGGAGCCCTGGACGAGCTCCAGGGAGACGAAGTGGTCCCTGCTGCCCCGGTAGAAGAGCACCATGTCGGGCAGCGTGCTCCTGAACCGCAGCTGCACGTGGAGCCCGCCGACCGGGTCGTCGGCGTCCCGTTTCGTCCTGTTCCCGAAGAGGGGCAGCTGCATGTGGACGTAGCCCTCGGAGCCGAAGGAGAAGGTGGTGGAGGTGTTGCAGCGCTCGCCGGTCCAGCCGGGCGGACACAGGCAGGCGTAGCCGTGCTCGCCGTCGTCCTCGCCGAGGACGGGGACGCAGCCGGCGCCGTGCTGACACCGGTGCTGCCGGCAGCCGACCAGGACGACGCCGCAGTCTCTCCCGCCCCACGGCTCGCGGCCGGGCTCCGGCGCCGGGCAGCGGCACCTGTAGGAGTTGGCGGCGTCCTCGCACGTGGCGCCGTTCTTACAGGGATCGCTGTCACACTCGTTCACGTCCACCTGGCAGTGCACACCTGAGAGAGAGAGACACGCTGACGTTCAGTTCTGCAGCACAACACACATATTTGTCCAAATAAATGCACAAAACAAGGGGACTGCAGAGGGAGTCAAACTACATTAAATCACTTAACGAGATGAAGATCTGAACACAAACTGCATTAATTATCTGCAGTAATTTGCAGATGAGGAAATGACCTGAGGAAATAGATATTAATGGCACAATTAGACATCAACAAGACTTCTTTAACACAATTAAAACAGACTGATATTGACATTGAAATATTGCACCACAAACTTGTACCACACACACACACACACACACACACACACACACACACACACACACACACACACACACACACCTCATCAAGCCGTGCTCAACAGTAAGCCGTGGCAGCAGCAGTCAACCTGCATTAACGTACAGTCCTCCAACACTCTCTGGAGGAAGCCTTAAAGCCGCTCCACACCAGCCGCTGCCAAGACTCCACCCATCATGCACCAGCATGCAACTTTTCTTCTGTGGCAAATGGGAAGCCTTTAAAAAAAAAAAAAAAGTGCTTGTACCTGTCGGCCCGCC
Organism: Embiotoca jacksoni; assembly: GCF_022577435.1. Classification (NCBI taxonomy): domain Eukaryota; kingdom Metazoa; phylum Chordata; class Actinopteri; family Embiotocidae; genus Embiotoca; species Embiotoca jacksoni. The sequence goes on from NW_027185389.1 coordinate 2,923,745, forward strand.
GCAGCTCAGCAGCAGCAGCATCATCATCATCATCATCATCATCCTCCTCAGTCCCCCCATTGATCCTCTGAAGACACCTCACTGCTGGATGTCCACACAACCACGTCCTCTCCTTCTCCTTCTCTGTCCAGCTTACAAAGCACAAGTGCCGGCACTCCTCCACTCTGTACCAGGCAGGAGTGATTACAACGCAGCCCTGCCCACCTTCTCTCTTCCTCCCTCTTCCTCTTCCTCCTCCTCCTCCTCCTCCCCTCCCCTCCCTGAAACCCTCACCCCTCCTGCTCCTCTCCCGTCTGTAGCTCAGAGCAGTAAGCCTCCAGCTGGCTCCTGTCACTGTTTGACAGGAGGAATGCGGCGCTGCGGTCCTCCTCCTCCTCCTCCTCCTCACTGCTTTCTGGATGCCCGCTAGCAGCAGGAGCTGCAGGGAGGAACCAGCAGGAGGTGCTGCAGGTTCAGGGCTAAGAGGGGATTTGTTTTTTTTCTTCTATTCAGGTTTGTAAATGGTTCATTATCTCATTATTTCTGCCTGTTTGAGGACTTGAACTTAAAACTTGAGTTCTGATATGAATCTTGAACTTACGAGGAAAACAAATCTTGTTTGTTTTAATTTATTGAAAAATAGAAAATTAATTATTAGATGAAAAGTGTTACGGTTTCCAGTCAAAGCAAAACATTTCAAAAATGTTAAAATTATGATTTTAACCTTTTCCTTTAAAATTATACGAATTAAACTAAAGTATCAGATTTCAAAAAAACTTTTTTGAGAATTTCTGAAACATGAAATCTGAATTTTACTCAATGCTTTTATATTATTAAATGTTTATTAGGATTAGGTGAGAAATAGTTTGCGTGGAATCATAATTCATCTCATTGTCTGTTTGAATAATATGAAAATAAATACAGTTTATTTCAGATTAACCTCAGAATTTGCTTCAGTCTAACAAATCTCATCTTTTTAATTATTTATTCACATTAATAATCTCAAACATCATCTTCCATAGTATCTCAGTCGAACATCTGGATATTGCCTCACACTTTAACCACTCCAGATGTTTAGATTCTTATCCATCACTCTGTCGCACCACGGAGTTGTTTGATTGGTCCTGAATTCATCCTGCAGCATCACAACGAGCCATGAAGAACTACCTTCAGCCAAGAGAAGAACAAGGAGTCTGGAAACAGCCAGTCTGACCCCCCACAGAGTTCTGATCTCAACATCATGGAGTCAGTCTGAGGTCACATGAAGACACAGAGGATGCTGAGGCAGACCGAACCTACAGAAGAACAAACTACCTGCCGAGTACCTTTAAAAGCAACCCAGTATCACAGCAAAGCGTGAAATAGACACGACGGTCCACGACAGCAGAACGTGAGATAGCCACGCTTTTGGCCTGTCTCGGCATGAAAGTTACACGTTTTGTAAGCGTGAAAGTTACACGCACGTAAACGTCTGTCTAGGAGTGAAAGTTACAGTTGCAGACAGCCACATGGGACGCTGAGGTTCGAACCCAGGAAGTGACAACCTCTTTTTCTTGATTTGCAATGAAATCTGCAATTTCAGGAATGGACTAGGTCTTTTTTTTTTTTTTTTTTTTTTTTTTTAGCCAAAATTATCAAACATTTTCAGTTTTTCTTTGTCTTCAATCACAGGAAACTGAATATCTTTGCGGTTTGGAACAAATAAAACATTTGAAGGCATTAACTTTGGTAATTGGTTCCCAAACCCCGACCATGTGTTTTTGCATAAAGTTTCCTTCTCCTGTAAATCACATGTCTGCACGTACGTTTTATTTTTGTCCCTTACAGGAACACGTGTAACCTTCACGCCTGGAGAGGCCAAAGCGTGGCTATCTCACGTTTCGCTGGTAGTGAACCAGCGTGTCTATTTCACGCTTTTCATTGAACGCTTCGGTGAGAAAAACCGGGATAATGAATTGACCGAATCAAGCTTGAACGTGTTGCTGGTGATGTGATGAACAGACCTGAGGTTTGTAAAGAGAAACAACCCACACATCTATTTTCTCCAACATGTTTTTTAACTGGCCTTTAGAAACAAACCGCAGCTTATTAGAAGTAAAAATGACCCAAACCAACCTAACAGGATGATATTTTTGTGTCTTCGGCATTTCCTCTTTCTCTACCAGCTGTTGCACAAACGCAGCATGCGAGAGGAATGACGTACAGATCAGTTAGACCCCTTGTTTTGCTCCCACCGTTTTGTGTATCGTCTTTTTTTTTTTTTTCTTTTCTTTTCATCAGCCTTTAATTAGGCTCCTAAGGAGCTTTGCAGTAATCCCCTCTCCCCCATCGCCCCTCCCCACTGATAAATTTCCTCGGAGACCCCCCGTTTAATGCCAGAGATGGACGGTCGACATATGGCTTTTATTGGCTTTGTTGTTTTCTGCTGTGCCCCTCCATATGCCCTCTCACCCCCCGCTCCGCCGTAGACCTCCACGTCTCACGGTCATAATACCGTTAGCAAATTAGCCCGTGATTTTGTTGATAAGAGCCTTTTGGCCCGAGTTCCTCACTTCTAAGTCCAGATTTCTGGGCGTCGAGGTCAGCTTTCGGTGCAGTTCCTCCTGTTTTGAGTGATGCAGTGACAAATCTCCTCTAATGAGGAATTAATACCTTGGCTGGCCATGAGGAATGATCAGCAGGAGGAGGATTAACCCTTTATTGTTTAGCATAGGAGAGGTTGAGAGCTGACATGAAGGTTATCTGTCTGCGCTGGTTTCTGCTGAGGATGTTCGAGTTCAGTAATTATTAAGGTTGTTTTTTTTCTGTGTAGGTAAGAACAGAAAGATTTCAGAGGAAACAGAGAATGAAATGTACTTTAATCTAGTTTAATGATGTTGCAATAAAACATACATTATTTAACAAGGTAAAATGCAGTATATGGGCTGTTTAAGGAAGGACAAGCTGTTTCTCATTTTATTGAAATGAAGCATGCTGAACCTACAAATTCAGGGTTGTAAATTAAAGTTATTTCCATTATTGATTATTCTGTTGGTTACTTATTTTAGTGAAGAGTATAAAACATCTGAAATATTGATAAGGGCTCCGAGCAATTTCAAAACACGACTCCATTTACTATGATATAAAAATTCTCAGTAAAATCTAACTTTATGTTTCGACCAATATGCATTACAGTTCAACTAAACCAGATATTATCCTGATTCAATATTGTGTGAACTCTTAGTTTGTTATGTTGTTTATGTTTGTGTATTTATCGAGTTCCCTTCGTGGTTAATAATGTGGTTTGTTTTGTAATGTTTCTCTGAGTTTGTTTTCTCACTCTCGTCCTTTTATACCAGAATCATGACGCAAGTTTCCATCATATTTGTTTTCCCTGTTAAAATTGTGGAGAATCTTAATGATCAACCAGTGCATGCTGGGAAATCTACTGACAGGTCATTTATTAGTTGAGTGATCGAGCAGCATTCATTATTATGTTTTTGTAATCATTTGATTACATTTTTCTACTACAATCTAATACTACTATATTACTATCACTGTAATATATAAAAACAAAATATTTGTATTACTGCACTAAAAAAATTTAATTGTGTGTGTGTCGTGCACCTTTCGTCACAATGCGTCCAAACACACCATTAAAATTGCCGGGAAGTCTTATTGCACAGGATATTTTTAAGAAGTGGGGCCACAAAGTCAACGGGGCGTGAAAGCAATGGAGAGGGCAGGGGTAAAAGTCTCAGGGGTCAGGGGTCAGAGGAGAGTCAAGGACAAAAGCTGCAGCGCACAAAAGACGCTTGGTACTAATTAAATTAGTAAATTAAAGAAAAAAGATGAGTTGATTCCACTGGAGTCCTGCATGATGTCTTACAGCGTTTTCTGCACCAGATTCTGTCCGTCACCATCTTTGCTAGTTCAGAGCAGTTTGGAGCAGGAAGTGACCATAATTGGACGAGTTGGGGGAGGAGCCAGCGGTGGATCTGACCGATCTGATTGGAAACCTGACGATACTACGTCCCGCCCACCGATAGCTGTAACCTGACTGCACTGCAGGCCTGTCAATCAAACAGGAGGCTTTTTGGAGCCGGAGGCTTTTTGGAGCCGACCTCTAGTGGCACTCGCTGGTATTGCAGCTGAAGACACTTCTGGATCGGAACCATTTTACAGACCTGAAGCTACAAACACTTTTATATCCAGTCTGTGTTCACGGCCAGTGAGCTTGTGCTCGGTGTCTCTGCAGGAAGAGCAGCTTAGGACAGATGTTTGGTTAAGGAGATAAGATTCTCCTACCTGTGAAGCCGTCTGGACACACACACCGATAAGAGTTGACCAGGTCCTGACAGCTCCCGCCGTGCTGACACGGAGCAGACTCACACTCGTCCACGTCGACGGAGCAGTCGTCTCCTGCAAAGACGAGCACGTGAGTGAGATTCAACGTCGGCGTCCTCGACGCTTCGCCGTGACATCACGGGGCGACGGACACGAGGATCTCACCGGTGAAGCCTGGCAGACAGCGGCAGATGAAGCCGGCGGCGCCTTCGTAGGTGAAGTTGGCCGCGCCGAGTTCAGGCAGCGTCCCGTAGTTCAGGACGTCCGAGCGCTGGAAACACTCGCCACCGTTGTCACAGGGACGCTCCTCACACTCGTCTATATCCACCTGGCAGTTCCCTCCCTCGTAACCTGGACACACACACACACACACACACACACACACACACACACACACGTTTAAAGTCTCACTTTTCAATACAAGAATTATATTTGTTCATCCATTTTAGCTTTTTATATTTATTTATTTTTTAATCTGTCCGGGTGAATGACGACCTCCCCCTCGCTCGCTCCACCTGTGTGTCAGTGCAGCAGAGGTTGAGGCTCCGCCCACACAGTGAGACACACACAGAGATCAGAGGACACAAACAAAGAAGAGAGTCTCACACTGAGCTGGAAACAAAACGGCTGCTCACGCATACAAAGATGTTGTTTTTTTCTGAGTCACAGCATAAACAGGAGGAACAATTACAGCTGCTGATATTTCTTCATGTGTACTTCAGGTCTTTTAAATCCACTTAAATCACAAGAAGACCGCACACAACTCGTCTCCGCCCTGCAGCAGAGCGTCCCCGTCGGTTTTTACGAGGCTCTGCTATAAACGTCTTTGCTCTTCAGCCTCTTTAACTCAAAGCTCCAATTTATTCAACGCCTTTGTTTTGTTGATTTATGTGTGGGAAACCTCCGACCTCCGGGGCACACGATGTGTTCATGACCTCCACTAGTTCGTGTTTTTCTTAAAACATTCGAACGAGAGAGAAAAAGCAGAGTCCTTAAATCCTGTGTTAATCTGTTGATGTCACATTACGCAGCGTACCTGGCCAGCAGAGGCACTTGTACTGGTTGATTCCGTCCAAGCAGGTGGCTCCATGCTGGCAGGGGTCGGACGCACATTCAGGGATGTCGTCCTCACAGTGGTCGCCGACGAAGCCCGTCCCCTCGCAGTCGCACTCGTAGCTGGGAGACAAGAGGCCAGTCAAACACGGCAATCAGCAGCAAGGCGAGGTCACTAATCTTGTCTGTTTATTTTATTGGCTAAAGAAATATAAAATAAAATAAAATTCTACAAACTGGCAAAAAAAACAACTCAATTTATTTCTTTAAGTTGAAAATAAATTGATGCAAGTTCGTAAGATTAACATCCAACGTCCTTCCTCTTCCTCACTAACTGTACCACGTATTCACAGCACCTCCAGACATCTGATGACTCATCTGATAGGCAATAAGTGGATTAACTCTCACGCCTGGTCAACTTTAATGTCTGCCAGGCAGCCTTGGGCAGACGCGATAAGACTGAGCGGGCTCAGTGTGAGAGGGAAATATAAACAGGAAGTGACCATATTTGGACGAGCTGGGGGAGGAGCCAGCGGTGGATCTGACTGATCTGATTGAAAACCTGACGATACTACGTCCCGCCCACCGATAGCTGTAACCTGACTGCACCACAGGCCTGTCAATCAAACAGACACGCCCCCAAAAACAGGTCTTCTTGAATCTTCTTTTCTAATGAATGAGGGATTATTTTCAGATGGACCTCCAGAAAACTAATAAGAAGGAGTGACTTTAGCTAACAACACCGAGATAACTGATGGACACATTTTATTCACTTTGGATTTGATGAGAGAAGTTGAATGGGAGTCTATGGAGCCGAAGGCTTTTTGGAGCCGGAGGCTTTTTGGAGCCGACCTCTAGTGGCATTCGGTGGTATTGCATCTTAAGGCACTTTTGCATCGGTGGAAACTACGAACACTTTTATATCCAGTCTGTGGTCCCGACTTACCTGTTTGCCCCGTCGATGCACCGGCCATCGTTCAGACAGGGCGCGCTGGCGCACTCGTCGACGTTGACCTCGCAGTCTCGGCCCTGGAAACCGGCCACGCACTCACACGAGTACTCGGCGACGTGGTCTCGGCAGGTGGCGCCGTTCTGACACGGCTGCACTTCACACTCGTCGATCTCCGCCTCACAGTTAATCCCTGCAGGTAACAGAAGTGGGGGGGATGATGGCACGGGGCCAAAGCATCAGATCGGCAACACACCCTTAATTATCTTAAAGACACCGCACCAACACAAAGAAATAAACACCGGAGCTCAGCTGCAGCCTAACGTTACTTAAACTGAGACGCTGCTTTTCATGAAGGAAACGGTCTGACTTCCTGTCTGTTTTAAATCAAATTAAAATATGTGATTGGACTAATTTGTACTCCCAGATCAGTGATTTCTTTTAAATCATTCTCCTGAAATGACCAAATCTAAAGTCATTAAACACCCTAATGTCATAAATGTATTCATCAAATCTCACCTAAAACAAGGAGAAAGAAAGTCTCAGACAGGATGGAGGCTGCTGTGCCCACCCTCCCCATAATCATGCTCCAACTTTTTTAATTTTAGGGCTGTGAGCAGGAAGTGTTGATTTGCAAATTGTGCTTCTTTATTTAAGCTATTTTTTTTTCACCATTTTGGCAAATTAGTGCATTAAACTTCACAATGTCAGGATCATTTACTTTTACCTTGATTTCTAAGCAGATTTTTTTTTTTTACATCAGACATAATGATATATGCACTGAACACCAACGTTCAAATTTTTGTTCTGAAAATGTATGCAAATGAGCAAATCTCGAATTAAATAACGCCTCATTTTGCAGATTAAAAAATAACATTTAAAAAAATTCTTAAAATACAAAAAAGAATTGTAAGCAATCAACTGAGGTTAAGTTTCATGTGGGTTAATGTCTTTCCTTTTTAAAAAGCCTGTTGTAAAACATGAACTATTTCAACACGGCGTTGTTACCTTTGAATCCCACAGCGCAGTCGCACCTGTAGCGGTCCACCTCGTCCAGACACGTGCCGTTGTTCTGACAGGGTCGCGAGGCGCACTCGTTGATGTCCAGGTCGCAGTGGTAGCCCTGAAACCCCGGCACGCAGAAGCACTGGTAGCCGTCGACCCCATCCTTGCAGATGGCTCCGTTCTGGCACGGCTCGGACCGGCACTCGTCGATGTTCTCCTCGCACCGGTTCCCCCTGGTACCCGTCGGCGCATCGGCACCGGGGCCCGGCGTCCAGGACGTCCACGCAGGAGCCGCCGTTCTGGCACATCTCCTCCGTACAAATGGTGACGTTGTCCTGGCAGTCCTCCCCTCCGGACCCGACGGGACAGTGGCAGGAGTACTCGTTCAACCCGTCCATACAAACGGACCGAACACCCTGACAGGGGTCACTCAGACAGTCATCCACTTCCTGCGTGCAGTTGAGGCCCGTGAAGCCGTCGGGGCAGAGGCAGGAGAACTCGCGGGTGCCCGGCGTGCTGGTGCAGTTGGCGCACGGCGCCATGGCGCAGGTGTCGTACAGCTTGTCGCAGTTCTTGCCCATGAACCACACGGGTCCTTTGGGGCAGATGCACACGTAGTCGCCCAGGTGGTCCAGACAGGCGGCGCCGTTGTGGCAGGGAGACGACAAACAGTTTTCTGCCGCCGCCGTGCACAGGAGGCCTGGAAACGGAAGGAGAAAACAGATATTAGGGAGTCCATTTTTTCATGAATATACATTAAAAAAAAAAAAATTAAAAAAAAGAACTTTCTGAGAAGCCTAAATCCTGAACACAAATTGAGATAGTAGATTATCACTAATTCAGACACTGTAAACTCAGTTTCAATGTTGTTGTGAGCTGTATGCTTGGCGTTCAAGTCAGAAAAAAAAACAACCTGTTGCTAGGCAACAGCAATGTGGGTAGCGTCTAGAAGCCACAGAGGCAAGCTAACTGCTGGTAATGTGATGCAGGAAATGCAAAGTCACAAAGAGAAAAGAAAGAGGACGTCTGGAAGATCAACATTTTTCCTCAGACATAGGCTTTTATCTAAGTTACGAAGACAAACTCTACGTGACTAAAATTACGATATATTAGCTTAACATCCTATGAAAAACAAACTTCCATGACCTCTGACCTTTCTGTTAAACATCAGCAAACAAGGTCACCACTCGTGAACTCGAGGCTTGTAGAGAATTTTGAGTTCCGACCTCGTGAATATCCACAAGAGTTTTTAATGTGTTGATCCTGAAAACTTGGCTGACGGCTGCATTTCAAACGGCAAATAATGAATATTTTCACATTAATAATAAATAATGAGCCGGATGTAAGACAATATTTGTCGAGGAAATTTGTAGTTGAAAAAATGTGGAAGTGGTTTTATATTTAAGGAACAGACCATGTTCACAAAAACAGATATGACTGAATCACTCTTTAAGAACAAGCTTAAAACCTTCCTTTCATAAAATAAAACTTATAACTAAAAAAACTGAACCCTCACGATGCTCAAATTTACCCTCCCGGCATCGGGCCAATACTCCATGTTGTTATAAAATGACCTTTTTATATTGACACTTCATTAGTATTTATATTCTTTATATTTGCCGTTCACTTTCTTCTTGTTCTGACATTAACCGTTTCCCCTATTTGTTTTCATATTTCCTGTGTTTTACTGTGTAAAGAGTTTCATAATTTTACACTTTAAATGGAACTGAGTTGAAGATAAAAGTAGACATCTGTGACCTGTTTACCAACGCAGCACATTTATCTGTTTTACGTCGTTGGGGGGGGGGGGGGGGGGGGGGGGTGACCTTCAGAGGTGCTTAGAAAGCAATCTGGTGATGAAGAGTGAAAAAGCTCCTCTTTTCCTCCGGACTTAAGGTCGCAGCAGATGGTGTTAAAAGTAAACTTATTACACGCCTGAGCTCGCAGCTGTCGGTGTGGTCAATGAAAGTTAAACACAGTTTGAAGTGCCGGACATAAGACTGTAGAAAAAGAAAAAAAAAAAACACAGTAAGGACATTAAACGCCTTAAAAAATTAATGGATTTTCTCAAGATTGTCTCAAAATATCTCCAACATACGTGTTTAGGTTTTATCTCTGACAGCTAAAGAAGGATTAAAGAAAGTTACGTCCGACAGAACCTTCTGTTATTTGAAGCGTTGACTTATCCGGGTCCAAATGTACAAATATTTAGTCCCACTAATGCGGATTCTCAACAGTTCGCTGTTGAGCCTTGTTTCCTTTTAGGAAATGAAAACACAGATTTAACGTAACTTCTGCACCTGCTGCAACAATTCAATGCTCCGTCCTCAAAACCCACCTTTTCAGAGCTGCTTTTACTGTGTGACTAATGTGTGATTTTTATTTTTATTCTGTTGTTTTTGATCATTTTAACCTGTAAAATGTCTTTGAGTATCCTAAAAAGCATTTTTTTTTTTTTTTTATTGTACGTACAGTATATGGTCCTCTGTCACCTCGGCGATCTAATTGGACGGAAACTTTTGGGTTCACAAAATAAGAGCGTGTTCATTTTTCAGCCATTGTGCACGAGAAGATGCGTCACCAAGGCGTGAAACCTACACGCGTTTATGACCGTCGAAGGAGGACGTGAAGTCATGAAGTAGAAATACTGATAAGGTCTGTAAGGAGGAGGTTGGGGAGTGCAGGACTGTTACCATGGAGACCGGTGTCGAAGTCCAGGACGAAACAAAAGTCAACGTGGAACTATTTAACGTAAGTAAAGTAATTACTTAACGTATAACATACTTCACGCTTATTTTAAGCCAAAACATGATTTTTTTTTTCCCCAGAAATTTAACCACGTGTTTTTTTTTGGTGCTGAAACTTTATAAGACAACTTCCACTTCACGCCTGCAGAGGAAAAACGCAACACTGACACGTTATCCTCAAGCTCATAAATTCAGCTCTCTGTTTTCTTTCAGAAGTCACATATTCTGGCTGTTAAGAGGAAACACCTGAAAGTCAAGCAGGTGAAATTGTGACACCTTCCTTTCCCACCTTTCACAAGAATAAAACCTCCACCAATAAAACAGCAGCTTCTCTGCTGACAACGGCATCACAATGCGTTTACGTCTTCCCTGCAACACCTGCACCCCTCGTCTCACATTATCACCCCGATCTCTTCCTCTATCTGCTCCAACACCGAGTCTTCCTCCTTCCAGGTCTGAAAAATGGTTCCGATCCAGAAGTGTCTTCAGCTGCAATACCAGCGAGTGCCACTAGAGGTCGGCTCCAAAAAGCCTCCGGCTCCATAGACTCCCATTCAACTTCTCTCATCAAATCCAAAGTGAATAAAATGTGTCCATCAGTTATCTCGGTGTTGTTAGCTAAAGTCACTCCTTCTTATTAGTTTTCTGGAGGTCCATCTGAAAATAATCCCTCATTCATTAGTTGATGAAGTGATTGAAGGGATGTAAATACAGAGAATTCATCCTCTTGTCGTGTTTCACCGGTGAAATGTGTCGCAGGTTTCTCAACCTGAGCTGTGTCGTCTTTCTCAGAGGTGTCATTTCCTCTGGCTTGCATCATTGTTTTTAACTCGTACCGGGATCATTTTCAGAGCGCGGGTCCTCCCCAGGACCGGCCCGAGAAGAGCTGAACCAGCTGAAACCTGAGTGAATCCAGCAGGGTTTCCTTCCTCCTCCTCACCTCTTCTTCCAAACCAATCAACCCCTCACACATTCCAGGGAGCTGATAACAGCTCCTCCTTTACTCACAGGCCATCACCTCCTCCTTCCCCCTCCCCCTCCTCCATCACGGAGCACCTCATAGATCACGATTAAGGCCGGCCGGACAGGGTGGATCCCTGGCACCGGCTGGTACCGGCTCCCCTTGGCCCAACAATAACACAGAGCAGGCTGTTAGCAGGTAGAAGGGTGAGAAGGGTGTCGGGGTCGACGCTCTCCAGAGACCTCAGCGTGGCTCTTTGTGGGGAAGGGGGGGAGGTGTATGTGTGTGGGGGAGGGGGTCACCCCGACACATAACTACTCCCTCTGATGGAAAGCAGGGAGGTGAGTCACACGCAGAGCTCTGAAGTAAATCTGAGTCTTCTAACTCGACCCTGCTTACGTTAAAATTGCAAATCAAAAAGCCCCCCCGCCCCCCTCCTCCTCCTCCTCCCCCTCCCAAAGCTAACGCACAACCAATTGAGCTCAGAGGAATTTTATTGAATCACGGGAGAGGCTGGCAGCTCCGCCGGGGTTTTTTGGGGCTTTGTGCTCCCGAAGGCTCCACAGCAGGTGGCTGCTCCGCTTTACTGGGAAAAATGCAGGAAATCCCTCCGTGACTCAGTCCCAGTTACAGAGGCCGAGACGTACATCCGCTTTTGTCTCTTTCTGCATTTGAGTCGAGTTCAGGGGGCGAAAATAATCCAAAAGGCTTTATTTTATTTTATTTTGTTACTTTCACGGATGAGTCACTACAGCTACAATGAACTCCAGTTCTCCTGATGAGTCATTTCTGAGGAGTTAGTTAGTCAGCAGGCTCTCAAAAAGAAGAATGCTTTTGTTTTTTTTACATGAATTAACTCTTTCACCCTCGTAGTTTCTATCTTTTAAATTCTGCCTGCGTCAGTCAGCAGCTTCACACCGACGGCCCGAAACTGCACTCGGCAGCACTCGACTCCTGTGTTGAGTATCATCTGGAGACGACAGCAGTTCAACAGGCCGACGGAGACGGAGAGGAGTCGAGCCGGTATCACGGGCTAAAGCGTGTCTATTTCACGTTCTGCCGTGATGCCGGGTTGGACAGATCTTCTGTCCTCTTATTGGCTCGATCTCCTCAAAACCCTGTTGCTCAACTTTTCAAACCCTCTTTTGTTTAGTTCTCTTGAATGCAGCGGTCGTTACCAAGCAAACCCCTGCATCTCACAATCCCTGTCATCCTCATCATCACCTCACCACCTCCGCTCGGGGTGTGTGTGTGTGTGTGTGTGTGTGTGTGTGTGTGTGTGTGTGTGTGTGTGTGTGTGTGTGTGTGTGTGTGTCCTCAGCTGTCTTTTTCTTTAAAAACTCCCAGAGCAGAGTGCCAGGTCTCTTGCCACACTCCTTAATACCCATCACCCCCCCCCATGCCCCCCCTCCCCCCCATCCATTCAAAGCCGAGACAACAAAAAAAAGGCTGTGCAGCAGTGCAGCCGGATGCTCAGCTCGTTACCATGGCGATCCTCAGCAATGCCACCCACAGCCAATCTCTTGCCGGGCTACTGCTGCGCCGTTTCAAACGAGCAGCCCCTCGGACGACGCACACAAAATGAAGGTCGCGGGAAAAATGGGTCACCGGGGGTTTCATAAGGTGCCGGGGGTGACCAACAACACCCCCCCCCCCCCTCCCTCCCACACACACACACACACACCAAGACACACCCCAGGACTCATCACACACGAGCGGCTACTTAAATCCAGTTAAATAAGTTCAACATCTGCTCGTTATCCCTCCGCGATTCATGTGACGACGTCACTTTGATGACAGAATAACAAAAACAATATTCAACTTCCTGTTCATAGACGGATTCCTTATGTTGCAGTGATTTGATTTTATTCTAACAAAATAAGAGTTTCCTGGAAAAAAAAAAAAAAACTTTGTAATTTATTGATAATTACAGAAAAAAAACGGTATTTTCTCATTGATTTACGACAAGATGCTCCATTTATTTACTTATTTATTTCTAAGTCATATATTTGATCTCCACGCGGCCGCTTTCGAACATATTTCCCATTTTTTGCATGTTTAGATGAACTCTTTTGAACTTTTTGAACTTTTAACTGAACGTCGTTTAAATGTTCAGCAGCAAATCCATCAACTTTTTCCCAGGAAACACCTCGAAAACTATTACGCGTGTTTGTAACCACGACAACGAGCTCCCGCATCAAGATCCACGCAGCAAACGCTCGCGACCGAAACTACGAGTTAAAAACTGTCTCGGTGACTCACCCAGTTTGAACATCATCATGGTGACGATCAGCGTCCTCTGATGTCGGGACCAAACTCTTCCAAACTCCATGGTTGCTGAGGTCAGTGGAGGTGGATGCCGTCGGTCCTCAGGTTCTCCATCCACGGCTCCATCCAGGCTGCTCCGAGACACGTCCACGCCGGACCGCCGGGAACCTGAGGGAAGAGTGTGTGTGAGTGTGTTTTGGAGTCTGAGTGTGTGTGAGTCTCTCAGGGATGGAGTAAAGCATGCAGAGTAATCACCCCGGCAGAGAGCGAGGGTAGAGAAACACGGGACGGACTCCGGGACCGGACTCCTTCAAAGCCAACTCGCAGATTTGTTTTTCTCCATCTGAGTTTCTCGATGCAAAAACATTTTGATTTAATCTAGAGATGTGTTTAAAATTCCAGAAAATACCATTTACTGAAGTTATTTCACGAGTTGATTGATTGACTGACAGTCAGGTTTACAAATTATCAGCTTTTTAAAAAAAATCAGTTCCTAACATCATAACATCATTTAGTACCATTAATGCCATAAATACTTAAATATCATTCAGAAACTTAGAAGTGTCACTCGGCCGGACATTTGACATGTGACTCGATCTGATTGACGATACTAAGCCCCGCCCACCGATCGCAGAAAACCTGACAGCGCCACAGGCCCTGTCAATCAAACAGGCACGCACCCCGCTAAAAATACCGCTTTTTTGTGTCTGGGGAGCCAGCACCTAGTGGCCCCCACTGGTCTTGCAGTTTAAGGCACTTCAGCGTCGGCCTCACATATCAATTTTTATTAAAGTAACAGAAGATTTTAGAAATAATTGGCAAGTTTCTTAAAAAAAAAAAAATAATTTCACATAACATGAGTATTTATTTTTGGACCCGCGGCCGTTTATAGGAAAGAATTCGGTCACTTCTGGGACACATAGATAAATCTCTTAAATATTTACCTGATATCTTGTCACGTTCGCATCAGATGTTGTCATATTTTTCTTATCAACAGTTGTATTACATTTATATTTAAAAAAAAATGAAGATCTATGCTCGAACACTGACAGGTTTTCTGAGAGCCCGGCCTGCAGTCCAGTCCAGGATTATCATGAGTGTTAGTCTGGGATCAATGGATTTCTGCTCCCCATTGACCCCCAACACCCCCCACACCCCCACCTCTGAGAGCTTATCCAGCATCTATCTGGTCAGTGGAGGCACTCCCCCCTCCCCTGACCCCCCCATCCAGCCCAGCCCCTTTTTCTCTCCGACCCCCCCCCCCCCCCCCCCCCCCCCCCCCGACCCCCACCTGCAAACTCAGGCCCGGAGCCGGGCGTCGGGTTTAACTCCAACCTGCTGCGTTTACAACAACAACAAAAAAGTTTTAATTAAACACTTAACGGAGGGGGGGGGGGGGGGGGGGGCAAGCGGGAGAGGGGTGGGGGGGGCTCTCCTCGCTGCAGCGCCTTCAACATGCAAATGTGTTGAAGGAGTTGAGTAGCTTCACATTCCTCAGCTGCTGCTGCTTTCTTTCTTTATAAAGCCGCCTCACAATAGAGCCTGCAGGGCGCTGACGGTCCCGGGTACAACTCTGCCTTTTAAAACCTCGTCTTCGTTCACTTATGTACGACAGACAGTCCTCAGCGTGACGTGGATAAATAGTGCATGTTCCCGGTGTAAACAGAGGACCTCCCACATGTCCAGGAACCACTGAAATCTGCAAGCTGGAGGTCACGTGACCGGCAGGTGCAAAGGACATCAAGCCAAGGAAGAGCACCAAGGCCTCGCCTGGCTCCGCCCACCTGTTGATTGTAGTCTGGAAACACCTCAGGAGGGTGAACCAATCAGCGACCTCAATGACATTAAAGTCAAGCGCTCGTCCCAACAATAGCAGCAGTGGTGGAGTCCAACCACACAGGCTGTATATAGAAGTGGGCGTAACTTCCTGCAATACCAGCGAGTGCCACTAGAGGTCGGCTCCAAAAAGCCTCCGGCTCCATAGACTCCCATTCAACTTCTCTCATCAAATCCAAAGTGAATAAAATGTGTCCATCAGTTATCTCGGTGTTGTTAGCTAAAGTCACTCCTTCTTATTAGTTTTCTGGAGGTCTTTATGAAAATAACTCCAGCATTAATTCGGCCTGGTTGCGGGGGCGTGTCTGTTTGATTGACAGGCCTGTGGTGCAGTCAGGTTTCCGCTATAGGTGGGCGGGGCATAGTGACCAATCAGATTGAGTCAGATCCAACCTCTGGACGCTGGAGGGAACCAAATAGCTAAAAATCAAACAACAATATCTATATAACTAAACTATGTGCTGTATTTTTATATCAACTCATTATTCTAGTCTAAGTGATACTCTATTAAAGATAATCACTTTAAGAGTTAATTTTTTAAATTATCATTTGCATAATGTAATTGACACATGATGATAAATTGTATGTTCGACCGTCAAAATCTCGCTGTATTCCTGAGAGCAGTTGGACAGATAAATCCAGGAGACAGATAAACCATGACTGGGGTGTCGTCATGTCTGTAAATAAAATACCATCCAGATTACCAGACAACAAGACAATCTGCCCCCCACCCCCCTTCTACCCCCACCGTGTGTGTGTAAGTGTTTGCAGCTTCACCTCCATACAGAGCAGCGGTCTGCTTACAATACACAATACAGTCGCAGGCAATTATAAACTTCACGCCTGGAAACTTACTGCTGCTGACAG
Source organism: Embiotoca jacksoni (assembly GCF_022577435.1). Lineage (NCBI taxonomy): Eukaryota > Metazoa > Chordata > Actinopteri > Embiotocidae > Embiotoca > Embiotoca jacksoni. The sequence goes on from NW_027185389.1 coordinate 2,939,736, forward strand.
GACGACACCTGCACTGTATGTTAACGAAGGGGAGATTTATTTCACTCATTTACAACTTCACAAACATTTGAAGCTGTCGGGAAAAAACAGGAATATGAATTGTAGCATGTTTCAGGAGAAAATTATAGAATTTTTAACAGCAGTAGTTAAACTTGTAATATTATTATTATTTTTGCGGCAGACAAAAGTTGCCAGTTTTTTCCCTCTCAACAATACTTTATTTAACTTTATTACAACTTTATTGAATGAACAGGTTGATTTCTGCGTTGGTTTATATAGTTTACTGACTTTGTAATTTATATTCCTAACAACAGATTTTTCATTAGCGTTACTTTAAAACATAGACAAGGTGTTTATAGTAACGATGCAGCTGAAATAAAAATCCATTCATGGAAATAGGATTTATAATATACAGTCGCTAAAAGATTTTTTTTTTTCATGGTTTAGTGTTAAAAACACAGACTATGAAAACAATTTCATAGCTGCCGGGTTTAAAATTTAAGAAAATGCCTTAGTGCCTTTTGAAGTGCCTTAAAGTGTAATGCCACTGACTGCCACTAGGGGGATGTCTCCAAAAGACTCCCATTCAAAAAGCATCAAGTTCTCTCCAGAAATATAAGTCAGTAAATGTTTTCCACAAGTCATCATGGCATCATCAGATAAATTCTATGTTTGGGGGCATGTCTAGTTTGATTGACATGTCTGGGGGGAAGTCAGGTTTCCATTATAGATGGGCGGGGCATAGTGTCCTCAGGTTCTCAGTCAGATGCACCCCGAAGCTCGTCCAAATATGGTCACTTCTGGTTGAATTTAAATTAACTCAATCCCACATCGCCGTAAATCCCAAACCTAAAAACTTAAAAAAAAAAAAATTTAATGCAAGTTTTAGTTTTTTACACATATGATTATAATTTAGCATGATTAAGAACAAGTACAAAATCACATATTAATCGTATTTATTCTATTCTAGTTTACAATATGCAGCATTTCACAATTTTATCTTTCACTACATATTTATTCACACATTTTTAACAAAAATTTATATTTGAATGATAAAATAAAATGTTCCCTTCCTGTTAAACTGCTCGTGGTCTGAACGTCTTGCTTCTTGCTGTTGTCTGGCGGTCGGAGAGGAAACACCATTGGTGGCATTTCTTTTTTACGAGCAGTGGGAAGAACAGCAGCTGTCCACTAAATGAGCAGCTAACGCTAATTCAGCCGTTGAATGGTTCCAGAGGTTTATAACAGACAATCAGCGCCCACTGAGGAGCATCTATTAACACAACAGTGAGCCCGCTCAGGTCGTAATGACACTTTAAACAACATTTAAAGACCTCGACGTGAACAAGTTTAAGTTTTTCTACCTTCTCCACGGAGACAGGAGGGACGGGCCTGTTCATAATTTATGAGTCTCCTTATAAAGCTTCAAACAGGAGATTTGCACCAAGTATTCAGTAAATGACATGTTTTCAAAGGTGATAAATACAGACGGTGTTACATGTTGTTGTGAATAATAGACAGAAACAACTAAAAGTCATCATTTTTGTCATAATTAATGTATGAATTAATGAGTTATGGCCACAATCGTGTTTTGTGAGATCACAGTTACCTTTTACCACCAAGCTTTAATCAGTTCATCCTTGACTCCAAGTGAACATTGGTGCCAAATTTGAATAAATTCCATCAAAGTGTTGTGTTGTATTGTATTCAGAAGAATGCGACCAGCTGATATGAATGTAATGAGGTCATTTTGACTTTGACCTCTGACCTTTGATCATCAAAATTCATTCAAATAAATACCTTAGTCAAAGTTAATGGGGGTCCAAACTTAACAAAAATTAGCTCAAGACATTTCTGAGATATCGCATTTGCAAAAATTGAATGAACGGATAAGATGGACGAGAGGTGACCGTGACTTTGACCTTTGACCTGTGATCACAAAGTCTATTCAGTTCATCTGAGTTTAAGTGAACATTTGTGCCTAATGCGAAGAATCAATACATATTTAAGACCAAGTGAACAATCGTGGCGAATCAAAAAAAATTCCATGTGAGCATTCCTGAAATATTACATTTGTATTGTTTGTACCTGGTGATGTGTTTATTTCCTTTGTTGCAGTTGGTTGAATTGATGGTCTGATTGTTGTCTTTGTTGCAGTTGGTTGAGTTGTTGGTCTGATTGTTGTCTTTGTTGCAGTAGGTTGAATTGTTGGTCTGATTGTTGTCTTTGTTGCAGTTGGTTGAATTGTTGGTCTGATTGTTGTCTTTGTTGCAGTAGGTTGAATTGTTGGTCTGATTGTTGTCTTTGTTGCAGTTGGTTGAATTTTTTGGTCTGATTGTTTTCTTTGTTGCAGGTTGAATTGATGGTCTGATTGTTGTCTTTGTTGCAATTGGTTGAATTGTTGGTCTGATTGTTGTCTTTGTTGTAGTTGGTTGAGTTGTTGGTCTGATTGTTGTCTTTGTTGAAACTTCATCTGAAAAACTGAAAACAACAATGGGGCAAAATAACTGTACGGTGAAAACGTACTTCATGTTACCTTGACAACAACAGAGGACACAAACTGCAAAATTTTCTCCTCCGACAGCTCGAACTAGGTCCACCTGATTCAGAGGCTTCAGTGGGCTGAACGCACATCAACAGACTTATCCAAAATCCCACAGACAGGTTTGGTGGATGTCCAACGTATTTAATACCATTTAGACAAGTAATGATACGATTTTTTTAATCCAACCTTCTGATGCAGTTAATCATGTAACTAGATTTAACACCTAGAGGTTGTAGTACTCTGTACTTTCTCGAGAAACTAAAGAGGAAGTGTTTGTGGTGAGGATGTGGGTTGAACAGCAGAAGAGCTCTGCAGCTTGGTTTTACTAACGATGACCAGATAAACATCAGAAACACTAATGCTTCTCACATTAATGAGCGTCTGACTGAACCATCTTTAAGCGTCCCAACATCCAACTTCAAGATGTTTCATCAGAGTCTGTTTGACGGAACAACTTCAGGGTTGGTTCCTGCTTCGCTCGCTGCAGACATGAACCTTCGGTCCTGTAATGCTATCTGAGGATTTAGGAGTCTGTTGTAGCTCCAATCAGAGGAGATCCACCGGAGGTCCTTAGAGACTGAGGACCTCTGGTGGCCGGAGGGAGTAACACAAGGAACAAAACCATGACAGACTTGTAGTGTGGTCTGGAGGTGTCTGAGACAGAACTACAAAACACACTGTGAAAGAGGAAATGAGGAATCTTTATAATTATCAATTTTACATCATTAGCCGTAGCAAAGACATTTTATTACAGATAACATTAAGACATGAAGCTCATTCATGTCAAATATTCTACATTAAATTCAGTTAAAATCTTTTCACTGAAAACAACTTAAAAAGAAACAGGGAATCTTAATCTCAGAGCTACATGTTGCAACAGGAAGCTAAAAAGTCAAATACAATAAGAATGAAAGAGTTATTATAAGTTATATTTCTTGTTAGATTAATGTCAAATCCAGCTGTTGTGTTCTGATTTAAATGCAGATTAAAAAAACTTTTGCACCTTAACATGAGAGAAAATCCAGACTTGAACTTCTTGAAATTTCAGCTTGAAATAGAAACAACTCATCTCAAAAAACACATCGTCATGTTGGTAAGAAAACACAAAGACATAAAAAGTAGTACAAATATTTGCTGATTCTGTTTCCTACTCGTGTAAAACGTGATGAGATGATGTTTAACAGCAGTGGAGTCATTTCTGTTGATGATCAGCGGAGTTGGAAGGAAACAGAAAGTTCTCCGATGTTTTCATAGTTCACTGTACCGACGTCTTCATCGTTATGCACCTGTGGAAAACAACACAACACTGTTTACACTGAGTTTAAACTGAGGTCATAGTTTGTGGTATTGTTGAGATGAACTATCTCATGTTGTCACGTTTATCTTTTATTTTCATCTTCTCGTGCAACTTTCAGTTTTTCTGGTATAAATGTTCAGTTTAGATTTCCTAAAGATTCCTTCGCTGAGATAAACACTTCATTTCAAAACACAGTTGTGCAATTTTAGCTCAATTTTCTTCTCTCATGTTTCTTCAGTTATAGAAACAAATATCACAAACACTTGTTTTTATCTGGAAAGTTATAACTGAATATTCAGTGTTTAAACTTACAGTGTTTTCTTCCTTCTGCTTTTGGTTTCCTGAAAAGACAAAAAGACAAAATAAAGAGTCGACTTTTGCTTCCACAGAAAAACTAACTTCAGGTTTATCAGAAGTTTTTGTGTAGAAAAGTTTCCTCTGTGAACGTTCTCACCTTTAATTCTTGTCCAAATGTGGACTGAAACAACAGATATCACGAGTGCTGCTAAACCCAAAGACACGACGATGCACCTCAACAAATATGGAAAACCTGAAATCAATAAAGAAACATTTGGGCTTCAGGTTTTTTGTTCTGTGTATTAAATGACATGTTTTCAAAGGTGATCAATGCAGTCGGTGTTACATGTTGTTGTGAATAATAGACAGAAACAAATAATAGTCATGTCATCCTGTTAGAAAAGTGCATATTAATTAATGTATGAATTAATGAGTTATGACCACAATTGTGTTTTGTGACATCACAGTTACCTTTTACCACCAAAGTTAATGTTGGTCCCAAATTTGAAATAAATTCTCTCAGGAAGTTTCTGAGATATCTCGTTCACAAAAATTGAATGAACGGATAAGATGGACGAGAGGTGACAGTGACGTTGACCTTTGACATGTGATCACCAAAATCGATTCAGTTCATCTGAGTTTAAGTGAACATTTGTGCCTAATATGATGAATCAATACATCTTTAAGACCAAGTGAACATTTGTGCCGAATCTAAAAAAAATTCCATGTGAGCATTCCTGAAATATTACGTTTGTATTGTTTGTACCTGGTGATGTGTTTATTTCCTTTTTTGTCGTTGGTTGAATTGTTGGTCTGATTGTTGTCTTTGTTGTAGTTGGTTGAATTGTTGGTGTGATTGTTGTCTTTGTTGTAGTTGGTTGAATTGTTGGTCTGATTGTTGTCTTTGTTGAAACTTCATCTGAAAAAATGAAAACAACAACAGGACAAAATAACTGTACGGTGAAAACGTACTTCATGTTACCTTGACAACAACAGAGGACACAAACTGCTGATATTTAAACTTCAAAAAGTGTTTTGTGTGATTAAACATCAGTTTGATGATTTTAAACAGTTTTCTCACCTGACGTCTGATGACTGAAGGAAAGCAGATGCTCTTCATTAGTTATAACATGTCTCACTTTACACTTCAATGACTTATAAAACTCTGACTTCTGATCAACATGAGATGTTGTAAATGTCACGTTGGCAGAACACATATATGATGATGTCATCATGTCCGAGGAGGTCTTCATCCACTCCACTCTGTATCTGCTGTCGTCATATGTCAACACAGAGCAGGTCAAGGTGAATGTCTCTTCCTCTTCATAGTCAGTTACTGTTGAAGATGTGTTGAGAAAGACAACAAAGGTTAAATCAACTTGATCAATAAAATCAGAATTATTTAATTTTTTTCACAATTTTGTTCCGACAGTTTGACCTGAAAACACAATAATGTAATAAATACTCACTCTTAACAACAGACAGACCAACAACAGAGTCTGTTACTGTTTGTTCTGATATGGGCTGTCTGCAGATGTAACGACCAACATCTTCATCTGTGACGTTCTTTATAACCAGAGAACAGTTGGATGTAACACTCAGTCTGTCTGATTTAGATCCAACATCTGGTCCAATCTGCCCTCTATTAATCAGCTGTATAAATTCATAGCTGCTTAGATCAATGAAAAAATAGTACATGAAGTCACAGCTACGTTGACCAATTATCACATCTTGACAAGGCAAAGTGACATCATGTCCAAGTCTGACAGTGAAGGACAGACGTTGTCCAGCTGTTGCTGTCGAGGAGAAGAAAGAGAAATGTGACAAACTGTATCATTAAGATGGCTGAAAAAACAAGAATCAATTAAACTCATCACGTTACAAACAAATCGTATCCGTCTCAGTTGAAGGAAGAATATTTGTATTTTAAGGTTTCTGATATGAATTCTTACCTGTAAACTGAAGCATCAGCACCAGAAATAAAGACATTTGACTACATTTGAACGCAGACATCCTGCTTCTGTCTCTCTTGTTCTCACTTCCACAAATGACACAATCACTGTTGTAACTTCTTTAATATGAACATAGTTTCTCCTTCCTGTGAAGACTGAACTGTTACTTCCTCATAGTGACTTCAGTCCACGTTTTCTATTCTAAATATTTTAATTGATTCAGGATATTAATTTATAATCTCCCTAAACTTTGTGAAGCTTCTTCCATCTTTTAATGTTTACGTACAGCGTGTAAAATAAGTATTGAACACGTCACCATTTTTCTCAGTAAATATATTTCCAAAGTTTCTATTAACATGAAACTTTCACCAGATGTTGGTAACAACCCAAGTAATCCATACATACACAGAAACCAAAACAAATAAGTTCAGAAATGAAGTTATGTTGTAATGATGTGAAATGACACAGGGAAAAATTATTGAACACATGAAGAAAGGGAGGTCCAAAAAGACAACAGCTGAAGTCTGTCAGTAAATAGAAAGCAATCCGGCCTCTTGTCAGTGCAAATTAATATCAGCTGGTTCAGTCCCAACCGATGGCCTAATACAAGGTGTCTCATTACCAAGGTGTCACACAAGAAACAACTAATGATGGGTGAAACCAAAGAGCTCTCTCAAGACCTTCGCAACCTTATTGTTGCAAAACATACTGATGGCGTTGATTACTGACGCATTTCTAAACTTCTGAATGTTCCAGTGAGCAGCGTTGGGGCAATAATCCGGAAGTGCAAAGAACATCATTTCACCATAAACTGGCCACGACCAGGTGCTCCTCGCAAGATTTCTGACAGAGGAGTGAAAAGAATTATCAGAAGAGTTGTCCAAGAGACAAGGACCACTTGTGCAGAGCTTCAGAAAGACCTGGAATTATCAGGAACAATTGTTTCAAAGAAAACAATAAGTAATGCACTGAACCTCCACGGCCTGTCTGCACGCTCATCACGCAAGACTCCATCGCTGAAGAAAAAGCATGTTGAAGCTCATTTAAAGTTTGCTGCTCAACATTTGGACAAACCTGTGAAATACTGGGAGAATATAGTCTGGTCAGATGAGAGCAAAATTAACTCTCTGGGTGCCATAATACACCATGTTAGGAGGACAACACTGCACATCACCCTAACAACACCAGACCAACAGTGAAGTTAGGAGGTGTGAACATCATGGTGTGAGCTGCTTTCAGCGTACGCTACTGGAAAACTTCACAGGATTGAAGGAAGGATGAATGGAAAAATGGACCGAGACATTCTTGATAGACATCTGCTGCCGTCTACCAGGATGATGAAGATGAAACGAGGGTGGACATTTCAGCAGGACAATGATCCCAAACACACAGCCAAGGAAACTCATCGGTTTCAGAGAAAGAAAATGAAGCTGCTAGAACGGCCCAGCCGATCACCTGACTTCAATCCAAGTGAAAATCTATGGAAAGAAGTGCAGATCAGAGTTCATAGAAGAGGCCCACGAAACCTTCAAGATCTGAAGACTGTTTGTGTGGAAGAATCAGCCAAAATCACACCTGAGCAATGAATACGACTAGTTTCTCCATTCAGGAGGCGTCTTGAAGCTGTCGTTACCAACAAAGGCTTTTGTACAAAGTATTAAAATAATATCATTAAGCGTGTTCAATACTTTTTCCCCGTGTCATTTCACATTATTACAACATAACTTCATTTCTGAAAATATTTGTTTTGGTTTCTGTGTATGTCTGGATTACTTGGGTTGTTACCAACATCTGGTGAAAGTTTCATGTCAATAGAACCTTTGGAAATATATTTACTGAGAAAAATGGTGACGTGTTCAATACTTACTTTACCTGCTGTATTTTGTGAACTCTTTTATATCCAATGTGTTCCAGTGATGTAACAACGGACGATTTCTTAATCAGCCAGAGAACAGAGGAAGTTGAACGTGTGACGATCGTCACTCGAGGTAAATGTTCGAGTTAAAGTGTCTTTTCTGTAGAAAAAGATCGAGTTCATGTTGAAGTTTGAAAGCAAACATGAACAGACTTTTCCAAAATCCCACAGACAGGTTTGGTGGATGTCCAACGTATTTAATACCTTTTAGACAAGTAATGATACGATTTTTTTGAATCCAACCTTCTGATGCAGTCAATCATGTAACTAGATTTAACACCTAGAGGTTGTAGTACTCTGTACTTTCTCCAGAATCTAAAGAAGAAGTGTTTGTGGTGAGGATGTGGGTTGAACAGCAGAAGAGCTCTGCAGGTTGGTTTTACTAACGATGACCAGGTAAACATCAGAAACACTAATGCTTCTCACATTAATGAGCGTCTGACTGAACCATCTTTAAGCGTCCCAACATCCAACTTCAAGATGTTTCATCAGAGTCTGTTTGACGGAACAACTTCAGGGTTGGTTCCTGCTTCGCTCGCTGCAGACATGAACCTTCGGTCCTGTAATGCTATCTGAGGATTTAGGAGTCTGTTGTAGCTCCAATCAGAGGAGATCCACCTGAGGTCCTTAGAGACTGAGGACCTCTGGTGGCCGGAGGGAGTAACACAAGGAACAAAACCATGACAGACTTGTAGTGTGGTCTGGAGGTGTCTGAGACAGAACTACAAAACACACTGTGAAAGAGGAAATGAGGAATCTTTATAATTATCAATTTTACATCATTAGCCGTAGCAAAGACATTTTATTACAGATAACATTAAGACATGAAGCTCATTCATGTCAAATATTCTACATTAAATTCAGTTAAAATCTTTTCACTGAAAACAACTTAAAAAGAAACAGTGAATCTTAATCTCAGAGCTACATGTTGCAACAGGAAGCTAAAAAGTCAAATACAATAAGAATGAAAGAGTTATTATAAGTTATATTTCTTGTTAGATTAATGTCAAATCCACCTGTTGTGTTCTGATTTAAATGCAGATTAAAAAAACTTTTGCACCTTAACATGAGAGAAAATCCAGACTTGAACTTCTTGAAATTTCAGCTTGAAATAGAAACAACTCATCTCAAAAAACACATCGTCATGTTGGTAAGAAAACACAAAGACATAAAAAGTAGAACAAATATTTGCTGATTCTGTTTCCTACTCGTGTAAAACGTGATGAGATGATGTTTAACAGCAGTGGAGTCATTTCTGTTGATGATCAGCGGAGTTGGAAGGAAACAGAAGGTTCTCCGATGTTTTCATAGTTCACTGTACCGACGTCTTCATCGTTATGCACCTGTGGAAAACAACACAACACTGTTTACACTGAGTTTAAACTGAGGTCATAGTTTGTGGTATTGTTGAGATGAACTATCTCATGTTGTCACGTTTATCTCTTATTTTCATCTTCTCATGTGCAACTTTCAGTTTTTCTGGTATAAATGTTCAGTTTAGATTTCCTAAAGATTCCTTCGCTGAGATAAACACTTCATTTCAAAACACAGTTGTGCAATTTTAGCTCAATTTTCTTCTCTCATGTTTCTTCAGAGTTATAGAAACAAATATCACAACCACTTGTTTTTATCTGGAAAGTTATAACTGAATATTCAGTGTTTAAACTCACAGTGTTTTCTTCCTTCTGCTTTTGGTTTCCTGAAAAGACAAAAAGACAAAATAAAGAGTCGACTTTTGCTTCCACAGAAAAACTAACTTCAGGTTTATCAGAAGTTTTTGTGTAGAAAAGTTTCCTCTGTGAACGTTCTCACCTTTAATTCTTGTCCAAATGTGGACTGAAACAACAGATATCACGAGTGCTGCTAAACCCAAAGACACGACGATGCACCTCAACAAATATGGAAAACCTGAAATCAATAAAGAAACATTTGGGCTTCAGGTTTTTTGTTCTGTGAATTAAATGACATGTTTTCAAAGGTGATAAATACAGTCGGTGTTACATGTTGTTGTGAATAATAGACAGAAACAAATAATAGTCATGTCATCCTGTTAGAAAAGTGTGTGGAATATTGTATTAATTAACGTATGAATTAAGAGTTATGACCACAATTGTGTTTTGTGACATCACAGTTACCTTTTACCACCAAAGTTAATGTTGGTCCCAAATTTGAAATAAATTCTCTCAGGAAGTTTCTGAGATATCTCGTTCACAAAAATTGAATGTACGGATAAGATGGACGAGAGGTGACAGTGACTTTGACCTTTGACCTGTGATCACCAAAATCTATTCAGTTCATCTGAGTTTAAGTGAACATTTGTGCCGAATGTGAAGAATCAATACATCTTTAAGACCAAGTGAACATTTGTGCCGAATCTAAAAAAAATTCCATGTGAGCATTCCTGAAATATTACATTTGTATTGGTTGTACCTGGTGATGTGTTTATTTCCTTTGTTGTAGTTGGTTGAATTGTTGGTCTGATTGTTGTCTTTGTTGAAACTTCATCTGAAAAAATTAAAACAACAACAGGACAAAATAACTGTACGGTGAAAACGTACTTCATGTTACCTTGACAACAACAGAGGACACAAACTGCTGATATTTAAACTTCAACAAGTGTTTTGTGTGATTAAATATCAGTTTGATGATTTTAAACAGTTTTCTCACCTGTCGTCTGATGACTGAAGGAAAACAGATGCTCTTCATTAGTTATAACATGTCTCACTTTGCACTTCAATGACTTATAAAACTCTGACTTCTGATCAACATGAGATGTTGTAAATGTCACGTTGGCAGAACACATATATGATGATGTCATCATGTCCGAGGATGTCTTCATCCACTCCACTTTGTATCTGCAGTCGTCATATGTCACCACAGAGCAGGTCAAGGTGAATGTCTCTTCCTCTTCATAGCCAGTTACTGTTGAAGATGTGTTGAGAAAGACAACAAAGGTTAAATCAACTTGATCAATAAAATCAGAATTATTTAATTTTTTTCACAATATTGTTCCGACAGTTTGACCTGAAAACACAATAATGTAATAAATACTCACTCTTAACAACAGACAGATCAACATCAGAGAATGTTTTTTGTTGTTCTGACATGATTTGTCTGCAGATGTAAAGACCAACATCTTCATCTGTGACGTTCTTTATAACCAGAGAACAGTTGGATGTAACACTCAGTCTGTCTGATTTAGATCCAACATCTGGTCCAATCTGCCCGCTATTAATCAGCTGTATCGTTCCTGGGATTCTTAGATCAATGAACGTCCAGTTAGTGATGTCACAGTTACGTTGACCAATTATCACATTTTCACAAGGCAAAGTGACATTATGTCCTTTGATATTGAAGAGAGACAGATGTTGTCCAGCTGTTGCTGTCGAGGAGAAGAAAGAGAAATGTGACAAACTGTAACATGAAGATGGCTGAAAAAACAAGAATCAATTAAATTCATCAAGTTACAAACAAATCGTATCCGTCTCAGTTGAAGAAAGAATATTTGTATTTTAAGGTTTCTGATATGAATTCTTACCTGTAAACTGAAGCATCAGCACCAGAAATAAAGACATTTGACTCCATTTGAACGCAGCCATCCTGCTTCTGTCTCTCTTGTTCTCACCTTCACAAATGACACAATCACTGTTGTAACTTCTTCTTTAATATAAATATAGTTTCTCCTTCCTGTGATGACTGAATTGTTACTTCCTTATAGTGACTAAAGTCCAAGTTTTCTATTCTAAATATTTAAATTAATTCAAGATGTTTATTTATAATCTCCCTAAACTTTGTGAAGCTTCTTCCATCTTTTAACGTTTATGTATTTTGTGAACTCTTTTCTGTAGAAAAAAGTTCGAGTTCATGTTGAAGTTTGAAAGCAAACATGAACAGACTTTTAAGAGGAAGTGTTTATGGTGAGGATGTGGGTTGAACAGCAGAAGAGCTCTGCAGGTTGGTTTTACTAACGATGACCAGATAAAGATCAGAAACACTAATGCGTCTCACATTAATGAGCGTCTGACTGAACCGTCTTTAAGCGTCCCAACATCCAACTTCAAGATGTTTCATCAGAGTCTGTTTGACGGAACAACTTCAGGGTTGGTTCCTGCTTCGCTCGCTGCAGACATGAACCTTCTGTCCTGTAATGCTATCTGAGGATTTAGGAGTCTGTTGTAGCTCCAATCAGAGGAGATCCACCAGAGGTCCTGAGAGACTGAGGACCTCTGGTGGCCGGAGGGAGTAACACAAGGAACAAAACCATGACAGACTTGTAGTGTGGTCTGGAGGTGTCTGAGACAGAACTACAAAACACACTGTGAAAGAGGAAATGAGGAATCTTTATAATTATCAAGTTTACATCATTAGCCGTAGCAAAGACATTTGTTTACAGATAACATTAAGACATGAAGCTCATTCATGTCAAATATTCTACTTTAAATTCAGTTAAAATCTTTACACTGAAAACACCTTAAAAAGAAACAGTGAATCTTAATCTCAGAGCTACATGTTGCAACAGGAAGTCAAAAAGTGAAATACAATAAGAATGAAAGAGTTATTATAAGTTATATTTCTTGTTAGATTAATGTCAAATCCAGCTGTTGTGTTCTGATTTAAATGCAGATTAAAAAAACTTTTGCACCTTAATATGAGAGAAAATCCAGACTTGAACTTCCTTCTTGAAATTTCAGCTTGAAATAGAAACAACTCGTCACAAAAAACACGTCGTCATGTTGGTAAGAAAACACAAAGACATAAAAAGTAGAACAAATATTTGCTGATTCTGTTTCTTACTCGTGTAAAACGTGATGAGATGATGTTTAACAGCAGTGGAGTCATTTCTGTTGATGATCAGCGGAGTTGGAAGGAAACAGAAGGTTCTCCGATGTTTTCATAGTTGACTGTACCGACGTCTTCATCGTTATGCACCTGTGGAAAACAACACAACACTGTTTACACTGAGTTTAAACTGAGGTCATAGTTTGTGGTATTGTTGAGATGAACTGTCTCATGTTGTCACGTTTATCTCTTATTTTCATCTTCTCATGTGCAACTTTCAGTTTTTCTGGTATAAATGTTCAGTTTAGATTTCCTAAAGATTCCTTCGCTGAGATAAACACTTCATTTCAAAACACAGTTGTGCAATTTTAGCTCAATTTTCTTCTCATGTTTCTTCAGTTATAGAAACAAATATCACAAACACTTGTTTTTATCTGGAAAGTTATAACTGAATATTCAGTGTTTAAACTCACAGTGTTTTCTTCCTTCTGCTTTTGGTTTCCTGAAAAGACAAAAAGACAAAATAAAGAGTCGACTTTTGCTTCCACAGAAAAACTAACTTCAGGTTTATCAGAAGTTTTTGTGTAGAAAAGTTTCCTCTGTGAACGTTCTCACCTTTAATTCTTGTCCAAATGTGGACTGAAACAACAGATATCACGAGTGCTGCTAAACCCAAAGACACGACGATGCACCTCAACAAATATGGAAAACCTGAAATCAATAAAGAAACATTTGGGCTTCAGGTTTTTTGTTCTGTGAATTAAATGACATGTTTTCAAAGGTGATAAATACAGCCGGTGTTACATGTTGTTGTGAATAATAGACAGAAACAAATAATAGTCATGTCATCCTGTTAGAAAAGTGCATATTAATTAATGTATGAATTAATGAGTTATGACCACAATTGTGTTTTGTGACATCACAGTTACCTTTTACCACCAAAGTTAATGTTGGTTCCAAATTCGAAATAAATTCTCTCAGGAAGTTTCTGAGATATCTCGTTCACAAAAATTGAATTAACGGATAAGATGGACGAGAGGTGACAGTGACTTTGACCTTTGACCTGTGATCACCAAAATCTATTCAGTTCATCTGAGTTTAAGTGAACATTTGTGCCTAATGTGAAGAATCAATACATCTTTAAGACCAAGTGAACATTTGTGCCTAATGTGAAGAATCAATACATCTTTAAGACCAAGTGAACATTTGTGCCTAATCTAAAAAAAAATCCATGTGAGCATTCCTGAAATATTACGTTTGTATTATTTGTACCTGGTGATGTGTTTATTTCATTTGTTGTAGTTGGTTGAAATGTTGGTCTGATTGTTATCTTGGTTGTAGTTCGTTGAATTGTTGGTCTGATTGTTGTCTTTGTTGAAACTTCATCTGAAAAAATGAAAACAACAACAGGACAAAATAACTGTACGGTGAAAACGTATTTCATGTTACCTTGACAACAACAGAGGACACAAACTGCTGATATTTAAACTTCAACAAGTGTTTTGTGTGATTAAACATCAGTTTGATGATTTTAAACAGTTTTCTCACCTGACGTCTGATGACTGAAGGAAAACAGATGCTCTTCATTAGTTATAACATGTCTCACTTTACACTTCAATGTCTTATAAAACTCTGACTTCTGATCAACATGACATGTTGTAAATGTCACGTTGGCAGAACACATATATGATGATGTCATCATGTCCGAGGAGGTCTTCACCCACTCCACTTTGTATCTGCTGTCGTCATATGTCAACACAGAGCAGGTCAAGGTGAATGTCTCTTCCTCTTCATAGCCAGTTACTGTTGAAGATGTGTTGAGAAAGACAACAAAGGTTAAATCAACTTGATCAATAAAATCTGAATTATTTAAAAAAATTTCAGAATTTTGTTCCGACAGTTTGACCTGAAAACACAATAATGTAATAAATACTCACTCTTAACAACAGACAGATCAACATCAGAGAATGTTTTTTCTTGTCCTGACATGATTTGTCTGCAGGTGTAACGACCAACATCTTCATCTGTGACGTTCTTTATAACCAGAGAACAGTTGGATGTAACACTCAGTCTGTCTGATTTAGATCCAACATCTGGTCCAATCTGCCCTCTATTAATCAGCTGTACCGTTCCTCGGCTTCTTAGGTCACTGAACGTCCAATCAGTGATGTCACAGTTATGTTGACCAATTATCACATTTACACAAGGCAAAGTGACATCATGTCCAAGTCTGACAGCGAAGGACCGAAGTTGTCCAGCTGTTGCTGTCGAGGAGAAGAAAGAGAAATGTGACAAACTGTAACATGAAGATGGCTGAAAAAACAAGAATCAATTAAACTCATCAAGTTACAAACAAATCGTATCCGTCTCAGTTGAAGGAAGAATATTTGTATTTTAAGGTTTCTGATATGAATTCTTACCTGTAAACTGAAGCATCAGCACCAGAAATAAAGACATTTGACTCCATTTGAACGCAGCCATCCTGCTTCTGTCTCTCTTGTTCTCACCTTCACAAATGACACACTGAAGTCATTTCTTCTTTAATATAAATATAGTTTCTCCTTCCTGTGATGACTGAACTGTTACTTCGTCATCGTGACTTCAGTCCAAGTTTTCTATTCTAAATATTTAAATTAATTCAAGATGTTTAGTTATAATCTCCCTAAACTTTGTGAAGCTTCTTCCATCTTTTAACGTTTATATATTTTGTGAACTCTTTTCTGTAGGAAAAGATCGAGTTCATGTTGAAGTTTGAAAGCAAACATGAACAGACTTCTTCCATCTTTTAATGTTTACGTACAGCGGGTAAAATAAGTATTGAACACGTCACCATTTTTCTCAGTAAATATATTTCCAAAGGTTCTATTAACATGAAACTTTCACCAGATGTTGGTAACATCCCAAGTAATCCATACATACACAGAAACCAAAACAAATAAGTTCAGAAATGAAGTTATGTTGTAATAATGTGAAATGACACGGGGAAAAATTATTGAACACATGAAGAAAGGGAGGTCCAAAAAGACAACAGCTGAAGTCTGTCAGTAAATAGAAAGCAATCCGGCCTCTTGTCAGTGCAAATTAATATCAGCTGGTTCAGTCCCAACCGATGGCCTAATACAAGGTGTCTCATTACCAAGGTGTCACACAAGAAACAACTAATGATGGGTGAAACCAAAGAGCTCTCTCAAGACCTTCGCAACCTTATTGTTGCAAAACATACTGATGGAGTTGATTACTGACGCATTTCTAAACTTCTGAATGTTCCAGTGAGCAGCGTTGGGGCAATAATCCGGAAGTGCAAAGAACATCATTTCACCATAAACTGGCCACGACCAGGTGCTCCTCGCAAGATTTCTGACAGAGGAGTGAAAAGAATTATCAGAAGAGTTGTCCAAGAGACAAGGACCACTTGTGGAGAGCTTCAGAAAGACCTGGAATTATCAGGAACAATTGTTTCAAAGAAAACAATAAGTAATGCACTGAACCTCCACGGCCTGTCTGCACGCTCATCACGCAAGACTCCATCGCTGACGAAAAAGCATGATGAAGCTCGTTTAATGTTTGCTGCTCAACATTTGGACAAACCTGTGAAATACTGGGAGAATATAGTCTGGTCAGATGAGAGCAAAATTAACTCTCTGGATGCCATAATACACCATGTTAGGAGGACAACACTGCACATCACACTAACAACACCAGACCAACAGTGAAGTTAGGAGGTGTGAACATCATGGTGTGAGCTGCTTTCAGCGTACGCTACTGGAAAACTTCACAGGATTGAAGGAAGGATGAATGGAAAAATGTACGGAGATATTCTTGATAGACATCTGCTGCCGTCTACCAGGATGATGAAGATGAAACGAGGGTGGACATTTCAGCAGGACAATGATCCCAAACACACAGCCAAGGAAACTCTCATCGGTTTCAGAGAAAGAAAATGAAGCTGCTAGAACGGCCCAGCCGATCACCTGACTTCAATCCAATTGAAAATCTATGGAAAGAAGTGCAGATCAGAGTTCATAGAAGAGGCCCACGAAACCTTCAAGATCTGAAGACTGTTTGTGCGGAAGAATCAGCCAAAATCACACCTGAGCAATGAATACGACTAGTTTCTCCATTCAGGAGGCGTCTTGAAGCTGTCGTTATCAACAAAGGCTTTTGTACAAAGTATTAAAATAATATCAGTAAGCGTGTTCAATACTTTTTCCCCGTTTCATTTCACATTATTACAACATAACTTCATTTCTGAAAATATTTGTTTTGGTTTCTGTGTATGTCTGGATTACTTGGGTTGTTACCAACATCTGGTGAAAGTTTCATGTCAGTAGAACCTTTGGAAATATATTTACTGAGAAAAATGGTGACGTGTTTAATACTTACTTTACCTGCTGTATTTTGTGAACTCTTTTATATCCAATGTGTTCCAGTGATGTAACAACGGACGATTTCTTAATCAGCCAGAGAACAGAGGAAGTTGAATGTGTGATGATCGTCATTTGAGATAAATGATTGCGTTAAAGTATCTTTTCTGTAGAAAAAGATCGAGTTCATGTTGAAGTTTGAAAGCAAACATGAACAGACTTTTCCAAAATCCCACAGACAGGTTTGGTGGATGTCCAACGTATTTAATACCATTTAGACAAGTAATGATACGATTTTTTTGAATCCAACCTTCTGATGCAGTTAATCATGTAACTAGATTTACCAGCTAGAGGTTAGGTTAGGTTAGGTTATGTTAGGTTTGGTTAGGTTAGGTTAGGTAGTTACTTTATTAATCCCCAAGGGGAAATTTTTGAGTTATTGTACAGTCTTATTGCGGTCGGCAGGAATGATCTCCTGTGTCATTCCTGATCTCCTGTATCAGGAATGATCTCCTGTATCTGTCCTTGTGACAGCGGAGCTGGAGGAATCTTTTAGAGAAAGTCCTCCGCTGTCCCTGCAGCAGGTGGTGGAGAGGGTGGTCAGGATTATCCAATGTGGATAATAGTTTGTTCAGCGTCCTCCTCTCCACCACCTTTTCCAGGCTGTCCAGATTGTAGCCGATGATGGAGCCGGCCTTCTTAACCAGTTTGTTAAGTCTGTTGGTGTCTCCGGCTCCAATGCTGCTCCCCCAGCAGACCCCAGCGAAGTACAATGCACTGGCCACAACAGACTGGTAGAACATCTCCAACATCTCGCTGCAAACATTGAAGAATCGAAGTTTCCTCAAGAAAAAGAGTCGACTCATCCCCTTCTTGTAGACAGGGTTGATGTTGGTCTTCCAGTTCAGTCTGTTGTCATGGAGACACCAGGTACTTGTACTCCTCCACCATGTCCACCTCCTCTCCCAGAACTCTCAGCGGTTGTGGAGCCGTCGTCTTCCTCCTGAAGTCAACCACCATCTCTCTGGTCTTGGCCACGTTCAGGAGCAGGTGATTTCTTCCCGCCCACTCCACAAAGTCCTCCACTACTGCCCTGTACTCCTCCTCCCGTCCATCCCTTATACACCGTCCACTGCAGAGTCATCAGAGAACTTCTGCAGATGACAGGACTCTGAGTTGTACTGGAAGTCAGTTGTGTAGAAGGTGAACAGGAAGGGAGACAGAACAGTTCCCTGTGGAGCTCCAGTACCACTGACCACTGTATCAGACAGCACACTGCCCAGACGGACAAACTGTGGTCTGCCTGTCAGTTAGTCATTGATCCAGGAGACGGTGGACGCGTCCACCCCCACCACCCGCAGCTTCTCACTCAGCAGCAGTGGTTGGATGGTGTTGAATGCACTGGAGAAATCAAAGAAAGTGATTCTCACAGAGTCACCGGTTCCATCCAGGTGAGACTGAGCTCGTTGCAGCAGGTAGATGATGGCGTCATCCACTCCCACATGAGGCTGGTACGCAAATTGCAGAGGGTCCAGAGAAGATTTCACCAGCGGCATGAGGTGGGCCAAGACCAGCCTCTCCAGCACCTTCATCACATGAGATGTGAGGGCAACCGGTCAGTAGTCGTTGAGGCCAGATGGAGTCGTCTTCATAGGGATTGGAACCAGGCAGGACGTCTTCCACAGCACCGGGACCTCCTCCTGCTTCAGGCTCAGGTTGAAGAGGTGTTGTAGGACCTCAGCCAGCTGGACAGCGCAGGTCTTCAGGACCACGGGGCTGATGCCGTCAGGTCCTGCAGCCTTGCGCTGGTGGAGTCTCTCCAGCTGTCTCCTAACCTGGCCAGTCGTCACAGAGAGGGGGTGGGGGGGGGGGGGGGGGGGTCAAGGTGTCAATGGAGGACGAGCCCTTTGAGATTGAGGGCTCTATGCAGTTCACCAGGGGGGGCAGAGGGGGGAGGGGGGAGGCAGCAGAGGTGTTTGGGAGGTGTAAGGTGTGGAGGAGACAGATGAGGGTGGTGAACTAAACCTGTTGAAGAAACAGTTTAGCTCATTGGACCTCTCCAGGTTCCCCCTGGTTGTTCCTCTCCAGGTTCCCCCTGGTTGTCTCTCTCCAGGTTCCCCCTGGTTGCTCCTCTCCAGGTTCCCCCTGGTTGTCTCTCTCTCCCCTTGAACCCAGTAATCTCCTTTATACCGGTCCACACCTCCCTCACGTTGTTCTGCTGGAGTTTGGCCTCCAGCTTCCTCCTGTAGGAGTCCATGCACTCTCTCATCTTCTCCTTCAGGTGGCGCTGCACTCTCCTGAGCTCCTCCCTGTCCCCAGACCTGAAGGCTGCTTTCTTCTTAAGAAGCACCTTCAGGTCACTGGTGATCCACGGCTTGTTGTTGGGGAAGCAGTGTCCAGTCCGGGATGGTACGGTGGTGTGTTCACAGAATTTGATGTATTCTGTGATACAGTCCGTCCTGCTGTTGATGTCCTCCCCATGTGGTCCACACAGCACATCCCAGTCCGTGGACTCAAAGCAGTCCTGCAGGGCTTCTTTAGCCTCCTGTGTCCACCTCCTCACAGTCCTGGTGGTTACAGGCTGCCTCTGCACCAAAGGAACATACCTGGGAGTCAGCAGGACCAGGTTATGGTCTGATCTACCAAGGGGGGGAAGGGCAGTAGTACTGTATGCATCCATGGCATTAGCATACAGTAAGTCCAGAGTTTTATTGTTCCGTGTGGGCCAATTCACATACTGGTGCAAAGTTGGCAGTACTTTATCCAGACTGGTTAAAGTCTCCAGTAACTAACAAAAATGCACCGGGATGCTGAGTCTGCAGTTTAGCCACAGTGGAGTAGATGGTGTCTACTGCTGCCTCTACGTCAGCTGATAGAGGAATGTACACAGCGAAAACAATGGCAGACGAGAACTCCCTCGGCAAATAATAAGGACGCATCCCCACGGCTAGAAGTTCAATGTCCGGGCTACAGAAACGTTCCTTCACACACACGTGGTCGGGATTACACCACCTCTCGTTCACATAGACTGCAATCCCTCCACCTTTCTTCTTACCGCTCCGAACAACGTCTCCGTCCCCCCGAACGGTCCTGAAGCCGGGTACGGCCGCGCTGTGGTCCGGGAGATGTGAGTGCAGCCATGTCTCGGTGAAACACATGATGCTGCACTCCCGATATTCCCGCTGGGTCTTGACCAGCGCGCCGAGCTCGTCCGTCTTGTTGGCCAACGACCTCACGTTCCCCATTAAGATCGCCGGTACTGATGGTTTATATTTCCTCCTTTCAGCCTTTAGCTTAGCTCCAGCTCTGCAACCCCGCCGTCTTCTCCGAAGTTCAACGGGGATCTCAGGCTTGGCTCCGGGCAGCAGCAGTAGGGGCCTACTCAGCGCGATCAGCTGATCACGAGATTAAACAATAACAATGGCCCCAACCAGAAACGTGGAAAAATTACGGTCCATTGTCTGACCGTTAACTTAACACACGTGAAGAGCAGAAAACAACAACTCCGAAGAGGAGAAAGGCTTAAAAATACTTAGTATAAAACACACTCGGGGGAGGGAGCTGCTGTAACAGGCTGCCGCTAGCGCGGCGCCATCGTCTCCGGTTGTAGGTTGTAGGACTCTGTACTTTCTCTAAAAACTAAAGAGGAAGTGTTTGTGGTGAGGATGTGGGTTGAACAGCAGAAGAGCTCTGCAGGTTGGTTTTACTAACGATGACCAGATAAACATCAGAAACACTAATGCTTCTCACATTAATGAGCGTCTGACTGAACCGTCTTTAAGCGTCCCAACATCCAACTTCAAGATGTTTCATCAGAATCTGTTTGACGGAACAACTTCAGGGTTGTTTCCTGCTTCACTCGCTGCAGACATGAACCTTCGGTCCTGTAATGCTATCTGAGGATTTAGGAGTCTGTTGTAGCTCCAATCAGAGGAGATCCACCAGAGGTCCTGAAAGACTGAGGACCTCTGGTGGCCGGAGGGAGTAAAACAAGGAACAAAACCATGACAGACTTGTAGTGTGGTCTGGAGGTGTCTGAGACAGAACTACAAAACACACTGTGAAAGAGAAATGAGGAATCTTTATAATTATCAATTTTACATCATTAGCCGTAGCAAAGACATTTTTTTACAGATAACATTAACACATGCAGCTCATTCATGTCAAATATTCTACTTTAAATTCAGTTAAAATCTTTACACTGAAAACACCTTAAAAAGAAACAGTGAATCTTAATCTCAGAGCTACATGTTGCAACAGGAAGCCAAAAAATGAAATACAATAAGAATGAAAGAGTTATTATAAGTTATATTTCTTGTTATATAAATGTCAAATCCAGCTGTTGTGTTCTAATTTAAATGCAGATTAAAAACATTTTGCACCTTAATATGAGAGAAAATCCAGACTTGAACTTCTTTCTTGAAATTTCAGCTTGAAATAGAAACAACTCATCACAAAAAACACGTCTTCATGTTGGTAAGAAAACACAAAGACATAAAAAGTAGTACAAATATTGGCTGATTCTGTTTCCTACTCGTGTAAAACGTGATGAGATGATGTTTAACAGCAGTGGAGTCATTTCTGTTGATGATCAGCGGAGTTGGAAGGAAACAGAAGGTTCTCCGATGTTTTCATAGTTCACTGTACCGACGTCTTCATCGTTATGCACCTGTGGAAAACAACACAACACTGTTTACACTGAGTTTAAACTGAGGTCATAGTTTGTGGTATTGTTGAGATGAACTATCTCATGTTGTCATGTTTATCTCTTATTTTCATCTTCTCATGTGCAACTTTCAGTTTTTCTGGTATAAATGTTCAGTTAAGATTTCCTAAAGATTCCTTCGCTGAGATAAACACTTCATTTCAAAACACAGTTGTGCAATTTTAGCTCAATTTTCTTCTCTCATGTTTCTTCAGTTATAGAAACAAATATCACAAACACTTGTTTTTATCTGGAAAGTTATAACTGAATATTCAGTGTTTAAACTCACAGTGTTTTCTTCCTTCTGCTTTTGGTTTCCTGAAAAGACAAAAAGACAAAATAAAGAGTCGACTTTTGCTTCCACAGAAAAACTAACTTCAGGTTTATCAGAAGTTTTTGTGTAGAAAAGTTTCCTCTGTGAACATTCTCACCTTTAATTCTTGTCCAAATGTGGACTGAAACAACAGATATCACGAGTGCTGCTAAACCCAAAGACACGACGATGCACCTCAACAAATATGGAAAACCTGAAATCAATAAAGAAACATTTGGGCTTCAGGTTTTTTGTTCTGTGAATTAAATGACATGTTTTCAAAGGTGATCAATACAGTCGGTGTTACATGTTGTTGTGAATAATAGACAGAAACAAATTATAGTCATGTCATCCTGTTAGAAAAGTGTGTGGAATATTGTATTAATTAATGTATGAATTAATGACTTATGACCACAATTGTGCTTTGTGACATCACAGTTACCTTTTACCACCAAAGTTAATGTTGGTCCCAAATTTGAAATAAATTCTCTCAGGAAGTTTCTGAGATATCTCGTTCACAAAAATTGAATGTACGGATAAGATGGATGAGATGTGACAGTGACTTTGACCTTTGACCTGTGATTACCAAAACCTATTCAATTCATCTGAGTTTAAGTGAACATTTGTGCCGAATGTGAAGAATCAATACATCTTTAAGACCAAGTGAACATTTGTGCCTAATCTAAAAAAAAATTCCATGTGAGCATTCCTGAAATATTACATTTGTATTGTTTGTACCTGGTGATGTGTTTATTTCCTTTGTTGTAGTTGGTTGAATTGTTGGTCTGATTGTTGTCTTTGTTGGAGTTGGTTGAATTGTTGGTCTGATTGTTGTCTTTGTTGAAACTTCATCTGAAAAAATGAAAACAACAACAAGACAAAATAACTGCATGGTGAAAACGTTCTTCATGTTACCTTGACAACAACAGAGGACACAAACTGCTGATATTTAAACTTCAACAAGTGTTTTGTGTGATTAAACATCAGTTTGATGATTTTAAACAGTTTTCTCACCTGACGTCTGATGACTGAAGGAAAACAGATGCTCTTCATTAGTTATAACATGTCTCACTTTACACTTCAATGACTTATAAAACTCTGACTTCTGATCAACATGAGATGTTGTAAATGTCACATTGGCAGAACACATATATGATGATGTCATCATGTCCGAGGAGGTCTTCATCCACTCCACTCTGTATCTGCTGTCGTCATATGTCAACACAGAGCAGGTCAAGGTGAATGTCTCGTCCTCTTCATAGTCAGTTACTGTTGAAGATGTGTTGAGAAAGACAACAAAGGTTAAATCAACTTGATCAATAAAATCAGAATTGCTTAATTTTTTTCACAATTTTGTTCCGACAGTTTGACCTGAAAACACAATAATGTAATAAATACTCACTCTTAACAACAGACAGATCAACATCAGAGAATGTTTTTTGTTGTTCTGACATGAACTGTCTGAAGATGTAAAGACCAACATCTTCATCTGTGACGTTCTTTATAACCAGAGAACAGTTGGATGTAACACTCAGTCTGTCTGATTTAGATCCAACATCTGGTCCAATCTGCCCTCTATTAAACAGCTGTACCGTTCCTCGGCTTCTTAGATCACTGAACGTCCAATCAGTGATGTCACAGTTATGTTGACCAATTATCAAATTTTCACAAGGCAAAGTGACATCATGTCCTTTGATAGTGAAGAGAGAAAGATGTTGTCCAGCTGTTGCTGTCGAGGAGAAGAAAGAGAAATGTGACAAACTGTAACATGAAGATGGTTGAAAAAACAAAAATCAATTAAACTCATCAACTTCCAAACAAATCGTATCCGTCTCAGTTGAAGGAAGAATATTTGTATTTTAAGGTTTCTGATATGAATTCTTACCTGTAAACTGAAGCATCAGCACCAGAAATAAAGACATTTGACTACATTTGAACGCAGCCATCCTGCTTCTGTCTCTCTTGTTCTCACCTTCACAAATGACACAATCACTGTTGTAACTTCTTTAATATGAACATAGTTTCTCCTTCCTGTGAAGACTGAACTGTTACTTCCTCATAGTGACTTCAGTCCACGTTTTCTATTCTAAATATTCAAATTAATTCAAGATATTAATTTATAATATCCCTAAACTTTGTGAAGCTTCTTCCATCTTTTAATGTTTACGTACAACAGGTAAAATAAGTATCGAACACGTCACCATTTTTCTCAGTAAATATATTTCCAAAGATTCTATTAACATGAAACTTTCACCAGATGTTGGTAACAACCCAAGTAATCCATATATACACAGAAACCAAAACAAATAAGTTCAGAAATGAAGTTATGTTGTAATGATGTGAAATGACACAGGGAAAAATTATTGAACACATGAAGAAAGGGAGGTCCAAAAAGACAACAGCTGAAGTCTGTCAGTAAATAGAAAGCAATCCGGCCTCTTGTCAGTGCAAATTAATATCAGCTGGTTCAGTCCCAACCGATGGCCTAATACAAGGTGTCTCATTACCAAGGTGTCACACAAGAAACAACTAATGATGGGTGAAACCAAAGAGCTCTCTCAAGACCTTCGCAACCTTATTGTTGCAAAACATACTGATGGAGTTGATTACTGACGCATTTCTAAACTTCTGAATGTTCCAGTGAGCAGCGTTGGGGCAATAATCCGGAAGTGCAAAGAACATCATTTCACCATAAACTGGCCACGACCAGGTGCTCCTCGCAAGATTTCTGACAGAGGAGTGAAAAGAATTATCAGAAGAGTTGTCCAAGAGACAAGGACCACTTGTGGAGAGCTTCAGAAAGACCTGGAATTATCAGGAACAATTGTTTCAAAGAAAACAATAAGTAATGCACTGAACCTCCACGGCCTGTCTGCACGCTCATCACGCAAGACTCCATCGCTGACGAAAAAGCATGATGAAGCTCATTTAATGTTTGCTGCTCAACATTTGGACAAACCTGTGAAATACTGGGAGAATATAGTCTGGTCAGATGAGAGCAAAATTAACTCTCTGGGTGCCATAATACACCATGTTAGGAGGACAACACTGCACATCACACTAACAACACCAGACCAACAGTGAAGTTAGGAGGTGTGAACATCATGGTGTGAGCTGCTTTCAGCGTACGCTACTGGAAAACTTCACAGGATTGAAGGAAGGATGAATGGAAAAATGGACCGAGACATTCTTGATAGACATCTGCTGCCGTCTACCAGGATGATGAAGATGAAACGAGGGTGGACATTTCAGCAGGACAATGATCCCAAACACACAGCCAAGGAAACTCATCGGTTTCAGAGAAAGAAAATGAAGCTGCTAGAACGGCCCAGCCGATCACCTGACTTCAATCCAAGTGAAAATCTATGGAAAGAAGTGCAGATCAGAGTTCATAGAAGAGGCCCACGAAACCTTCACGATCTGAAGACTGTTTGTGTGGAAGAATCAGCCAAAATCACACCTGAGCAATGAATACGACTAGTTTCTCCATTCAGGAGGCGTCTTGAAGCTGTCGTTACCAAAAAAGGCTTTTGTACAAAGTATTAAAATAATATCAGTAAGCGTGTTCAATACTTTTTCCCCGTGTCATTTCACATTATTTCAACATAACTTCATTTCTGAACTTATTTGTTTTGGTTTCTGTGTATGTCTGGATTACTTGGGTTGTTACCAACATCTGGTGAAAGTTTCATGTTAATAGAACCTTTGGAAATATATTTACTGAGAAAAATGGTGACGTGTTCAATACTTACTTTACCTGCTGTATTTTGTGAACTCTTTTATATCCAATGTGTTCCAGTGATGTAACAACGGACAATTTCTTAATCAGTCAGAGAACAGAGGAAGTTGAATATGTGATGATCGTCATTTGAGATAAATGATTGCGTTAAAGTATCTTTTCTGTAGAAAAAGATCGAGTTCATGTTGAAGTTTGAAAGCAAACATGAACAGACTTTTCCAAAATCCTGCAGACAGATTTGGTGGATGTCCAACGTATTTAATACCTTTTAGACAAGTAATGATACGATTTTTTTTAATCCAACCTTCTGATGCAGTTAATCATGTAACTAGATTTACCACCTAGAGGTTGTAGGACTCTGTACTTTCTCCAGAATCTAAAGAGGAAGTGTTTGTGGTGAGGATGTGGGTTGAACAGCAGAAGAGCTCTGCAGGTTGGTTTTACTAACGATGACCAGGTAAACATCAGAAACACTAATGCTTCTCACATTAATGAGCGTCTGACTGAACCGTCTTTCAGCGTCCCAACATCCAACTTCAAGATGTTTCATCAGAGTCTGTTTGACGGAACAACTTCAGGGTTGTTTCCTGCTTCGCTCGCTGCAGACATGAACCTTCGGTCCTGTAATGCTATCTGAGGATTTAGGAGTCTGTTGTAGCTCCAATCAGAGGAGATCCACCGGAGGTCCTTAGAGACTGAGGACCTCTGGTGGCCGGAGGGAGTAACACAAGGAACAAAACCATGACAGACTTGTAGTGTGGTCTGGAGGTGTCTGAGACAGAACTACAAAACACACTGTGAAAGAGGAAATGAGGAATCTTTATAATTATCAATTTTACATCATTAGCCGTAGCAAAGACATTTTTTTACAGATAACATTAACACATGAAGCTCATTCATGTCAAATATTCTACTTTAAATTCAGTTAAAATCTTTACACTGAAAACACCTTAAAAAGAAACAGTGAATCTTAATCTCAGAGCTACATGTTGCAACAGGAAGTCAAAAAGTCAAATACAATAAGAATGAAAGAGTTATTATAAGTTATATTTCTTGTTAGATTAATGTCAAATCCAGCTGTTGTGTTCTGATTTAAATGCAGATTAAAAACTTTTGCACCTTAATATGAGAGAAAATCCAGACTTGAACTTCCTTCTTGAAATTTCAGCTTGAAATAGAAACAACTCGTCACAAAAAACACATCGTCATGTTGGTAAGAAAACACAAAGACATAAAAAGTAGAACAAATATTTGCTGATTCTGTTTCCTACTCGTGTAAAATGTGATGAGATGATGTTTAACAGCAGTGGAGTCATTTCTGTTGATGATCAGCGGAGTTGGAAGGAAACAGAAGGTTCTCCGATGTTTTCATAGTTCACTGTACCGACGTCTTCATCGTTATGCACCTGTGGAAAACAACACAACACTGTTTACACTGAGTTTAAACTGAGGTCATAGTTTGTGGTATTGTTGAGATGAACTATCTCATGTTGTCACGTTTATCTCTTATTTTCATCTTCTCATGTGCAACTTTCAGTTTTTCTGGTATAAATGTTCAGTTTAGATTTCCTAAAGATTCCTTCGCTGAGATAAACACTTCATTTCAAAACACAGTTGTGCAATTTTAGCTCAATTTTCTTCTCTCATGTTTCTTCAGAGTTATAGAAACAAATATCACAAACACTTGTTTTTATCTGGAAAGTTATAACTGAATATTCAGTGTTTAAACTCACAGTGTTTTCTTCCTTCTGTTTTTGGTTTCCTGAAAAGACAAAAAGACAAAATAAAGAGTCGACTTTTGCTTCCACAGAAAAACTAACTTCAGGTTTATCAGAAGTTTTTGTGTAGAAAAGTTTCGTCTGTGAACGTTCTCACCTTTAATTCTTGACCAAATGTGGACTGAAACAACAGATATCACGAGTGCTGCTAAACCCAAAGACACGACGATGCACAACACCAAATATGGAAAACCTGAAATCAATAAAGAAACATTTGGGCTTCAGGTTTTTTGGTCTGTGAATTAAATGACATGTTTTCAAAGGTGATAAATACAGTCGGTGTTACATGTTGTTGTGAATAATAGACAGAAACAAATAATAGTCATGTCATCCTGTTCGAAAAGTATGTGGAATATTGTATTAATTAATGTATGAATTAATGAGATATGACCACAATTGTGTTTTGTGAGGTCACAGTTACCTTTTACCACCAAAGTTAATGTTGGTCCCAAATTTGAAATAAATTCTCTCAGGAAGTTTCTGAGATATCTCGTTCACAAAAATTGAATGAACGGATAAGATGGACGTGAGGTGACAGGGACTTTGACCTTTGACCTGTGATCACCAAAATCTATTCAGTTCATCTGAGGTTAAGTGAACATTTGTGCCTAATATGGTGAATCAACCCATCTTTAAGACCAAGTGAACATTTGTGCCTAATCTAATAAAATTCCATGTGAGCATTTCTGAAATATTACGTTTGTATTGTTTGTACCTGGTGATTTGTTTATTTCCTTTGTTGTAGTTGGTTGAAATGTTGGTCTGATTGTTATCTTGGTTGTAGTTCGTTGAATTGTTGGTCTGATTGTTGTCTTTGTTGAAACTTCATCTGAAAAAATGAAAACAACAATAGGACAAAATAACTGTATGGTGGGAACGTACTTCATGTTACCTTGACAACAACAGAGGACACAAACTGCTGATATTTAAACTTCAACAAGTGTTTTGTGTGATTAAACATCAGTTTGATGATTTTAAACAGTTTTCTCACCTGACGTCTGATGACTGAAGGAAAACAGATGCTCTTCATTAGTTATAACATGTCTCACTTTACACTTCAATGACTTATAAAACTCTGACTTCTGATCGACATGAGATGTTGTAAATGTCACGTTGGCAGAACACATATTTGATGATGTCATCATGTCCGAGGAGGTCTTCACCCACTCCACTTTGTGTCTCCAGCCTCTACATGTCAACACAGAGCAGGTCAAGGTGAATGTCTCGTCCTCTTCATAGTCAGTTACTGTTGAAGATGTGTTGAGAAAGACAACAAAGGTTAAATCAACTTCATCAATAAAATCTGAATTATTTAATTTTTTTCAGAATTTTGTTCCGACAGTTTGACCTGAAAACACAATAATGTAATAAATACTCACTCTTAACAACAGACAGATCAACATCAGAGAAAGTTTTTTCTTGTTCTGATATGAACTGACTGCAGGTGTAAAAACCAACATCTTCATCTGTGACGTTCTTTAAAACCAGAGAACAGTTGGATGTAACACTCAGTCTGTCTGATTTAGATCCAACATCTGGTCCAATCTGCCCTCTATTAATCAGGTTTATAAATCCATGGCTACTTAGATCAATGAAAATCCAGTAATTGAAGTCACAGCTACGTTGACCAGTTGTCACATCTTGACAAGGCAAAGTGACATCATGTCCAAGTCTGGCAGTGAAGGACCGAAGTTGTCCAGCTGTTGCTGTCAAGGAGAAGAAAGAGAAATGTGACAAACTGTAACATGAAGATGGCTGAAAAAACAAGAATCAATTAAACTCATCAACTTCCAAACAAATCGTATCCGTCTCAGTTGAAGGAAGAATATTTGTATTTTAAGGTTTCTGATATGAATTCTTACCTGTAAACTGAAGCATCAGCACCAGAAATAAAGACATTTGACTCCATTTGAACGCAGCCATCCTGCTTCTGTCTCACTTGTTCTCACCTTCACACATGACACACTGAAGTCATTTCTTCTTTAATATAAATATAGTTTCTCCTTCCTGTGATGACTGAACTGTTACTTCGTCATCGTGACTTCAGTCCAAGTTTTCTATTCTAAATATTTAAATTAATTCAAGATGTTTATTTATAATCTCCCTAAACTTTGTGAAGCTTCTTCCATCTTTTAACGTTTATATATTTTGTGAACTCTTTTCTGTAGAAAAAGATCGAGTTCATGTTGAAGTTTGAAAGCAAACATGAACAGACTTTTCCAAAATCCCACAGACAGGTTTGGTGGATGTCCAACGTGTTTAACACCATTTAGACAAGTAATGATACGATTTTTTTTTTAATCCAACCTTCTGATGCAGTTAATCATGTAACTAGATTTAACACCTAGAGGTTGTAGGACTCTGTACTTTCTCTAAAATCAATCAACATTTACTCTCCATCACTGTGTGTGTGTGTGTGTGTGTGTGTGTGTGTGTGTGTGTGTGTGTGTGTGTGTGTGTGTGTGTGTGTGCGTGCGGGGGAGAGAGACACACACACACACACACACACACACACATCCCCCTCCCCTCCACATCTTAACATCCATTCCCATCTAACCCTCCACAACAATGGCATCTGAAAAGAGCTCCAATTGCCTTGTGACTCTTAACTTCGCTCCCCCTTCGCCCCTGTTTTGTTTTTTTAAACTCTTGTGGACAAAGAGTGCCGATGGGGAGGCATTCAAAGTCCGTTTAACATCCACGTTCACGTGCTCACAGCAGCTCCCATTTAAGGTCACCGAAGCTTTAAAAAAAAGAAGAAAAAAAAGCTGTGAAGGCTCGAGGTGGAAAAGTGTGGAAGCTTGGTCTACTTGTGGTTCCTGGAGTTTCCAGAAGTAGAATGGGAGGCGGAGCTTCAGTTTTCAGGCTCCTCCCCTGTGGAACCAGCTCCCAGTTTGTGTTGGAGGGGCAGAAACCCTCTCTAGCTTTAAGATTAGACTCAAAACGTTCCTTTTTGATAAAGCCTATAGTTAGGGCTGGCTCAGGTAGACCTGAACCAACCCTTAGTTATGCTGTTATAGGCCGAGGCTGCTGGAGGACCTCGTTACATGCTGAGCTTCTTTTCTTTCCTCCTACTCTTTAACTGACTCATACCTCACCATCTTCTTCTCTCCCATAGTTTCTTCTTATTATCTGTTGTCTCCATTCAGTTCCTTCGCTCGTGTAGTTTCTGTTCTTTCTTTTCCAGATGTCCCGTCATGGAGCTGCATGTCTCTGCTCTGCGCTTGTTGTCTCCACCAACAGTTCATGTCTTCTATCTCTATGTTGTCCTTTTCTCTCTCTGCTCTCCTCTCACCCCAACCGGTCGAGGCAGATGCTCCGCCCACCTCTGATCCTGGTTCTGTTAACAGATGCTCCGCCCACCTCTGATCCTGGTTCTGTTAACAGATGCTCCTCCCACCTCTGATCCTGGTTCTGTTAACAGATGCTCCGCCCACCTCTGATCCTGGTTCTGTTAACAGATGCTCCGCCCACCTCTGATCCTGGTTCTGTTAACAGATGCTCCGCCCACCTCTGATCCTGGTTCTGTTAACAGATGCTCCACCCACCTCTGATCCTGGTTCTGTTAACAGATGCTCCGCCCACCTCTGATCCTGGTTCTGTTGGAGGTTTCTTCCTGTTAAGAGGGAGTTTTTCTTCCCTCTGTTGGAGGTTTTTCTCCCTTAAAAAGGACTTTTTTTCCCTCCTAGTTTATGTGGGAATTGTTGAATTGTTGAATTGTTGAATTGTTGGTTTCTCTGTATAATATTGTAAAGTCTTGTTGTAAAAACTTTAATGTGTTAAGTGCCATGAAATACCCTGTGTTGTGATTTGGCGCTATATAAATAAAGTTGAATTGAATTGAACTGAATTAATACCTGATTAACACAACACGGTGATTTACACGCCAACCGATAGGGGTGGGGGGGGGGGGGGGAAGTCACCTGTAAACGTGACCATAAAGATCTGCAACACAGTTACAATAAAGATTATTTATAATAAAAGAAGGAGCATAAAACCAGCCGACTCTAAAGAGATTGTCAGTCTGTCCTCTGGCTGTAATCTCGATGAGGGGCTAATAAGCCTGAAAGACCCCCCCTCCCCCCTCCTCTACCACCACCACCCTGACCTCAGTGGGATCCCCCCCTCGACCTTCCAAAAACATCCTCCTGTTTAACCCTTCATCACCCCCTCCCCTCCCCCTCTCCCTTCCCCCTTTTGCAAATGCTCCGGTAATGAAAAGGTGGAGAGGGGGTAGTGGGGGGGGGACGTCCTGCAGTAATATTTGGAAGGTAAAAAATATAAAAGTCAAACATGACATTCCTCTTGAGCTTTTAAGTCTGTCTGTCAGCTTAGAGCTCGGACATTTACTGGAGAGGAATTCCCAGCGGGGGGTGAAGCCGGACCAGACAGGCGCAGCCCCCCACCCCCCACCCCAGCAATATTTTACTGTATTACAGACCGTTGTTATTATAGGACCCAATACTTTATGTTTAATATGCAATAAGCTTCGGATTCAATGTAAAAAAACAAAAAACAAAAAGAACCTGCACAGTTTTTATTCTCCCGCGAAGTTAGAATATTATTAGTTTGACATGTAATAACTTGTTTTTTTATAACTTTGTGTTTCTGTATATATATATATATATATATATATATATATATATATATATATATATATACATATCTGTTTGTCTCTGTGGGTGTTTTTGTAGCATTTCTGTTTCACTCTGTTTTATTTCCTCTCACCCCCCTTTTCTTTAGATGAATGTACTTTCTAAATGGTCCCTGTGATAAATAAATGTAATAAACTACTTAAACAATGTAATATAAAGGAGAAATCAGGTAAAAACATATACGAGTTTGTCAAATTGAGCTGATTTTTCACATAAAGATCGGTTTAAAACGGTGATAAGAACTGTGGAATGAGATTTGAGAAGTTGAAGAAAATAACGGTGATGATGCCATCATGCAGTTGCATTGTGGGTAATGTCGTATTCAGTGTTTTTGGCACTCAGGCGTGAAAAGGGACTAAAAGCGAAGGATGTATCAGTGTCTACAAGCTACTGATTGGAAACCTGACGGTACTACGTCCCGCCCATCAATCAAACAGACACGCCCCCAAAAACAGGTCTTCTTGAATCTTCTTTTCTAATGAATGAGGGATTATTTTCAGATGGACCTCCAGAAAACTAATAAGAAGGAGTGACTTTAGCTAACAACACCGAGATAACTGATGGACACATTTTATTCACTTTGGATTTGATGAGAGAAGTTGAATGGGAGTCTATGGAGCCGGAGGCTTTTTGGAGCCGACCTCTAGTGGCACTCGCTGGTATTGCAGTTGAAGACACTTCTGGATCGGAACCATTTTACAGACCTGAAGCTACGAACTCTTTTATATTCAGTCTGTGGTTTGTTTAATGTCCTCTCACCTGTCCAGGCATCTGCAGCCTCAGCAGAAATGGAGATTCATCAGATCAGGTGATATTTTTTCAGCCTCTCTCCTCTGAATCCTCAGGTTTCTGGTCTCAGTTGACAGCAGAAGAACCCGACGTGGTCTTCTGCTGTCCAACTCGACGGTTGATGTGTTGTTTGTTTTTGATTTTCTAGAGAAATTCTCAGGAGATCAGCAGTTTCAGAAACATTCAAACCACCAACAATCACACAGTCACAGTACAAACATCTCATTCTGATGTTTGATGTGAAGCTCCAGATCTGAATCTGCAGGATTGTTTCCTGCTCTGCTGCCACATGATTGGCTGATTGGATAACTGCATTAACAAGCAGGTGTTCAGCACATATACCCTATTATTATTTTTATTGTTTGTTAATTTGCTTTCGTATTTTATACTTTTTATGTTTTGTTTTTTTTCATGTTCAATATAAATTGATTGATTGATATAATAAATAAACGGAAAAATCAAAAAAATAGATGTAAGTATGAGTGAAATCACTAAATACTGAACATACCAGACGACATGTTAGATAACAGCAGCACATTAAGGCTGCTGTCTACTCAGCATTATTTATTGTACAAACGCTGATGTCATAAGAAATCCATAAATATTAAACGTCAGACAGAAGTTCAGTCGTGTGGACTGTGAACAACAGAACTGGGAATATATGAGTGGATGAATCATGATGAGTTGAGAGATGGTTCCAGATGTTTCAGAGCTCCTCCCACCAGGTACAGACTTCCGGTCACCAGCACAGAGACGTGTCGGGCCTCCTGCAGCCCGTCGGAGGACTCAGGAGACCTCAGAGATCCGGCCGGCTCCGACACCGGCTGCTTCTCCCGGCCGATCCACCGGAGGGCGCTCGGGATGCAGGGGAACACCAGGCTGCGGCTGCAGGAGTCGTCCACCGGGGGGCGGCGGTGGTGCGCCGCCTCTGATGCGTTCAGGCTCCGCCAGCTGCTCCGGTTCTCTCTGCAGCGGGTCGACATCTGCTGGGCACTCACGCTGAGGCCGAGCGGAGCTGCAGAGCAACAGAAGCACCGGGAAACCGAGAGGACGACGTGAGAGTTTCTGCTTCAGCAGCACGACATTTACAGAGAATAAACACTCTTCTGGTTTTCCTTCATAGAAGCCACATCAGCTGTCAGATGTACACGTAGAGAGATAAACAACTTCAGCAGGACCAACAACAGGGGACATGAGGAAGAAGGATAGTCGCGTTTACTAATCGGTTTTTTTAAAATAGTCTACAAAAATGTTTAGAATATTTGAAAATCTTGTTCCATCCCTATGAGACTCAATTAAAGGTCAGGATTTAACCTGTCAATCATCTCTTCTCACCTGCAGGTTCTTCAGTGATGTTCGGGCAGAACAGCGCGTAGTCGAACCTGCAGGGCTGCACGCACACGCACACACGTGATGTTTTGTGTTTTGTTTTCTTCTGATTCAGAAGTGTGAGTCTTAAACTCACCAGCAGGAGTCGCAATAGAGCAGCAGAGTCTCTCTCTCCGGTGGTGTTAAACAGCAACACTTTGAGTCCAGGACCTCTGGAGGAGAGAAGAAGAAAAAGAGGAAGAAGAAGCAAAAGAAGAAGAAGCAGTGATTCATTGTCTCCTACATCTATTCTGGACACCACTTAATAAACCAGACTCTGATCAGCAAAATCTATCACTTTCAATAAACTCGTATAATTATCTCTCCATTATTTAAATGTGCTGAAGCCTGAAGAACAAAAATGTTTTTGAAACTCTCCAAATATGTACAGTCTGGAATGTTTGATTACTTCTTACTTCCCTACTTTTATTTTAGTTATTTAAGTCTTTTTATTGTTTTTATATTTATGTCTCCGATGTCTTTTACTCCCATCTTTTTGTATTGTTTTAATTTTCAGATTTTATTTGCTTCAGTTTTAGTACGTTTTCATCCTCGTTCTTCCAATTAAAAGCAGTTATTAACTCTGTCTTAAAAGTTCTGCATAAATAAAGTATATTTTGTCTTTATTTTACCACCAATGCATAAATGACACATTAAAGGTTTTAAAGAGAAATCCTGGTGTTTCTTTTTAAGCAACAGATTCACAGTTGACTGTTGAGCTAAATCGAAATCAATGAACTGCAGAGCGGAGAGAGTTTTAAACTTCATAATAAATGAATAAAATGTGTGAAATCCTGCAGCCCTGCTTGGTTTTAAACCTAAAGGCCGTGACAGACTTTATATTTTGCATCACGTCGTACTGAGCGCGCTCCGTCCGCAGCGTCTCGTCTCTGAACCAGCGGACGGCCGCCTGCAGGCTGGCCGCCGTGTGAGCTCCGTCCAGGTAGAACGTGACCGAACCGCGCCGCAGCGTCTGGCTCCGGCCCGACCACTGCGTCTGCTGCAGACCTGCACGGGCCAAATAAAAGTCTTCAGCCAGGCTCTTTAAAAGGAAGGGAAATGTCCAAAAAAAAATTTTTAAATGCAGCTTTGAAATCAGTTGGAAGTAATATGGTAAGTATTCATTGCGTCTCCCGTTAACTTGCCTCTCAGCATGGCTTTGCTGGGCTGGAAAGCGTCCGCCTCGGAGTTCAGTGTGCGAACGTCTGCGAGGAGTCACGTGTGTCAGCAACAAGGATGGAAATGATTTTCATGTATTTATTGATTAGGACACACCTCCTACCGTACCTCCTCTCGCTTCGGCCTCGTGCCGCCGCAGCCAGCTGAAGCTCAGCTGCAGGGCGAGCGATGCGTTCAAGCGCTGGTGTTTTCCCGCCAGTCCCAGACTCACGGGACCGACCGCGGCTTCGTACCGCTGCAGGTCCGGACACACCAGCAGGGGGCACTGCAGAGCACACAGAGGTTTATATTATCCACAGGCGGGTGTTAAAGCCGCTATCGCGCAGATCATTTTGAAAAGAAAATCGAATCATCCTCCAGCTGAGGGCCACATGAAGAAGTAACTGATTAAATAACCAGAAGTCATTGTGTTTTTTATGGTAATATTAATTTGAATTTGTCCCTCAATGAAGGGATTTTATTCTAATATTTATGTAATTTCTTTTGGCCACAGTATCAGCAGAGTTTTTCCTCGTGTATCCACGTCACCTTATACTCTTTATATTGTGTTTAAATCATAAAAACGGTCCAATATCACAGCAAAGCCTGTAATAAATAACCCATAAAAGGAAACACGTATTTCATACACCTAGTGAGGTAATGACATAAACTACAAAGGTCAATAAAGTCTCAGACTTTCACCGGGGAAGGACGGGTTCGAGTCCAGGAAGTGACAGAGTTTTTCTTTCCTAAAGCATGACACTGATACGCTTCCCTCTAGTGGACGAACGTGTGTATTACACACTATTAAAAAAGTCTCTGTAATTGGCTTGTTTGTTTGTGGCCTCTATAGCGCTCCCTGATCTCCAAGTTCTTTACATGTGTAAGAAGTTGCTCATTAACTAAAACTAATAAACTATATTATCTCCAGAGTTTAACCGTCCTCACCCCGATCCGCTCGGCGCGGCGCTGCAGGACTCTCAGGGAGCTCGGCGGCTGGCGGACGGTGAACGCCGGGACTCCTGGCTGAGGACAGAACATCCCAAAAACAGAGTTACAGAGTTACAGCCACAAAACCACCTGAATCATCACACGGTCGCTGCTGTTTAAATTCATGATTGAGCTTATTTTAGAGCGTTATTGGACTGAAGGTCAAAGTTTACTGAACTAGTTGATCTGAAACTTTTCTGCAGCTAAATTTGGAACAAAACAAAACAAGCACCGCAGACCTGTTCGGTCCCGTTCTCTCTGTGATGGTGAAAATAAATTGGAATCCTTTTGAGCATAAACATTTGAGGATGGAGGGACGGACTCTGTTTGACCTTGAATATTCCCGCCTTCTGCCAGGCGATCTGGTCCACGGTGTCTCCCAGCAGGCTGCAGTGATCCAGACCCAGAGACGTGACGCCGCACGCCCACGGCCTCCTGCGGAGCGACACAACGTTCAGCTGCTGCACAACGAACACAAAACATTTACTGGATCGAGACAGACGGATAATTAATTAATTAACTAATTAATTAATTAATTAACCTTCGTTATCTCAACGACTCACCTGATTACGTTGGTGCAGTCGTACTGGCCTCCGATTCCAACTTCAATCACTGCGAGATCCACCTGCAGTCACAGGAAGCACTCAATGTCAGTGTGTGTGTGTGTGCGTGTGCGTGTGCGTGTGCGTGTGCGTGTGCGTGTGCGTGTGCGTGTGTGTGTGTGTGTGTGTGCGTGTGTGTGTGTGTGTGTGTGTGTGTGTGTAGAGCGTACTCTCTCCTGCAGGAAGACGTAGAAAGCCATCACAGTCAGGAACTGGAAGTAGAAAGGTGTGCTTCCTCCACAGACGTCCTGTGGAGTCGACGAACGTGTTTAAAACAGGTTTCAACACATCAGGCACGAAAGAATAATTCCGTTTATACGCGTCAAATCACAGCAAAAGTCATCTCAGGGGAACTTTACACTTTACGGAGATCAAAGTAACTCTATACATTTATTATTTTATCTTTTTTTTCAAATTTAAAACCAGTGAGAAAAAGTGTAAATCAATGTTTGGTTCCAGTAGACAGACATCGTGTAGATGTATGTCGCCGACCTTCGTGTCCTCCAACCGCTCGTAAGTCTCCCAGAAGTACTTCGTGAAAAGCTCCTCGCTGATCGGCCGGCCGTTGATCCGGATTCTCTCCCTGACGTGAACCAAGTGTGGCGAGCTGCAGACAGAAAGTTAATTCTACCGTTCAAACTCTGGAAATCGTCAACGAAGACTCTTGAAACGTTTCAGAAAGTCTGACGGAGATGAAGCGACGAGCCGGGCGAGGTGTTCTGATGGTGGTCAACGTTTCAAGAGGGGGCGGAGCTTCACCGTCCAAGACCGAAGAAGAAGAAGGAGCGTCAGGTGAGGAGACACCAGGTGGGTTTTTTCTTTGACGTTGGCGGGAGTTGTGCAACCGTGAATTCGTCCCCCAGAGTCAGACTGTCAACACCGAGTTCCATTGGGAACCTTCTGAGGGTCGTTAGCGTTGTTAGCTGGTTGTTAACTTAAGTTAAGACTGTTTTTAGCAGAATTATCTGTTAGCTAGATGTTAGTGTTATTAGCTATTTGTTAACTTGAGTTTAGCTGGTTTTTAGCAGAACTAGCTCTTTGTTAGCATTTTCAGCACCATTAGAGGTAGTTATTGCAGCACTGTCCGGCATTAAGACCAGTTTAAGTGTCTAAATTTATAAATAATAAATAAGTGTCATTTATTGCTTTTCTATTATTCTATTATTATTTTATTGCTTCTGTATGCTGCTGTAGCGAAAAAAAAATTCCCCTCGGGGATTAATAAAGTAACTACCTAACCTAACCTAACCTAACCTAACCTAACCTAACCTAACCTAACCTAACCTAAAGACAACCCCAGAAAACAAAACTAGAGATAAACTCTTACTATCTGTCAGACAGGTCATCTGGCTCCAAACAGCAGCGCTAGTTAACCATTAATAAGTTTGGAGAGCAAAGCTGCCAAAGTCCAGAGAAGAAAGTGAAGAACGACGTCCAAACCTGTCTGAACGTCGGAGTCTGTGTTTTTATAATATACAACACTTGAGGTGTTTCCATCGGGCGTGTTACAATTTATAGAAAATGTGACTGTTTGAGCCGACTGTAGTTGTACTGTATAATCAATAAAAATGTTTTTCATTCATCTGCGTAAAAACAGCTGCAGGAAACTGACAGAAATCGTCACTCAGGGTGGCGATGTATTAAAAACGGACACAATTCTGTCGTGGAAATCATCGTCTGGGCTCAGAAACACTTCAGAAAACCAACACAGTTCATCGCTATATCCAAAAATCCTGGTTAAAACTCGACCATGCAAAAGTAGAAAACCATATATAAATAAATCAAAATTTTAGATTAATTTTTTGGGGAAATCACGGATGCATGCAGGCCTTTAAAGGCGAAAGAGGAGAGGGACCATCCAGTTTGTTCTCAGTGCACAGGTTAAAAAATAATACAGTATTATTTACAGGGTATTTGTGAGAACAGGTAGTTTTTTACTCAGACAGCTGTAATATTCTTTTAACATTTCAATCTGAACAAATACACTGATGCATACAAAAAATATGTCTAATATTACCTGTAAAATCCGGTCCGAAAGCCATAATTCCTGAGTATTCTCTCCGTAAAAGCGCATGTGGATCCCTGAAAAAGAGAAATTAAATTATTAAATTATTGATAGCGGTGTTTCATTATTAACCCTGATCACGGCTGAAGACGGTTTCACACCTTTCCTTTAGTCCCAGTCACGTGGATGATGTTGAGTTTGTCCAGTTCACCGACCTGCAGAAATGACAAATTCAGATTGAATATTAGAAACACATTCGAACTGTTCTGACCGGCGTTTCAAAGCATCTCTTG
Organism: Embiotoca jacksoni; assembly: GCF_022577435.1. Classification (NCBI taxonomy): domain Eukaryota; kingdom Metazoa; phylum Chordata; class Actinopteri; family Embiotocidae; genus Embiotoca; species Embiotoca jacksoni. Next base: position 2,979,280 of record NW_027185389.1, read on the forward strand.
AGTATTGGTCAATTTGTACACATTTCCATGATTAAAAAAAATACATTTAACATCAGCTGAATGCTGCTGCGTGATGCGGGAGTAGCTATAAAGTGTTTATTGTGTTTTTTTTCTGCAGAGGAACAGATGACGAGAGCCTCATCTCGGTTTTTACACTGAAGCTCAGTGAAATAATGCAAAAGGAGGAAAATCGCTGCCACGAGTCAGTGGTGCAAAACAACCTGCTGCATTCTCCATAATAGGAAAAGCTCTAAAGATTTTTAAATACAACACAAAAGGTCAGCTCATGAAATGTTGTCAAATGTTAAAGAATTAAAATAAACAGTAGAATATGAAATAGTGGAAATGAGCCAACCAGCAACATTTTAATGCTGTTTACATGTTAATGCATTGACAGTAATGACACTTCAGAAGCTACCTACTGTTCAGGAAAAGTACTGTTTTCTGCCAATATGTATGTATGTTGAATTTTGAATGCATGAATTGTATTTCCAACAGTCATTTTTAGATCCAGATCTTTAATTTATGTGCCCAACTGAAGGTTTAAAGGTTTAAATGCTGCAATTGTTTATATGAAGAAGGCTTAGTACCGGTTTGCACATATTTATCTATTTATTTCATTTTGTTTTTGGCTTTTAGTGTAAATTGTACCGTTTTATTAATGTATTTATTGTCGTGGCTTTTATTCCTATTTATTAGTCTTGATTAGTTTGAGTGCTTCTGGATGGATGCCTTGTCTCTTTTACTGCAAAAACAAATCAACCTACAGCCAGAAGTAAAGGAACCTGAACCTGACATTAGCTTTGAATTTCAGTTTATCTGTTTCAACTGGCAGAAGGATTTTTGTTTTTTGTTTTTTGATTGGCATCTCCGGCAGACCTTCTAATATTCAAATTCGTCCAATAATTATTGAGAAATGTAACTCTGCTCCTTGAGGTTAACCTCAATGTCATTAAACGTTCAATGACAGCAAACAGTCATGGGGTGTAGCGTGGGATTAATGACGGTGTAATTGCTGTGGTGTCTGGACTTGCAGTGATGCCTGCGCGGTGGAGGAAACCCTGCATGGCCCGGAGCTGCGTGCGCGGATCCTCCGCCCGACGCGCGTGCAGCCGCTCCAACGCAGCAGCACGAGTCTGCAGGCTGTTCAGGACGCACGCGGCTCCCTGACAACACGCACACGCACACAAACAATATTAAAGAAGAACCACCCAAAAAAAAGTCGCATTTGACTTCACCTTTCTTAAAAGTCGGACAACAGACAAAACTCGCAGTGAATTCAGATGTAAACACTCATCTTCTGCTCATGTTTGACAACCAGCTGTACTCACTTGAAAAGTCCTGGTCCTGTTGACGGCAGTCTGACCCGGGACCATCGCAGTGAAGCTTTTCAGTGAACAAACAGCCCTTCAGCTGCATCAAAGAAAAATAACCTCATAGATATTTATTGCTTTTGTTTGTTGGTGTTGTTTTTATATGTATATAATAAGTAGTCGGGAACTCTGCTGGTGGCAGCGTGACATAGTCAGATCAGGTTGTGTGGGTTGCCCCCCCCCCCCCCTCCTTCCCCCCCTCCTCCCCCACTCCAGTTTGCTCGAGGCGTTTGTTTGCACAAGATGTCTGCTGTTTACAGCCCCATGAAGACAAACTGCTGCAGGACAGACATGCAGACAGTCACAGTTAGAGAGGACGAGGAGCATTCAGGGGGTCAAAACCTGAAGACTACAGTGATGTCCAACTCCATTTTCAACATGTATATTTACCAGCTCACTACCGCCACCTGGTGGTTCGCAACAGATTTACATTTATTTCTTGTTAAACCAACAACAACAACAACAAAAAGATATTGCGTGATGACTGTTGTGAATTCTTCACGGACAGAGACGACACGGTTACGACGCTCTTATCTTGAAACTTTATTTTGACGCCGCGAACTGTTTCCGCTTCCGGTTGCGCTAATCGTATATGCTGTGCAGAACCGACAGTACAGTCAGATCGAGTCATTGGTCAACCTCATAATGTTCTTTAAGATGACCTTATACATGATTGTTTTCTTGGATTTTGACGGGTTTTGTTCTCCTTTAAAATCTTCTTGATAAATAACACAGCGGGTCAAAGTATTTGGAGTTCATCAATTATTATTATTATTATTAAGTTTATTTTCCGTAGTTTTGATCATGATGAGCTTCAACGTGTTAATTACACCCAAACGCATTTAATGACAGCAGCTTCCGTCCTTAACGATCCCGGCCTGTTAGTCCTGCTTTCTAAAGAACTCCAGCGTTAATCGGAGGCTCTGGCTGGTAAAAAATAACACACAAAAAAAACGGAAATCATAATGAGCATAATCGCTGCTTGCCTGGTACACACACTCAGCTACTAATATTGTGTTTTATTTGTTTACGTGTATTTTATATGTGCTTCCTTCTTCCTGATTAAAGAAAACATCCATTAATAAGTAAAGTGAGTGTAAAACCTGAGCGCTTTCTCACGCTGCGTTCAGCATGTTGAGAAGGAAAGTGGCCCCTCAACCTGAAGCCCTTCAGTCTGAATACCAGAGGCCTTTAATGTGGCTGTAACCTCAGCTTTAACAGCAGTCTACGTGTTAGTGTTGTACAGAATTTCTCCACTGTGGGATTAATAAAGTCAAATCTAAATCTAAATCTAGAAGCAAAGTAGGACGGACTGCATAACTCTCTGATCTATAGATGTTAGACTCTGAGTCCGGCAAAAAGGTCTCATGGGTCAGATGTTTGTCTGCTGTTCAGTTTTGGCTTCAGACGTCAACAATACCAAAGATTCCAAAATATGTAGTTATAATAAAACAACTACAAATGAAAATTTAAAAAAAACCTGGTCGGTTGGTCACCTGTTTGGCTGCTGTTCAGATTAGAAAGTCTGACCCACACAGAGACAGAAGGTCTGGCTATAATTTGATTAGAAGCAAATTTAAGAATGTGTTTCATGTACTTGTAGTGAAAACAGGATTTGTGTTTTGATCTGTCTTATAAAAAGTGTTATCGAACGTTTTAGATTGATCACACATCGTTTTACAGCCTTTTCTCTGATCTCAGGGAAGCAGCAGCTCCTCCAGAGTTAAAGGACACTACGTCTCCGTCCTGGCTGTTTGTCTTTCTGTGTGTCCGTGTCTTGTTTGTGTTAAAGTTGCGTGACTCAAGTGACTCAAACAACCAGATTTGTGGTGCATAATGGTCAAAGTTTGAAGTGTATCTGGATAAACAACAACTGGAAAGGAAATTGTCGACCCAATGAGGAGCACCGAACTCTTGTTCTGTGATTGTCTGTGGCGACGCTGCCTCCATGTTCTCGGTTGTCTCGCGGCTGCAGTGGGAGGTCCGTTGGGCCACCACCTTATTTTAAAAGGTTCAAAACAAAATTACTTCTTTTGTGTTGTCTTTTTATATGATACAAGCACTTGATCTCAATATAAAATGCATTCCTGGATGTCTGTCAGCCCCCCTGACCGCCCACAACAACAACAACAACAACAACAACAGCATCACAGTCTCCAGTCACTCCCACGCAAGACCATCCAGAGTGAAACAGATCTGTTCAATGAGGAATAAATGGGATTACTCCTCTGAAACGTCTTAAACTGCAATACCACCGAGTACCACTAGAAACTCCTCAGGTTTCCAATCAGATCGGGCAGATCCACCTCTGGCTCCTCCCCCAGCTCGTCCAAATATGGTCACTTCCTGCTCCAAACCGCTCTGAACTAGTAAAGATGGTGACGGACAGAATCTGAACTGGAGGATTCATAATGTTCACAAACCAACGATGACATCACTGATGGTTGATGACCTCACTGATGGATGATGACATCACTGATGGTTGATGACGTCACTGATGGTTTGCACTTTGGTAAAAAGTGAGGTGATGAATGAAAACTCAAATTTGGATTATCATTAAATATTCTGCAAACATTCACATCGCTGAGAACAAAACCTGCTGCCTTCAGTGATCCTCTGACTTCTCTACTACCTCCACCAGCAGGTGGCGCATGTCTCTGAATACGAAAAGGCTTCTTCTCTTTGGTCAAGGTGCTATTTGTTACTAATGACTTCTACGAAAGACTAACACACTTGTGTTAACTACATTTTTGTGTTTATTCTGACGCTGCTCTCTTTGATTGCCTCTGTGGCCAAACTACTGCAGAGTTATCTGGAAGCCGCTGCTATTGACCTAAATCAGTTTCTGGCGAATCCTGATTGTTTGTTATGCAAAATCCGTGGAGGTAGTTTGAAATGAATTTAAAGTTACATTAATTAATAATAATAATCTTTATTCATATTGCACTTTTCTATACAAAAGAAAAAACAGTTTTAGAGTTTAGATTTTAGTACAAATTGATTGAGCAACACTCACACAGCTATCATCACCCTCGAGGCTGCAGTCTGAGTTTAAAGCAGAGATTTTCGTCCTTTAATGTCATCTCACAACGAAAGGTCATATGTTCCCAACGGAGGAATCTGCACATCGTACACCTACAACCCTCAGATGATTTCAAACAGGTTCCCACTTTGTTACCTTGCATGTAAATCAGATGTTAAAGCAGCCAATCAAAGATTTCTTAAATCCATTTTTCAGACCTGGAAGCTACGAACACTTTCATATCCAGTCTGTGGTACTAACATGAGAACTAAACGTGAAACACTTATTTAAAAGACCTGAGGATTTCTTTACCTCCAAATACCAGTAATGGAGCTCCTGCAGGTTCTTACCTGACAAGTGTAGCTTGTTGTTGTGACTTGTTGTGACTTGTTGAGAACTTGTGGGCTATTTTTAATTGATGTCTGTCATCAAAACCTGTGATACAAAAAAAAAACCACAATAGGTTTATTGTGATGGAGCTAAAATCACAGTGATGTCGTGAAGAGTGTTGAAGTCACGCTGAAGAGACGAGCTGCTCATCGTGTCATTACATAATCAGGACATTTTTCAGCTTTTGTGTTGAGTGTGTATTCAGGGCGTTGGAGTGAAGTGGTTTACAGTGAGCTAATGAGGTCCATGTACTTTTTAAAGTCCTCTCCATTTGATTCGGGGCCTCGCCTCGTTAAAAAAAACAAAAAAACACAGCAGGATTCAGACTGAAGAAGAGTTTCCTGCAACCTGGAACTCAAAGTCAACATTTCCTTAAATCATTATTAGTTCTTATCTGTCTTACAAAGAAACCGCAAGCAAAGAAATACCAATGAAACGTCCTTCCAGTGATGAGAAACACTTTCATCTTTCACATCTGATCAAACTAGTTCCACAGAAACAAGGTGTGAATTTGATACCTGTACATCCTGCACAACAACAGGCAGCCCAGTGAGACATGCTCAAAAAAAACACCAAAACAAACAAATACAACTGGAGCTGTCTGTCTCCTCCTCCTCTACATGTGGACATGAGGAGGGAGAAATCTCAGCGTATAAATAGACGCTTCACGAGTCGTGTCTTCACCCAACTGTCCTCCTGACCTGAGACTCAGTGAACCAGGTGAGTGCTGCAGATTATTGCAGGTAGAGGAAGAGAAATATCTGGAAATTATTTATTCATCAGCAGTACATTCAATCTGAGCTGATGCTTTTTCAAACTGTTTCTATTCATTTATTGGATTTTTTTGTTGTTGTTGTTGTTTTTATTGTTTTAACTCTAATTCTTTTTCAATTTCAGCCTCCACAACTGCAGAAACAATGACAGGTAAGTTAATTGTTTTCCAACACAGGCCATGATTCATCCCGTCTATAATATAATACCAATAAACTTTATTTGCATGACACTTTTAATACAAGAAATGCAGCTAAAGATAAAATGCATGAGAACAGATGAAATGCAAAACCACAAACCTCTGAACATGCCTCCTCCTCCTCCTCCTCCTCCTCCCCCTCCTCCTCCTCCTCCTTTTCCTTCTCCTCCGTCTCTGCAGATGCAACCTTCCAGCAGGAGTTCCTGGGCACCCACAACGCCTACAGAGCGAAGCACGGCGCGCCGCCGCTGAGCCTGAGCAGAGACCTGTCGGCCGACGCGCAGGTCTGGGCCAACCACCTGCTGGCGAAGAACAACCTGGAGCACAGCGGCACCAACGACGGGGAGAACATCTTCTTCATGTCCAGCTCATCAAACAAGAAACCAACAGGTGGATTAAACCTCAACCTTTCACAAACACATCACTTTTATCATCTATTCAAGTGAGACTGTAACTTTAATGAGAAGAAATATCGCAGATCTTCTCTTAAAACTGAATTACTGAGCAGGAAAATGTACTTTTGCTTGATTCAGGAGGTTTTTTTTGCTGCTTCATTATTATGTTTTTTTCTCTCTTTCACGTTTCAGGAGGTAAAGTTGTGGATTCATGGTACAGCGAGATCAAAGATTACAACTGGAGCAAGCCGGGTTTCAGTGGAGATACAGGTAAAACCCGACAGACCTGCAGAGTTCAACAGGGACTCCAAAAACAAAGGATACGGATCTGAAACGTTTGGGCGAGTAAACAATGAGCTGAAAGGTCAAACCGTGAAAATATAAATCAATAAAGTTATTAATATGTGGCTGTAACATTTATTCTGAAAAAAAAACAGGTGAAATGCAGAATCTAATCTTCAAATTTGAAAGCCGGATATTTTTGAAACAACATTAAAAATGGCAGAAAAATGTATGAATGCAGAATCAAAACTTTAAATCTAAAGCTGAAGGATTTTGCAGAAACAATGCAAAAAGTTTGGGAGTTGAAAACTGAAGGGAAAATTGCTTGAAACAAAAACTGCTAAAATTACAAAATTACAACTGTGAAGCTGAGAGCTGCAAACAAATATAATATTGTTTCTAAACAATGTTAGAAATAGTTTGAATAACACTAAACATGGTTAAAAATGTTGCTTCATGAATTTTGTTTTTTTAAAACAATTGTTAAAAAAGAAATGAAGGCAGGAAGCGTTTTAATCAATCGTCGTTAGACGGTTAAAATCAGCTGATTGTTGATGAAGCCGAAGTCTGAAACATGAAACAACAGAAGATTTTAAATTCACGATTCATTAAAAGGAAAGAAACGGCACCTGTTGATGCTAAAAGAGTTCCTGGTTAAAAGGTCGACGTGGCTTTTTTTCCCTGCAGGTCACTTCACTCAGGTGGTGTGGAAGGGAAGCACCGAACTGGGCGTTGGCATGGCGACCAGGGGCGGAAAGACCTTCGTGGTGGGGCGGTACCGCCCGGCCGGCAACATCCCCAACGAGGGGTACTTTGAGAAAAACGTCCTCCAACCAGGTAAAACATCAGCGCAGGTCGTCGTACGTTTACTGTGGGAGGAACTCACGAGTCAGCAGTCTGAAAAGATGCAGAAAGAACTGGAATATCAAGAGTCAGGTTGTGATTTTATCCGCGTCACGACGAAGTTAAATATTTAAGTGCTGCTTTTAAATACAAGTTTGACTTTACTCTAATATTAGAACCACGTGTGATTTGTAAACAGGGTTTTTCCAACAATTACAAGTCTGAGCTCAAATTAACTGAATCACTTTTTCCTTATTTAGCAGCTTCTGTCTTCAGGCTTGTTTTTGTTTGTTTATTTTCTGTTGCAGCTTTTCAAAATTTCTGGAAACTCGTTACACAGACAAGGTTATGAATAATAACAATAATAATAATAATAATAATAATGTTCAAAATAAGTTACATATTTTAAATTGCTAAACCCCCAAAAACCCTCCATTCAAATGGTTGCAACCAAAATCTTCTACAAACTTGGGAGAGAACAGATAAAGAGCATCCTGAAATAAAGACGTTGTTTGTAATGCTTTTAAAAAAGCAGACAGAGATGTTGAATAGTCGAGTTCAACAGGAAGATTTCGAGGAGCGGTGAGATCACATCGACGATTGAGATTTAAAGTGCACAGTCAGGAAAAAAAACCTTCCGAGTGATAGCTGATCAGTTGGTGTTGGATCTTTTTTTTTGTTGTTGATGAAACAGGAAACTAACCCTCCTCTGGGGACGCCGCAGACTCCACCTACGACACCTCCGGTACGAGGAGAGAGAAAGAAAACCTACACGCTGCTGCATCGTGTTGAATATCCTGAGATTTAAAATAAACATCCAATAAAACACTGTTCCATAAAACTGTCGGGGTTATGTGTACTTTTTAAGAGTTGTAAAGTTATTTACTGTATTTTTTTTTTAGAAAATCAGCTTCAATTCAGGTAAAAAACGGGATTTAATTGATTTAAAAACTAACTTTTAGCTGCTGTGTTCACATGATTCACATGTTTCAGGTATGTTGGACTCATTGAACGGTTGGATTAGTTTGTTCAATAATTATGTGAAGTTATTGCAGTTATTAGTGAAAATGACAACGAAACGTCATCATTTGTTGACGTTTATTAGCTAATCTGTTAAAATAAATGTTTGTTTGTTCACATATGTTGGGAAATATGAACAATTTCCATGTTTTAACCTTTTTAACATGACTACAAAATGCCCAAGTTGTAGTTTTTATTAATAATATTTGGGGATCTAACAGTAGAAATCCAGGACCAGTACTTTGAAGACCTGTAGTTTTTAAAACAGTGTCAGATAATGATCTTTTTAATCTGTGTTTAAATTTATTATCATTATTATTATTATAAATTTAAAAGACTGTCGTGTTGATCAGAAACACTCAAACCAGCCGCCAACATTCCCGTCACACTCCTAAATTCTCCTTATTCACATATTTTAATAACTAAAACTTCTGACTCGAATCTGCAGGAATTTAAATTTGCACTGCTGCCACATGATTGGCTGATCGGATAACCGCGTGAACAAGAAATAAAGATCACACCATTAAGATCAGCCTCCCTTGTGGAAATAATACTCAAATAAGACCACTAGGTGGCAGACTAACACAACACAACACAACACAACACAACAGAACAGAACAGACCTTCCTGCTCTGGTGATGAAACCAGTGACACCAACAATCACACCACAAAGTCAGAGATCACTTCTTTCTTCTTTCTTTTTTTTTTTGTAAACAAAGAGCACAAAACAGGAAGTCAAAATGCAGTGTTTGAAAAGACGCGCGAGGTACAACGTTCACGAAAAGAACCAACGAAGAAGAACTAATGATGCATTTCTACTTTCATCTGTTTGCGTTGTCGTTAATCTCAAGAAATTAAGAAATTTAAACGACATGAACGACGCAAAAGTAAAAAAAATTGAAGTAGCTACAGTTCCTGTAAACTATTTTGGCTTAAAAGGTTACGTGAAGGTGATTTAGATTAATTACATTTACTTTAATAAAACCATGTTATATAATGTATTGTAAAAGGGAAGGGAAATAATGTGCTTATATTTAGAACTTCGCTCGAGTTTCATAGTATAGTTTCACAGTTTTGGCAAATAAAAACTGTGTTTGAGCTGTGAAATGTTTATTGGATGTCTGAATAGTGAGTGAACACAGTGAGACGTAATTCAACCCGTCAGGGTCGCAGGTTCGATCCCGGCAGCGTCTCCTGGGACGTGAGTGCAGGATCATATCTGGGTGTGATCACCACTTAAATCCTAAATATGCAGAAGGGATTGTATGGAGATAGAGCGCCCCCTGGTGGCTGCAGTTTTTTTCCCCAGAAATATGTCTTATGGAGAGGAAACCGGATTGGTTTTGTGCTTCTTCCACAGTTTGTCTTGTTTGTTGCCAACAAATGTGAATTAATTAATTCAGTGACCAACAATCACGCGTCGCTTCTTTACGCTGAGCTTTAGTATCTCAGGATTTTTCGGATGTTCGTGCGTTATTTCCTGCTGCACTGACTCAAGTACATTTCCTGTGTCTGAACTTTCTGTCTCGGGTTTTTAAAAGAAACCACATTTCCCAGAATCCCTCTTGCTTCCCAGATTCCTTCCCCTCCTTTCAGATGGCATCCGAACACAGATGGAAGTCGTCTCTGTCCCAGTGCATGTCCAGTTTAATCAGACCCTCCCCCCTCTGGTGCAGCCAGCTGGGCCCTGCAGCAACGCCCCAACATTATGACACGTGTGTGTGTGTGTGTGTGTGTGTGTGTGTGTGTGTGTGTGTGTGTGTGTGTGTGTGTAACATGATATCCTGTGTTAGCAGGAAGCACTGCGGACTTCCCGTGGACGCCGCTGACCATCACGCTCGTTACGCACCGCCTGCTGGTCACTGTCAGGCCGCATTAGCATCAGATGGACTTCCTGTCTGTACTCTCTGGAGAGCAGCCACACACACACACACACACACACACACACACACACACACACACACACACACAGCACTCTTAAAGACACATCACACACAAAAGAATCAATGGAGGGATGGATTTCTCCTGTTTTTTATGATTTTTATAGCATTTCAAATATGTATTTCTGACTAATTTGGTCTCACTAATGCGAGTCAGGTTTTGGGTTTCTATTTCTGCCGCCTCGCGGGGTCGACAGGTTCGTCATATTTCTACTGTTGTCGATGGGAGGATCTCATCTCTTATTCATGTATTCTGCCCTTCAGAGGCAGACAGGAGGAGTTCAGACAGACAAAAAAAAAAAAGCCTTTTTTTTTTTTTTCTAGGTGTGTCTAGCAGAGAGAAATGTACACCCCAAAACACAAATAATACGAGGGCAGCTTGCTCCAATCTGGATGATCTTTAGTGAATGGAAAAATACTAGATCTACAAATAAAATGTGTTTTTTTTCCAGTTTTCTTTACCAGGTATAAGAAATTAAACCCTATTTTGATTATTTACATCCCATTAATCAACTGTCTAACATGTTTCCAGTGGGGGTTGCTGTGAGGACGTGTTGGGTGGCGGTTACCTCGATCAACATCCAAATGAAAAAGACCTATATGAATATATATGCTGTAAAATGTGCAGTGATTGTACACCAATTGCATCATCACCATTTGCACCATTGTTTCGGTGTGTATATGTTTTTTAGCTGTATATATGTGTTTATGTTTTATCTGACAATTTATGTCTGTTTTTGTGTTTGTACGTTGAGAGAGGAAGTTCAAATCTAATTATTTTATACATGAAAAGCAAGTTGCATGCTTTGATGGATGTACAATGTTTGTCTATAAAATAATATAATCACATAAGAAAAACATACATAAAACAACAGCTGGTTACTGCTCATAAAAAAAGCCAGATTCACACAATAAACGTCCGTTATGAATAAAAAATACAGCCATCACTGGTATTTAATAACAAAAGCCAGCGATCATCTGATAACAAGGGCACTCAAAGTCAGCAACAAACCCAACAGCAGCGAAGGGTTAAATGTCAATTTATGCCTCATAAATCATCCTGAAATGTGCTTTGCAAAAAGATTGTTGCTTACCTTGTTAGCGATGTCTTCATCCTCTCCTCATTGCATTCGGGTGTTGTTAGCATTAGCTTCTTCCGCCCCTCTAGCTCGATAAACATTAGCTTCCTGCTCTCCTCTCGCTTGACAAACGTTAGCTTCCTCCTCTCCTCTCACTTCATAAACGTTAAGCTTCCTCCTCGCCCCTCACTTGATAAACGTTAGCTTCCTTCTCTCGCTTTATAAATGTTAGATTCCTCATCTCCTCTTGCTAGATACACATTAGCTCCATTCTCTCACTTCATAAATGTTAGATTCCTCCTCTCCCTTCGCTCAATAGACATTAGCTTCCTCCTCTCCATTGATAAACGTTAGCTTCCTCCTCTCCCGTCACTCGATAAACGTAAAAAACTAAAACTATAAAACTAGTTATAGCTTGAGCTACTAATTTAGTAGTTTCTATACCTGAGTGCAGTCTTCTAACTAGAGATATTATATTTGTGTGTTTTGGGTAAAACATGACAAAAACAAAGATTCTAGTTTTTAAAATTTTTACCAAATGTGTTTTAGCTTCACAGAGTCGAACTCCTTCATATTTTACCTACATCTCGCTATCAGTGGCCTAAATCTAAACTTATCGAGCCTCATTCATACACATTTGTAAAAAGGTCTATTAACTCTGCTTCTTTTCCAGCTGATCCATTGTATTTCCCAGGTTTTTCCTCACAAAGCCGGGTCAGGGTGTAACGTGCTGTCGGACAAACACCGCTTGTTCTGATACACTTTGATGAGGTCGAGTGTGAGCGGGTCGGTGGTTATGCAGCAGAGACCGGCTGAATGCTGCTGCAGCGAGGAGCCGGTAACCCGATACAAGAGTGAATCAGTGCTTCTCAGCTCTCAGCTGTTCCTGTCCAGCACCTGTCCAACCCTGATCGCCTGATTCCCACAATATGTACATAGCACGCCATTCTCCCAGCTGCTGCATTATTGTTCCTCTGAATGCCTTTCAGAGATTTTCTGGGCCTTAAGGGGGAATATTGGAGTCAATATGTTGTAAGGAAATGAGTCTCAATCTGTTGGCTACTTAACTTCTGACCTGTGTTTTACACACAGACGGGACATAAAAGAGTTCGTAGCTTCAGGTCTGTAAAATGGTTCTGATCCAGAAGTGTCTTCAGCTGCAATACCAGCGAGTGCCACTAGAGGTCGGCTCCAAAAAGCCTCCGGCTCCATAGACTCCCATTCAACTTCTCTCATCAAATCCAAAGTGAATAAAATGTGTCCATCAGTTATCTCGGTGTTGTTAGCTAAAGTCACTCCTTCTTATTAGTTTTCTGGAGGTCCATCTGAAAATAATCCCTCATTCATTAGAAAAGAAGATTCAAGAAGACCTGGTTTTGGGGGCGTGTCTGTTTGATTGACAGGTCTGTGGTGCAGTCAGGTTACAGTTATCGGTGGGCGGGACGCAGTATCATCAGGTTTCCAATCAGATCGGTCAGATCCACCTCTGGCTCCTCCCCCAGCTCGTCCAAATATGGTCACTTCCTACTCCAAACCGCTCCGAACTAGCAAAGATGGTGACGGACAGAAACCAGTTGTGCAGTTCACAAACCAACGATGACATCACTGCTGGAGGAACAATGGTCGTATTTTTTTTTACATAATTGTTTTACATATTACAATTTCCAGTTCTGCTTTCCTTCATCTGCAATACTGTAGAAATTAGGAACAAAGCAACGCATTGATCCAAAATGCTGCAACCTGAGTACTGACAGGAAATAGAAGAAGCATATCAGTGGCTTCACGTGTAATATCATTAAAGCAGTAAAACCTCCATGGGTGTGTCTATGTTCCCGGCAGCATCTGTTTCCTTCCCGTAATATTGATCTGGCTGCTGGAGGCTGAGTGCCGAATGCTGCAGTACATCCTGAGAGATGCTGAGTCATGGCGAGTAGCGGCGGCCCGGCGTGGCTTCATGGAGGCACGCTGTGAGGAAGTGCTCATTAAAAGCATCAAAAGCTGACGAGGTTTTTTTTTTTTTTTTTTTTTTTTTTCATGCATTAAGCTCCAGCTGACCAGAGTCAAGATGTCACCACCAAAAAAAAAAAAAAAAAAAAAAAACACTCAATGCACTTCATCCTCCCAAAGAAAGAGATCAATGAAAAATTGATCTCTTCACAGCACAAAGGCAACAGATGCAGAGGAACAAACACTGACTGAGATCAAAGAGATTCCTCCTCCAACAAGCACACAGTGTACAATTTGATTTCAATGTTTCACGGTGCAGCAGGTTCAGAGCCACAACCTGAAATTTACAATCACTGAGACGATGTGTTCATTTTCTCTGAGCAGAACCACACCCACACAAACAAAGGGGGTTTTCTACCGACCGAACTTTATCTCCCGACCAAGCGGCAACCAGCGGTGACATCACCTGTTGGTTTGTGAACGTTATGAAGCCTACAGTTCGAAAATCGGCTGGCACCATCTTGCTTCAGCAGGAAGTGACCATATTTGGACGAGCTGCGGGAGGAACCAATGGTGGATCTGATTGATCTGATTGGAAACCTGACGATACTACGTCCCGCCCACCGATAGCTGTAACCTGACTGCACCACAGGCCTGTCAATCAAACAGACACGCCCCCAAAAACAGGTCTTCTTGAATCTTCTTTTCTAATGAATGAGGGATTATTTTCAGATGGACCTCCAGAAAACTAATAAGAAGGAGTGACTTTAGCTAACAACACCGAGATAACTGATGGACACATTTTATTCACTTTGGATTTGATGAGAGAAGTTGAATGGGAGTCTATGGAGCCAGAGGCTTTTTGGAGCAGACCTCTAGTGGCACTCGCTGGTATCGCAGCTGAAGACACTTTCACATCAGCCTCATTTTTCAGACCTGGAAGCTAAGAACACTTTTACATGCAGTCTGTGTTTGCGTAAACTTTTACTCTAAAGCGAACTGTGAGTCTGCGGTGACACTATCAGCTCTGAGGCTGCACTTTGAGCTAATTGCTAACATCAACGCCTTCACCTTCGGACTTTCAGTTTTACTTTTAGCCGGCTCCGTCCCAACCTGTTAGGAGCTCTGGGGAGCTTTCTCTGAAGCACTTTTTACACTTTTAGGCGTCACGTTAAAACCCCATTATGTAATCTTTGGAAATGGGATCTTCTATTTTTACATTTCCTTCCTGATCTAATCTGGCAGAAGTCTTGGCCATCTTTTTCTTGCACTTTTATACACATATGACGGCATGTACTTGCCGGGATCTTGTGAATATTTATATCCAGACCTTTGGATACGTATTGCATTGTGGACAAGTACTAGATGTTAGGAGCTGGGAGGGAATTTCAGGGTTTAAAAGTCCAATTTTATAATCTAAAAAGCCATAAAGAGGTCTTTGCAGGGATGTCTTGATACTTGTTGAGATGTGTTTTGGAGTGAAATATGTGTCTGAATGGGGCACATCTTAATACTGTTGTGACATGTGCTTTTCTTTATGCAAATGACAAAAAAAAACTGTCTTGATTGATTGATTTTTTTTTTTTAAAAAAACATTAAAATTCTGGATTTACAGTTGGTGTAGTTTTGGCCACTGAAAGGCAAAAAAAAAAAAATCCTCAAAACATTCAAGTGATATTTTAGACAATAACTTTGTGGGAAGCAGTTTGAGGGACCAGGTGCATCAAAAAAGGATTTTCCCGACATGGAGGAACTTGACTGGGCTGGCACCAAGCCCGGTCCTCCAACACCCCCCTCGAACTCCTCTGGGATGAACTGGAACAGCAAGAACAGTACGTGAAGCGTTTTAATTCTCACGGCGGAGCCAATAAAACATCTATTCAAATAATGTGTAGACCATAGATGAACTCATAAACCAGAAATCCAGTGGACAAATTAATTAAAAATTTATGCCAGATTTACCAAGAATGGTCCAAACCGAAGCTGAGAGAAAGAGTATTTGTAAGCGATGTTATGAGGACACATAAAACACTCATCAATGCAGGATATTTAATGCGTTTCACACTTCTCGTAGCTCACTTGGTTTAGAGGAAGACTGTCGTCTCTTCGGCATCCCAGGAGCTCAGTGATCTCTGCGGTGTGAAGGTCGTGAACTCTGGTCGGCCACGCCCACTTCATCTACCCTGCTGTCGAATAGCTGATGCAGGGGATTTTGACTTCCTGTATGCAGGAAAACATACAAGGTGTCAAGAGCTGAATATCGTTGTGAACAACAATTCTAGTGAAAACAACAAGGCTGTGTCCTGACTCATCCTCCTCCTCATCATCATCCTCCTCCTCAGGGACTCAGCTCTGTCATGGAGAACACAGGGAAGGCCTTTGTGTGTCACATGACAATATACAGAGTAGAGACTATATGACCTACATACTATACACGACAAGCATGGCAGTACTGGCGTGCCTTTAAAAAGAAAAAAACCACACCCAGTCCCCCCCCCCCACACACACACACACACACACACTCTGGCTGAGCGAACATTAATTCATAACAGTGGCATTTAAGATTTAATGAGACGCCACCGGTCCGCACAAGAACTCCAATCTGAATAAAAATGCACGGTATGCATGTTTACTGTGCAAAAAAAAAAAGGCTCATATAAAGCCCTGCACAGAAGTCCGCAACGCCCAGTGGGGAGGTGGGGTGGGGAGCTGAATCGTCATGGCGACAGGCACCTGGGAGTGATGTTTCTCCCCTCCCCGCCCCCCTCCTCCTCCCCTCCTCCCCTCCACACACACACTTTCAGTCCTTACAGAAAAGAGCCGCGGCAACTGTACGACGCAGGAGGAGCGCCGGCATTCAGATTAACTATTAATAAGCCCATCTGCCCTCATTCATTCCACAACCCAGTACAGTACACACACATGGCAGCGTGTGTGTGTGTGTGTGTGTGTGTGTGTGTGTAAGTGGACCATTTTTTTAATGGTCACATCTTAACAACTGAGGCTGAATTCTGATCTTTCTTATTCATCTTTTATTATCAGAATGGATCAATAACATGGTTAAAAAGCCTTTTGGTGCAGTGAGCATGCTGCTTGTTATAGCGGTGCAGAGTCTTTATCCATCACGCAGGATTAATACCACTATACAGCTATAGGGACCTGCAGGGACCTTTTTTTTTTTTTTTTTTGCTTGACTGCCTCCCTTCTAATTCACTACAGCCACACCTAAAATTTTAATAATCCACAATATACAAGCTGTTTTTCTTTTCCTAACTCCACACTCGCCTTCATTCATTACCACAGTGTCTGCAAAACAAACAAAAAAAACACACCGTCATGAGCCAATAAAGGCCCCAAGAATTGAGCATTTCAAGCCCTGGACACCAGCTCATTACCTCATCCTGCACCACAGAGGCAGCTCGTCTGGGAAATGAGCAGCTGTTTGCTGCCCAGCTGTTCTGAAAATCGACACACTTCACTTGTAACCAAAAAAAGAAACATAGTAACAAAATATCTGTTTCGTGGCCGGAGTCGTTTCCGCCAGTGAGACTTCAGCTGAACGGACCATTGTGTTTTGTTTGTCAGCCACGTGGACTGTGGAGAGGAAAAAAAGAAGAAGACGAAGCAGACAACGAAAATCAGTTCTATAATGGAGGAAAACGGAATCATTTCCCCTTGTAGTTGTTAAAATAAGACGTCTCGCTGTCTTTAACGGGTGCTGCGGGGAGTCTGTGAAACGCGAGGTAACAAAAAAAAAAATCTGTCGTCACAGTCGCATTTCAACTCCGCCATCACGAAGGACCAGAGGAACAGGCCAACGTCTACAGATTAGACGTCAGTCACACGTTTGAGATGAAGGTGATTGGCAGGAGGATTGGGCCAATAGCGGACGAGCAAGCGAGCATTTGATTGGTCGAGATTTGCGCCCGTAAAGGACATCAGCCAATAGGCACCAGAGCTGAGGAGTGAAGGGCGG
The DNA here is from genome assembly GCF_022577435.1 of Embiotoca jacksoni. Taxonomy (NCBI): domain Eukaryota; kingdom Metazoa; phylum Chordata; class Actinopteri; family Embiotocidae; genus Embiotoca; species Embiotoca jacksoni. The sequence continues at coordinate 2,996,517 of NW_027185389.1, forward strand.
ATCCTGCTGCGGTATAAAGACGCGAGTTGGGCAGCCGGGCACGCACTTCAAGAAAGCCCGAGTTGTGTGTTTGAACGGTAAATTCGACCTCCAGCAAATATGAGGGAAATCGTGCATCTCCAGGCCGGCCAGTGCGGAAACCAGATCGGTGCCAAGGTTAGTGGAATTACATTTGATCTTTCTGAATGTTAAATCTGGTGTTAAATTGCGTTTCCCGTGTGGAGGAACCTCGAGTTCTTTGCTCCAGCAGCCGGTGCTTTGTGTGGAAACCACACCCTGATACTTTCAACGTGTCCTCAGATTATTAAAAACTCCGCGCCGTCGTTATCTAAAGAAGAATTACAGCTCGTGACGTCATTTGTAACCATACAGCGTCGACGGAACGTGCGATTTAAAACGATTATGTCACTTTTTTTTTTTTTTTTTTTTTTTTTTTTTTTTTGTGACGTGTTGGCACAATTTGTATCTACCAACGTAATTAACACAAAATTTTAGAAAATGTATTTTTATCAATCGATCAGTATTGGTCGTAATGGTTCCTCAATGGGAACTATTAAAGGAGGGATTTACATAGATAAAAGTTAACCATCGCCATTGTTCTTTGAGCTAATGAAATACTGCAATGCGAAAAAAAGGAAGTAACCCCACAGTTTGTCAATAATAATAAAAAAAAAACGCCAAACGGATTTAATCATGTATCTTTTTAATCTGTTGTCTATATAAAGTACTGGGTCTCAAGATAAATGCAATTATAATTTAATAACGGTTCCCGGCTTTTTTTTTTTTATTTTTTAGGCCTTCCGCTTTGAGCGCCGCACGGCTTCGTCCCGGCGGTTAGTGACGTAGCAAGGAATTTTCGAATTCATAAGCGTGGCAGCCAATAGGGGGGCAGGCCGCGCGCGCGCGCCGACGGCACCACGGCGGGAAATTAAGCCGACTTTTAAACCAATGGTCTCATTTTAAACGTTAATACACATTAATTAACAAACGATGAACTAATATACAGAAAGTACGTTGTTGTTGTTGTTATTATAGGCGTTGTAGATACATTTTTTTCGCCCACATTTTTTATTATCCCAAACGTTAATAATAAAGGTTGCCATGGTTTCGTCTTTTATTTCCAGTTTTGGGAGGTGATCAGTGACGAGCATGGCATCGACCCAACCGGTACTTACCACGGTGACAGCGACCTGCAGCTGGACAGGATCAACGTCTACTACAACGAAGCCTCGGGTACGTGACGCTGCACTGATTTGTTGTTGCACACCCAGATCTCACCGCCATCATTACCTCAATATTTATTTATTAATTTTTTTTTTTTTTTTTTAATTAGGTGGTAAATATGTGCCCCGTGCTGTGCTGGTGGATCTGGAGCCAGGCACCATGGACTCTGTGAGGTCCGGACCTTTCGGCCAGGTCTTCAGGCCAGACAACTTTGTTTTCGGTAAGTTTTTATTATTATTATTATTATTATTGTTATTATTATTTTGTGTGCCGACTACTTTTTAATTTTCTCATGATACAACTGGAGTGCCGTGAAGGTTAATCTGGGTTGTTGTTTTACAGGCCAGAGCGGTGCTGGTAACAACTGGGCCAAGGGTCACTACACAGAAGGAGCAGAGCTGGTGGACTCCGTCCTGGATGTGGTGAGGAAGGAGGCGGAGAGCTGCGACTGCCTGCAGGGCTTCCAGCTCACACATTCCCTCGGCGGCGGCACCGGCTCCGGCATGGGCACCCTGCTCATCAGCAAGATCCGCGAAGAGTACCCCGACCGCATCATGAACACCTTCAGCGTGGTGCCTTCGCCCAAAGTATCAGACACAGTCGTCGAGCCCTACAACGCCACGCTATCGGTCCACCAGCTGGTAGAAAACACAGACGAGACCTACTGCATCGACAACGAGGCCCTCTACGACATCTGCTTCCGCACCCTCAAACTCACCACGCCCTCGTACGGCGACCTCAACCACTTGGTCTCCGCCACCATGAGCGGCGTCACCACCTGCCTCAGGTTCCCCGGACAGCTCAACGCCGATCTGAGGAAGCTGGCCGTCAACATGGTGCCCTTCCCCCGTCTGCACTTCTTCATGCCCGGCTTCGCTCCCCTCACCAGCCGGGGCAGCCAGCAGTACCGGTCCCTCACCGTGCCCGAGCTCACCCAGCAGATGTTCGACGCCAAGAACATGATGGCCGCCTGCGACCCGCGCCACGGCCGCTACCTGACCGTGGCGGCCATCTTCCGCGGCCGCATGTCCATGAAGGAGGTGGACGAGCAGATGCTGAACGTGCAGAACAAGAACAGCAGCTACTTCGTGGAGTGGATCCCCAACAACGTGAAGACCGCCGTCTGTGACATTCCTCCCCGAGGCCTCAAGATGGCCGCCACCTTCATCGGCAACAGCACGGCCATCCAGGAGCTGTTCAAGCGCATCTCCGAGCAGTTCACGGCCATGTTCAGGCGCAAGGCCTTCCTCCACTGGTACACCGGCGAGGGCATGGACGAGATGGAGTTCACCGAGGCCGAGAGCAACATGAACGACCTGGTGTCCGAGTACCAGCAGTACCAGGACGCCACCGCCGAGGAGGAGGGCGAGTTCGAGGAGGAGGGCGACGAGGACCTCGCCTAAACTCTCCGTTTATTCACGCAACCTTCTGGTGTTCAGGCAGATGAGAAAGATGACGATGACCTGAGCTAGTTTCTCTGTTCATACACAGCTCTGATGTTCAGTTTTTTTTTCACTGGTGTACTTCTACGTCTTTTTTTTTTTTTTTTCTGTTCTGTATTTGTGTTCCAAATAAAAGTTCTGACACTTACTGAAGTCTGAAGTCCTGGTTTTAATTATTTAATGTCTGTAATAATGATGGAATTAAAATGGAAGTAAAGAACTGAGTGAACACTGTACATAAAGTGTATCTGCAAAGTAATTAAACTACATTCTGTTGAAACTGCAGTAAAACTACGATCTTCAACCGATGCTTTCTTGTGCAGAATTAAAGTTCAGATTGTGTTTTCGGTCTGATGTATTCAACGACGCAGTCAAAAGATTAAAAAGCACTTTGGTGAAGTATGAACGGGGAACATTTCGATCTCGCTGTAATCCTTCCTGATCGCACAGCTCAGCAGATTAATTCCTAAAACCAGATCAAAGTCCAAACAGCCCGGTTTACATCCCAGCATGTGACCGTCGGAGAGGCTTTTAAAAAAAACAACTAAACCGCATCACGAGTTTGAACATCTGATAAAACTGGAAAAACGTATGCAGACGCCAGTTCATGCTGTAGTTCCTGTCTGCGGCCACCAGGGGGCGGCGTCGGCTAAACCATCCTCTTCCACAGGCAGTAGGCGGTGATGCTGAGGGCCAGAACCAGCAGCGTCCAGTAGCACACCTCCTTCAGCTGGACCTCCAGGTCCTGCTTCTCCCCGAAGCGAGACACGAAACCGGTCTGCCGGGGACAGACAGGGTCCACGTCAGATGATGCGTTCAAGTGCAAGTTCGAGTGTTATTAATGTCTGAAAAGGTAGAAATGATGCGTCGTGTGTCGAAGTGTGACGTCATAGTGAAGCTAAATGTTGTTCCTGAGGCGACCGGACTCGATGCAGTTTGACAAATGGAAACTAAACGTCATCAAATTTTATGATATGGCTCAAAAAAAAAAAAAAAGACCAAATCTCCTGACTTTCCTTTCCAAGTCTAGACTACACTAGAAATTCCGTGACCAGTGGGATCCCTCAAATGATTTTATATAATGGTTAAATTAGTGAAATATTAGGAGTCATATTTGATCAAAACAGTGAAAGATTCCAAATTAAAGCAGCTCATGATCAAAATATACAGGAAGGAGGATCATTTGTAAATTATATGTTAATTAAGGTGTTTCATTTACTTTAAATTGAGGCAGAAGGGCCCGAGATGCGTTCACTTTACATCCCAAGCTCCTCCCCCCAAACCCTGAATCCTACATTTCCCATGATGCACCATGATAGCATGTTTCACCAGAGTCTGCCAAAAAAAAAAGCCCCCCCCCCCCCCTCCCTCTCCCCTCCGGCCCCCCTCCATTCTTTAAACTTTTGACTTTCACAGTCTGCACCAACCGTGTGTGTGTGTGTGTGTGTGTGTGTGTGTATGTGTGTGTGTGTGTGTGTGTGTGTGTGTGTGTGTGTGTGTGTGTGATTTGTCCAAAAATAATTGGTTGCAGCGGGCGGAGAGGTCGGCTCTCTAACTAATCACAGGGAGAAACTGCACCAGACCTTGAAGGTCTGCTGTGGAGGTGCATCATGGGAAATGTAGGATCCAAGGTTGTGGCTGCTCGGGAGATAAAAGTCAACGGATCTGCGTCAGTTAAAAGTGAATAAAAACACATTAATTAGCAGATAGAACCATCATATTTTGTGCATATATTCTTTAAAGGATCTACTACTGATTTGATTTGAGAATTACACTGCAGATTTATTTCACTCATAAAAGGTGTAAATTTGTCAACAGTTAGTATAAATCCTGATATTTCACTAAATAAATAAAAAAGGGCATACAATTTCAAGCTTCCCACAGATTCATTGAATTTCTGGAATCTCATGGAATTAAATAAAATTATGGTAAAATATTATATTAAATTAATAAATTAATTATATTGAATTAAAAAGTCTCTTCCAGACATTAAAGTCAGGGGATTTGATCATTCTTTTGGGGCAGCGTCATCAAATATCACAGAATTTAGATTAAATTTGATTTAACTGTATTGTTCTATCTGGTGTCACTGAACTTGTTTACCGACTGGTTTTTGTAAAGAAAATCAACGTTTCAAGCGCTTCGGCTCAAAAACGACGACTTTAAAAAAAAAAAAAAAGCCAAAATGTTAAAGTTTGTAAAAACTATTGTTGACGTATTAGAATGTGGGAGAGGGAGCCCTTCGTTACCATGGCAACAGGAAGAAGATGCTGAGGACGTTCAGTCACTTTGGTCCATTTGAGGTCATAGGTCATTAAATTCAACTGTTAGTCAGTGAAAGTCAGAAAATGTGACATTTGACTTGTGGAAACCCTGAAATCAGCGCGTCTAAATGATTTGAGTGAAGTGTTTCTTTTCACCGTGTTCATCCCGATAGAGCAGCTCTGGAGAGGTTTGTTTGTTTGTTGCACTATCAGATGTTTTTGTGGTTTAAAGCCCGTTGACTGAAGGAGACTCGTCGGTCTGCGTGGACGTGAACACTCACCCATCCTCCCTTGTCTCGTATCTCCGGGCAGATGACCCTCTCCACGTAGGCGCCCACGCGCTCCTTCAGCTGGGGCAGCACCGCCGCCATGCCCCTCTCGTGGCAGTGCAGCGCCATCTGGCCCGCCAGCACGTACACCGACAGCACGGCGCTCCAGGCCAGGTCCCGGCGCCGGCCGGCGGGCGTCGGCGGGAAGAAGTGCTCGTCCAGGATGCCCAAGAGCGTCGGGCACGCCGTGCTCTCCGTCACGTCCTGGAAGATGCGCGGCCAGCGCCGGAAGAAGATGGGGAAGCGGGCGAGGAGCTCGTCCCCGGCGTGGCGCAGGGCCGCGGCGCCGGCGGTGGGGGCCCGACCCACGGGCCCGTCGGCGCCGCCGCCGGTCACGTAGTCGATGTAGTCGTGGGCCATCAGGAAGGCTTCCCTCACCAGCGGGTCGGGGCTGCTCAGGCCCAGTCCGGCCTCCGGCACCTCCGACTGACACATGATCGCCTCCGACCGACGCTCCACTAATCACTGCGCCGCATTCTCATCGGGACACGCAGACGGAAAAGGCGTCCGGGACCGAACGGCACGGCCCGGCTCATCCTCGGTCCGGTCGGCCCGGCACGGAGCCGCAGGGGGGCTGTCGGTGAGAGAAGCTAGAAAATCAGGAAATAAAAAAAACAACTCACCTCCTCTTCAGTAGGAAACACACTCAGTGGTTGTAATGGCAGCAAGGAATGAAGGAAGGAGTGTGTGTGTGTGTGTGTGTGTGTGTGTGTGTGTGTGTGTGTGTGTGTGTGTGTGTGTGAGAGAGTGTGTGTGTTGCAGTTAGACTGGGTCACCCAGTCCCGTCTGCAGGCTAAATTTAGAGCCTCTGTTGGAAACTGACACCGATCTCCAACCTCAACCTGACACACGTCGCCGTTCCAGCTCGAGCAGCTGAATACAGAGCGGGGGAGGGGGGGGTTCACAGCAGGAGGGCCGAGCTGCTGACGGGACCCCCGGGGACCCCAAGTTGGAAACTTTTTCAATATTCAAAAAGCTTCCAACTTGATTTAAGTTGTTTTTTCTGACACATTACGCCGACTGGATGTTTGTACAACCTTTCAGCTTCAGCTCCCAGTTTTAAAAACAACTTGTTATAGAAGCATTCACATGTAATAAGTCACATTACTTTGATGAAGTAGTTTAAATATTTACAGTTCATAAGAGGGTAACACAGCTGAAGGCATTTCGACGTTACGGCAGGAAAACGGATCAAAACGATGAAATAAATGTCGGCTGGGTTCCGTTGAGCTGCTTCAGTTTCACGGTTCTGGTTGTTTTCATGACGTGTTAATTACAGACGTCACATAAAAGAGATGAAATAGTCCTTTAGAGCCACCGGTTATCTTTGGGAATATTTTAAAGGTAAAAAAAAAAAATAAAAAAAAACTGATCATATTTGAATGCTGTGTAGAGGCAGGATCTCTTTTTTATTTTGATTTCTTTGGTGGGCTGTCCCTTTAAAAAGTGCAGCCAGACTTTCATTTCACCACATGGGAGCACTAATGTATTACTAGAGACACACAGCCTCTCACTGTGTGTGTGTGTGTGTGTGTGTGTGTGTGTGTGTGTGTGTGTGTGTGGTATCCTCTCTCTCTCTCTCTCTCTCTCTCTCTCTCTCCATTTGGATTTGAACTCATAACCACTTGTTTACACTGAACTTTCAAAATAAAAGCGTCGTTGTCACGCATGCGGGGGGAGGTGAGGTGTGAAATAGCTCCTCCCACACGTTCAGCGGCGCTCATTTTTCCTCCGTTATCTAAAAAAACACGTAAACCAGCAGCACGACGAGCCGCTCTAATTAGATTCAAGTAAAACGTAGTTAGTTAAACTGATTTCCCCGTCGACCGACGCTCGGCCGAACACACGTCGTCGCTTTAAGTGTTTTGCTGAGACGCCTTTAAACGTTACGTTGGGGATCAATGAAAAATTTTTTTTTTTTGCGCTCGCTTGTGGCGTTTATGTTTTCGTTTGTTGGTATAATGTATGTTAATAAATGATTTACGGCGGAGCGGGACACGTGATCGAGTGCTCAGCCATTAGCGGCTCTGTGTTCTCCGGCCATCTGGCGCGGCATTACATCGTGAATGTGCATGGGAGGGAAGATAAGGCTAATCATCCAGAAATAACCCCAACCAACCTGCACACACACACACACACACACACACACACACACACACACACACACACACACACACACACACACACACACACACTCCTTCAGATGTGTTATCACACTGAGTGTGTAAAATGACTACCTAGTTGTTCCTCATCTCCGAGCCGGGAAACAGAGGAAGTGACATGGGTGATAAAAAGCTCCTATCAGGCCGCTCACATGCTCGTGTGGCAACGTCTGCAGATCAGCGGTCACTTCCTGTCTCCTGCGCAGGAGGCTTTTTGGAAAGGAAGGTGCGAGATGAACAGGAAACGTGTGCGACGGCGCTCGACTCTTAACGGAGCCTTTTTTTTTTTTTTTTTTTGGTTAAATGCCGAACAGCAGCGTTGTTGTCGGGCGACGGTAACGCTGCGTTACGTCTGACGTGTTCGGCAGCTCGTAGGTGGTCGTAACGGCCCCCAGTGTTCCTGAGCCCGTGCGGTGATTTCCGCTGAGTCGAACTCTGGAAATCGTCAACAGAGAAACTTGAAATGTTCCAGAAAGTCTGACGGAGGTGAAGCGACGAGCCGGGCGAGGTGTTGTGATGACATCACGTTTCAAGAGGGGGCGGAGCTTCACCGTCCGAGACCGAAGAAGGAGCGTCAGGTCAGGAGACACCAGGTGGGTTTTTTTATTGAAAAAGTTGGGAATTGTGTAACTGTGAATTCGTCCCCCAGAGTCAGACTGTCAACACTGAGTTCCACTGGGAACCTTCTGAGGTTCTGTTCTGGTTTTGGACTTCTTTTCTGATTTGTAGTTGAAATGACTCACCTCTTTGTGTCTGTCTTGCTTTAGTTCCTGTCCTTTTGTATGATTATTGGCCCCGCCCCCCTGATTAGTTTCATCTGTCCCTCGTTGTCCTTCCCTCCCTGCTGTATTTTAATCTGTGTGCTCTTCTTCTTCCCTCTTTATCAGTTTATTTCAGTAAACTGTCTGTCGCTGCATCTTTTTGAAACCCTAAACAACACAAACCACCTGAACTGTGGCGCCACGGCAACAAGAGTTCTCCAACATGACAACACATCCGTAGCATGTTGAAAACGGGCCAGTTTCTCACCCTCGATGACACAATCGAAGCTCCCCACCCCGTCTACTCAGTGGATTTGTCTTCCTGCTACTTTCTTTCTGTTCCTCAAAAAAGAAGCTCCGCCCCTCTTTGAAACATTGAACGTCATCAGAACACCTCGCCCGGCTCGTCGCTTCATCGCCGTAGACTTTCTGAAACATTTCAAGGGTCTCTGCTGATGATTTCCAGAGTTTGACTCAGTGGAAATCACTGCATGGGCTCAGGAACACTTTGGCTGTAAGCAGGCGTGTTCAAGATTTCCAGATTTTTTTTTCTGGGTTCCACAAAAGTCAGTAGGATTCATCCCCTGGGGACCATGAATATCAGTGGGAAAAAAAAGTCACCCAATAGTTGGTGAAATATTTTGGTTTGCTGCCTCACAAAAGGCTAAATGCTGTAAATACATTTAAAATAAATCAGACTGACCGTTTTGACACGATAATTTACCATAAAAAATATTATTATCAAAAAAATATTTGATAAAACTTCATTAGAATAATAACTCCCGGGTAAAAATCTAATTACGCTTATAGGCTACTTAAGGCTAGCTCGTGAGATAGCCTAATTAAGCTAATTCCCCCATTTTCCCTATTTCTTGAAAAATCTAAATTTTGTTGATGCTCCAAAATGTTGTAATACAAAATTAATAAATTAGTTTTATCTAAATAATACAACAGCAGATGCTAAGTAGCCTAGCAAGCAGTCTATAACCTCTGAATCTATTAACGTTTGTGTGCTTTCCTGTGATTAAAGTAGCTTTAAAACATATTTAAATGTGATTAATTAAAGGAGAATGTATTAAAACAACAACAACATATTTTAGATACTGTGTTTGCCCTTTTAATATATTTAAACAGAGCTTAAGAAATGTGTTTTTAGGTCTGTGACATGAGGCTAATTATCAGTATAGAGGCTCTAAACTGAAGGGTTGACAGATTATATCTGTTACACAGTTTGGCTAGAAGCCCCAAATCTTTTTATTTCATCCTTTTTAAGAAAAAAATTTTTTCCAAGAAAATCTTCGAAAATTTGATTATTTGCTGTTTTCTGATATTTTCTACACTCAAGACTTAATCAATTAATAAGGAAAACAACCGGCAGATGAATCAATACATAATATAATCAATAGCTCCCCGGGGGGTCGACGTGTTCGTCCAGTTCTGCCTGACGTGGGTCCTAAACTGATTTAGTGTTCATACGTTTACTTTCCTCGTTTTATTCCGAGCTTTTTAAAACCTCCCCTCCTTCTCTCTTTCTTATGATTAATTTAAATCTACCCGAGTAAAAACTAAATTAATTAGAGTGTATTATCATGAATAATTGAACAGTCTGGCTTTAACCTTGGCTTTAAAGAGGGAGTTGATAAGGAGCCGGACGGGACCAGCGCCGCCGGACGGACGTCATCATCGCGGTTCACGACCTTTCTGCTCCTTAATGAACCCGACGGCTCTCCGTCCTGTCACATTCACCACCGCTGACGTGTTTTCTGTCGGCGACATATCTGCTGCCGGGACACCGCGCACCACACACACACACACACACAACATCTGCTATAATTTAATCCAAAAGCATGACACACACACACACACACACACACACACACACACACACACACACACACACACACACACACACACACACACACATCTTCTCCGCTCATACAGGAACACAATGCAAATGGCAGTTTTTAACTGAAGGCGACAGTGATCAGTGAGACGAGGCGTGTGATTGCCACAGAGCAAATTTGAACCACTTTGCAAAGCAGAAACCGCTCGGCCTTGTCCTGTTGAATGGAACAATGCAGTGTGTGTGTGTGTGTGTGTGTGTGTGTGTGTGTGTGTGCGTGTGTGCGTGTGTTATCTTTAAGCAGCACAAGAGTATCTCATGCTCTCAGGAAGTGGCTTATCAACATCTACACAGAAGTTGAAATGCACTTTGAAGTTCAAACCAACTACAAAAAAAAAAAGGAAAGAAAGAAAGAAAAAGAAAGAAAAAGAAAGAAAAAGAAAGAAGTCTCCAATAAAAAGCTGCAAGGTGACAGAGAAAGGTTGAACAAAGCAAAAAAAATCGGATGAAACAACCCGACCTCCTCCCGCTTCCTCCCCACCAACCCGCAGTCAAACAATCGCGATCTCCACGCCTCTTTGTCCGGGACTCCCATCAGCCTCGCGGCGGGGGGTGTGGTCAGAGAGGAGAGGAAATTGCTCTGAATTTGCGGGTAATTGAAAACACCTATATCCCCCTGTGTCTCCATCGCTACCTGCTTTAAAAACCCTCCACGCCCCCCCCTTTCTTCCTTCCTTCCCCACCTTCAATACCGATGCGCTCCTAATGGTCCCCCCCCACCCCACCCCCCCCGTCCCCGGCGCCATCCTCCGTCTCCTGAATAGATGCAAACGATTGCGTGCCCATTTGCCGTCTGGAGGAGAGGTGACCCGCCGCTGTCTCCTGCCTCTGCTTTCTCCCAATTGCAGGTATTGATGCCCCCCGCCATTGTTCCCTCCCCCCCAACCCCCCTCTCCCTGCCCGGGGGGTGGAGTGGTTTGTGGGAAAATTGGGGGACCCCTCAGGAGTTTGATGGCTTTTATCGATTCGCACCAGACTCTGCAGCTCCCATTTTACCCTCTGCTACTCCGTGCAGCTTTTCAGATATCCGAGGTGGCCGTTGTTAAGTGGTATTATTCTGTTCTATTGATGCATAAGCACACTTTTTTTTCTTTTCTTTTTTCACCTCATGTGTGGCTGATCAATGCCGACAGAAGGAAATGTTGTGGCGCCTCTGCATCTCAAATTAAAGCTGCTCTACTTTCAAATGTCTCTCATTAATTGCAGCGTCTGTTATATGGTAATAAGAAATAAACAACCTCTCTCTCTCTCTCTCTCTCTCTCTCTCTCTCTCTCTCTCTCTCTCCTCAGACATACAACCATCCAGAGATCAGATATTTTAATAACAGAAGAAACTTTGACTTGTGTGAACTATAATCTAAGAAAAATGTAATTAAAGCTGCAGCAGCGTGTTTTTTAAACGTCTTCATGAAAATGTTTTGCACGATTTGAACTGCAAATTAGATTTAATTCCTGAAATCACATCTTTAGGACAGACTGTCTGCACGGAGCGGATCGGATTCAACGTGTCCAGACATCACCAAACAATCTGCGTGGGTTGCTATGGAAACGACGTACGTGTAGCTACCAAGTTGGCATCCATCAGTGATGTCATCGTTGGTTTGTGAACGTTATGAATCCTCCAGTTCAGATTCTGTCCGTCACCATCTTTGCTAGTTCAGAGCGGTTTGGAGCAGGAAGTGACCATATTTGGACGAGCTGGGGGAGGAGCCAGCGGTGGATCTGACCCATCTGATTGGAAACCTGACGATACTACGTCCCGCCCACTGATAGCTGTAACCTGACTGCACCACAGGCCTGTCAATCAAACAGACACGCCCCCAAAAACAGGTCTTCTTGAATCTTCTTTTCTAATGAATGAGGGATTATTTTCAGATGGACCTCCAGAAACTAAGAAGAAGGAGTGACTTTAGCTAACAACACCGAGATAACTGATGGACACATTTTATTCACTTTGGATTTGATGAGAGAAGTTGAATGGGAGTCTATGGAGCCGGAGGCTTTTTGGAGCCGACCTCTAGTGGCACTCGCTGGTATTGCAGTTGAAGACACTTCTGGATCGGAACCATTTTACAGACCTGAAGCTACGAACTCTTTTATATTCAGTCTGTTGTAGCTACGCTGGCGATGCAGATCTGATCTTCCAGATCGTCCGGACTGAAACACATCTGTGGAAAATCTTGATTGGAATCACGTTAAAAAAACAACAACCTCCGAATGTGGTTTGGATCTGATCAGACTTTCAAAAAAATGAATCCGGATATAATCTGGATAAGAAACAGATTTGAGGCCTTTCATCTGATTAGCGTCTGAGATTTCCGGCTCCGTTAACGGACGACAGCGACTGAACAGCAGGTTCACCGTCGAGCGCAGAGACGTGAACAGAAGAAGAAGCGGTTTCTGGCCGCTCGCAGATTAATGGCCGCCGGCGTTTGTGTGCACCAGAGTTCATCCTCACTACTCGTGGAAGACCTGACACCGCTCCTCACAGGGAAGACGAGACTTTCCGACTCTCTGAAACACAAACTAGCGTGAGCAGCAATAGCCGGCGAAGCAGCGTGCCACTTAGAGGAACTCCGACTTCAAAAAAATCAGAGCGGAAAAAAAAAGACGCCGGGAGTACGAGACTCGGCACCGATTGATCTCCGGGACGCGAGGAGCAAAAAAAAACAACAAAAAAAAAAACACAGTAACGAGCGCTTAGTACCAAACATGGAGACAAAGTAGAAAAAAAACCACAACAAGGAAGCGTCAGATTCACACTTTAACAGCCTATTGAGATGCAGAACAATCGGGAGGCGGCGTTACAGAAATAGAGCTTCACAGGCTGCTGTGAAGGAGCACGAAGGTGAGGATCGACTCTCCGCTGCTCTCCACGCCAATAAACCGCCTCTTCATCGGCGCTCCCCCTTTGACACCCGGCGTTCAACCCACTGGAATACATATCGCAAATAAAAGCACGCTGCCTGCTCTCCAAATATTTAATTTTCAACTTCAGGTGTACCTCTTGTTTATGTAACAAAAAAGCCTCCTCTCAATTAGAGCACCCGGAGGTGGGAGGAAGCGAGGGTGCATATCTGAACACCCCACCTCCCCCCTCCTCCTCCTTCCTCCTCTTCTCTCCTCCTCCTCCCTCCTCCCTCCTCCCCCCCCTCCTCCCGCTTTCTCTCAAACAAGCTCATTTATGAACAGTCACACACACTCTCTCTGCAGCTCTGCTTTCCTCACTCTCACAAACACACACACACACACACACACAAACACACACACACACACACACACACACACACACACACACACACACAACACACACACACACACACACACACACACACACACACACACACACACACACACACACACACACACACACACACACACAGCGTCGCTCTACCTGCAGCTGCTTCGGAGATAATGAGATTAAAAATCTATTTTTGTCAGTCAGTTACCTGCAAGTGATGCATTAGTGGAAACATTCGGCGGCTCCACGGCTATTACTGAAATGAATGGGAATGAAATTGCTTTTCCCCCGTTTTTCCCACTTTAACACCTGTCACACTCGCAGAGTTGTTAGCGGTGGCTTATCTCACTCGCCGCGGCCTTATTTGTTTCTACATTGTCCCGGCGTGAGCTTCGACCTCCGACCCTCGCGGGGGTAACGACGTGTCACTCAAGAGAGTTGACATTGCGCAAGTGAGAGGCGGCGTGACACGTCAACGCCGCAGAGAGAGTGTAAGTAGATATGAAGCAGCTGGAGCTTTTAAATACCACAGACTGGATATGAAAAATGGTTCTGATCCAGAAGTGTCTTCAACTGCAATACCAGCGAGTGCCACTAGAGGTCGGCTCCAAAAAGCCTCCGGCTCCATAGACTCCCATTCAACTTCTCTCATCAAATCCAAAGTGAATAAAATGTGTCCATCAGTTATCTCGGTGTTGTTAGCTAAAGTCACTCCTTCTTATTAGTTTTCTGGAGGTCCATCTGAAAATAATCCCTCATTCATTAGAAAAGAAGATTCAAGAAGACCTGTTTTTGGGGGCATGTCTGTTTGATTGACAGGCCTGTGGTGCAGTCAGGTTACAGCTATCGGTGGGCGGGACGTAGTATCTTATTTTCACAAAACTAATAAGAAGGAGTGACTTTAGCTAACAACACCGAGATAACTGATGGACACATTTTATTCACTTTGGATTTGATGAGAGAAGTTGAATGGGAGTCTATGGAGCCGGAGGCTTTTTGGAGCTGACCTCTAGTGGCACTCGCTGGTATTGCAGCTGAAAACACTTCTTCATTGGCTTTATTTCCAGACCCACAAGCCACTTTATTATACAGTCTGTGAATCAATCATAACATTAAATGAGCTCTAATATTGCAGTTTACAGCCATAAACCCCAAAAATATGAACTCCAATGGCGGTTAAAGCAAAACAATCCAACTAAAATTCTGACACACACCTTCTATAAAGTATCATACACAATATCTGAATAATTCAATGAGATATGTGCAACAGAAAGTTACTTTTAGTGTATAAATTCATAGATTTGTATTAAATTGATCAGAAAGAAACATAAAAAACGAATTCAGCAGACAAACACTGCAGAGACCAGAAGGAACGGAGGTTCTAACGGGAGCCAGGCGGGTTTTATCACTTATTCATATCAATATACCCAGACTTCAAATCCCAGGTCCCGTATCCATCCCGGGTTCACGGCCTGCAGCCGCGTCCCCGTTATGACAGGTTGTGATAGTTTGCTCTGCTTTGAGGTAATGTATTGTATGAGTATGAGCGTTTGGGCGGCAAGCTGTGCAAACAGAGGCGGCGGGACGTGCCGGGATTGATCGGAGGCTAAAGGTGGGGAAGTGGTGCCAACAGGTCTGGACCCCACAGAGTGGAACCAGTCAAATTTACCAGTATTTGAGTTGAAACTAAAGCAAAGGTTAATGGAGTTTGTGACTTTGGGGGATGTAACTTTTACTGTTGTTACGTGAGACGGCGAAAAGGAAGCGCTGCAGTCCGACGGTAACGCCAGCTGTTTTTAAAGCCGGGATTTTATCGGGCTTTTTCTGTAGCGCCGCCGGTCGGACTCCTCGCTGTTATTGTTTAGTTTGTTTACAGGTAAATAACATCGACGTTATCGTTTCATACATGTCTGAGCTTCCTGCAGCTGCACACCTGACAGGAGACACATTTCTAGATGAGAGTTGTGAAGGAAGTCGGAGGCTCCAATAAACTGAGGTTTTCTACACGACCTGCTGCAGGAAATAGATATGATTCTATTATTAGACTGTAAATAAGCTGTAAATCAACTCCTTATAATCTCCAACTGCTTCCGTTGATGAGAGACGACTTAGTTTCCCCGATGAAAAAAGGATTTCACTGAGTTTGGTTTTTTTCGTGATCAAAAAAGTCCTGGGAAACGTATTAACATCATTACTATTTATTATTTTGCATCATCACTGACAACTATAGAAGCCCTAAAATTACAGGTGCTACGCAAACATTATTGTCTTTGTTCTACTCGAGTGTCCCAATAAACCACGACGGTGTGACACTGAGCCGAAGTGATCGATCCTGAACCTGCAGCGGTCTCCTCAGTATTTCAGCGTGGACGTCCTGTTGTGGGACTTTTTGAACTTGTACTTTAATGTTTAAGTATTTCTCTCCTCCCAATCTTGAGCCATGTCTCGAATGAAGGCCTCGGCCGAGGGTTTATTTATAATGCAGCCATTAAGAGGAAGGTTTAGGACTGAGCCGTACCTACAGGTTTTTTTCGGTTGTTTTATGTGCTGCTGCAGAGAGGTGTAGTTCAGGTTTCACGTTATGAGTTCAGCTTTGGTGGTCTCGGTTGTTAGCGGGGCTGAGCGGGGGTGGAGGGGGTTAGGGGGGCTTGGGGGAGCTTAAGCTGCCACCCCGTCGCCTCCACCGGCAGCAAATCAAACCAGATGGGCTCATTTATGGCCAATTAGCAGTGTGCTGTGAACGGAGCACCAGTGACTCACCTAGCTTTGTTAATATCGCAGCTTTTTATCTGAGTTCAGGACAGAAACCTGCTAAATCGGAGGTTTCGATGCTCGCTTGACCCCCTCCCACCCTCTCTCCCCACCACACGGATGCGTGAGGAAATTGGAGACCCCGGGTTCGGAGACGGGGCGAGAGTGTGTGAGGACTTAAATCCTCCGATTTTGGGGGGAAAACGAGAAACAAGTCGACACTTCCAGCTTTTTACCAACCGAAATGGAAAACACAAAGGTAGCTGCTTCTGACTGGATACGGGCGACGTGCAGAGACAAGAGTGTCCTGTTACTGATGGGGGGGGTTCAAGTCCTACGCAGGAATGTCCCCCCGCCCTCCTTCACTCTCTCCCTCTCACTCTCCTCTAATCGTTCCCTCCATCACTTCCTTGGCCTTTTCTTGACTCCCTCTGTGATGGTCCACTTCACTTCGCTCGTAAACAACGCCCCCCCCGGCCCCCTTCCACACCTTCATATTTCTGCCCCCGAAACACGAGCTGCGCCGCCTCCCTCCGAGTCATATCAGACCTTTTTAACGGTAATTAGTCGAGGGACCGCGGCACACGGTGAGATATCCCCCCCCCCCCCCCCGAATTCATCCGTGTGTCCCTTGGACGAGGACAGCGCCGGGCCGCCGGGAGCCCGCTGAGATAATGACGGGCTCATCATACACTTCCAAACAAAACACCGAGACTTGGTTGGAGGAGGAAAAATAAAAAAAATAAAAAAGGGCCTTTTTGTTGTCTTTATTGTTTGCGAGCAACTTCACGGACAAATACATGAAAAGGAAGAAAAAGAAAAGGAGTACGACCAGCTGCTGCACATCTATTGTCTGAAGGCTGCTCAGATCAATGCAATTACAACTATGAACAGCTCGGCGCTTCTTAAAGAGGGTTGCTGCTGCGCCCCGACAGCATCTAAAAACAGGGGGACTACGCAATGGTACGTCCCGGGGGGGGGGTGGGGGAGGGGAGGGGAGTTAAGGAGGAGGGTGGGGGGGCACCAATGACAGCTCAGCAGCGTTTGAAAGCCTCTCGATGAAGAACTCCTGCCTCTAATTGTCCCTGCAATGCTTATCAACGCTGCCGATCCCAACTAGAGCGGAAAGACGGAGCGATTTTCCCATTACAGAAAATGGAGGAGAGACGAGGGAGCCCGGTGTCTCCGGAGAGACGGGCAGATGGCTTCATCTCCAAGTTCAAAAAACACCGACAGGAGGGACACGGCGCTCACAGGCGGAGGCACAACTCACAACCCTGACAACATGCAATCAATTAGCTTTTAACCTCTTTTTCTGCAGCCAGTTTCCTTCGAGGCCGCAGCGGAGGATTCATGTCAACGGACGCTGAGATCACGGCTGTTTTAAGCTGACTGACCCCCCACCACCACCACCACCACCACCACCTCCACCACCTCCACCCCCCGGCCACAGTGGTTAGATAAGCTCGCCTCAACACAATCTGTCCTGTGCTTTGATCTCCCACAACCAGAGCAGGCGTTCAGATCTTCTCTCCCAATATGGAGAGTTTTAACGGAGCCCGGGAGAGAAGACATTTTCTTTTCCGAGCTCGGATTTCTAAATCTAGACGACAACATACTGAGACCACGAGACACTAAACTGAGACCACGAGACACTAAATTGAGACCACGAGACACTAAAGCGACACCACGAGACACTAAACTGAGACCACGAGACACTAAACTGAGACCACGAGACACTAAACTGAGACCACGAGACACTAAACTGAGACCACGAGACACTAAAGCGACACCACGAGACACTAAACTGAGACCACGAGATACTAAACTGAGACCACGAGACACTAAACTGAGACCACGAGACACTAAACTGAGACCACGAGACACTAAACTGAGACCACGAGACACTAAACTGAGACCACGAGACACTAAACTGAGACCACGAGACACTAAACTGAGACCACGAGACACTAAACTGAGACCACGAGACACTAAACTGAGACCACGAGACACTAAACTGAGACCACGAGACACTAAACTGAGACCACGAGACACTAAAGCGACACCACGAGACACTAAACTGAGACCACGAGACACTAAACTGAGACCACGAGATACTAAACTGAGACCACGAGACACTAAACTGAGACCACGAGATAATAAATCCCCTCCGGGCCTCCGTAGCTTTACATCCAGTTCAAAGTTCAAATGATCTCGTCTCCAAGCCGCCGCGGTCGGAGCGCAGGAATGCAGCGCCGGCGTGTCGGCATGACAACGAACGGCGTCCCGATAACATCACAGATTCAACGTGAGCGACGTCCTCCGACCCGGCAGCGACGAGACGAGTCTGTTTACCTGCTTCCTTCAAGGAATGTTTATTCAGACACGTGCTACTGTGTATACAGATGATACAGGCAGCGTTTCATGTGTGTGTGTGTGTGTGTGTGTGTGTGTGTGTGTGTGTGTGTGTGTGTGTGTGTGTGTGTGTGTTTGCAGGAGAGGCTGCCTTTACTGAACTCTCCCTTTATTATCAATGCAGACATCTTTAAGTGTCTGCTGTCTGGCTCCAGCAGGCTTATCAGCTCCTCATTGGCTTACACAATTATAGAAAACACACACAGAAGTGTGTAGCCGCGCATACACTCAAAGCCGCGGTTGTGTGTGTGTGTGTGTGTGTGTGTGTGTGTGTGTGTGTGTGTGTGTGTGTGTGTGTGTGCGCACATGCAAAGAGGCATTTAGCAGCCCACTTAAATCCAAAATAGATCAACTTAACCTCCTCGAGGCAGCGGAGCGGTTGCACAGACCATTAGCGCGCCGGTCGTACAGACACACGGCGACAAATACGATTGTTTTATTACAAGAATCCATCACAGCGCTCGGGAAGCTGAGCTCGGCTTCAGGCCCCGCCCACTTCTGAGGTCACGACCAGCAGAGAAAGCAAACAAGAGCGAAAGATGAGGCCAGAGATTGGTGGAGAGCGGTCGGCCTGATCTCTTATCTTAGCACCACCTTTTTTTTTTTGCAAACCTCCACCGCGAGGAGAAAAAAAAAATCCGCCTCAGCAGCAGAAACGAACCACCGACGGTTGCCGTGGTGACGGCTCCAAACACGCTTTCAGGTCGTCCGTCCCGTTCCTGTGAACACGATACCTACACGACGCCTCGAGGGGATTTCTTCAAACTTGGCAAAAACATTCACTCGATACCAAAGATGAACTGATAAGAACTTGGGGGGTCAAAGGTCAAAGGTCAAGGCCGGTGTTACGTCAATTATACACATTCACGTGAACACGATATCTTGGAAACGCCACGATGGAATTTCTTCTAATTTTACACAATCGTTCACTCGGCCTCGAGGGTGAACTGATTGGAGTTTGGTAGGAACATCTGGGGGGTAATTTCTTCAAATTTGCCACAAATGTTCAATTGAACTGGAAGATGAACTGATACGATTTTGGTGGTCGAAGGTCGAAGGTCAAGGTCACTATGAACGCGTTATCTCACGAACGCCTTGAGAAAAAATCTCAAACAAAATGTGGCACAAACACGCACGTGGAAGAACTAAAACGTCGGTGGTTAGCGGAGCCAGGCGGTAATTTCCAGTTCCAGTTTTTCGTTGTTTGTCCTTCAAAATCCAAACCAGTGAGGGAACACTTTGTCTCGCAGGCTTTCGTCCTCTCTCTCCGTCCATCTGTTCTCTCCCCTCAACCGCCAACCACACAGCCTCGCGTCCTATTGTAGCGGCCGCGCAGGTGTACGGGAGCTGATAAGGAGCGCAGGTGCCCCGCGGTTCACGGAGGTGAGGCGGCGGCGGGGCGAGCTCTGCCCTCAGCCCTTCGCTGGCATTTCCAGCCGTGGGAGTTCCCGGCGACGAGGGCAGAAGCGACGGCGGCTTATCAAGCCGGGGACTGAGGACCAGGCGCCCGGCGGAGCCACGGGGACTTGAACTCCGAGCCGGCGTCCCAGCATCTCGCCCGGCGCCGTCTGGCAGCGGTGGGGGGTGGGGGGTGGGGGGGGGGGGGGGTGGAGGGGGGGCGTGTTCAGGTGGGGGGGGGGGATGGTGGAGGGGGGGCGTGTTCAGGTGGGGGGGGGGGGGGGCTTGCTCCAATCGGTAGAAAAACCGCAGTCCACCGCTCTCAGGGCGAGGCTTGAACACCCCCACCCCCTCCACCCCCTCCACCCCCCCGCTCTGAACCAGCTATGCACACCTCTCACCCTGCTCTGCAATGATATCTCTGTCTGAAATGCCAAACCTCAAAGACACACACACACACAGGCGAAACCACAGGCTGACATTTCAGCTGCACTCCCTCTGATCAGCGCACCTCTCTGCCGGCACTTCAGAGTCATATAGGTGGCTGAGTGGTTGTAGGTTGTAGGTGGAGTGTTGAGTTATCCTCGCATCGAACGGGCAATCAGAAGAATGGGGGGGATCGTACTCCTCGGCGAAAGGACGTTTTTAAGCGATATTTATTTCATAAAAGGTTCTGCAGCCTCTGTGAGTATTTAAGGATAAGTGGTCCTCTTCGGACTTATATAAAGTCTTTGCTGATTGTAGCTGCGGTGAAATGAAAGAAGTTGGGTTCATGTAATAGGCAGTCACAAAAACAACCGACTTCGGAAACAGCACCAAAAAAAACACAAAAAAAACGCAAAATAGCAGAAATAAAAATAAAAATTTGGTGCTGAACACCAAAGTCTGGAACAAAATGTTCACTTTGACCCGTCTGAGGTCGATTTTACCGAACAGGAAACCGACCGTGACATCAACTATTGGTTTGTAAGTCTGACATCGTTGCCCCGCCCACCTGTATCAGAAACCTGACTGCACCCCTGGCCTGTCAATCAAACCAAACATAGCTCTCTTTGAAGGTTAATATCTAATTAATGACGGGATTATTTCCAAAAGGAAACGCTGATCCATGTTAACTCGTGGAAAACATTCACTGACTTTGTATTTCAGGAGAGAACTTGATGCTTTTTAAATGGGAGCCAGAGGGTTTTTTTTTTTTTGGGAGCCAGCCCTCTGGTGGTCATTAGTGGTATTGCACCTTAAGGCCCTTCTGCATTGGCTCCATCCATTTTCTATTAACAGTCTATAGACTTCACTCGTTCTTCGTGAACTCTTACAAGTGTAACTAGGGGGCGCCACAGCGCCCAAAAATAAGGGAAAGCCGATCAGCTTGGCTATTAGCACGTTGATGTAGCCGAAACGTCCACGTTAGCATTAGGCTAACCGCCGCTCGACGCCGTCCGCCCTCATCTCCGCTTCGGTTCTACCTCCGGACCTTCACGCTGGTTTGTTATATGATGAAACACATTTCTAAATGTGATTTACTGCTCTGCAATCATAAAACACCAGCGAGTGTCATCTTACTAACAGGTCCCTCGCTGACGAGATGGTGTTGAGTTATGAAATTCACTGTGAACTCGCAAGCTGCCGGGCTTGCACCTTCATCCACGTGCTCAGAAGAACTCGTGGCCCGATATCAAACAGAATTGCTTGAACGTGAACAAGCCGCGATTCAACGTGGAGATTTTTTTTTTAAGATATTCGTTTGAGCATTCGTGTTTAAAAAAAAAAAAAAAGTGTTCCTCCCACATTTTTGCTGATGGTTTCAACTAGCTTAGCTTCAGAGGGTGTTTGCAGCACCATGCTGAGTGCAGACCCAAACGTGGCAGTGCACCCCCCCCAACCCCCCAACCCCCCACCTGCTCCCACCCAGTTCAGAGGCCTCAATTAGGGAACAAGGCTGGGAATGTTGTGAGTTAACTTTAATGAGCAATAAGGGGATAGCAGCGTTTAAAGCCGGGTCCTCTGGTGGAAAGCGGTCGAGGTTGGAAAACTCACGTGGCGGAGAGTTTCTCCACAAAACAAGTGACTAGTTTAGAAAACAGATGTGTTTGGAGACGGTGTGCGTCGGTTACCAGAGCTGAATGTCATGTTGTAGGAGGGTTATTACCGGAGACAGATAATAACTACAAGGAAGTCATGAGATACCGTCACCGCAGTGGAAAGATTTCATCAACAGAAACTGTTCAGCACCGGTTGAACCTGTAAAAAAAAAAAAAATGCTTCAATATTTTGGGAAATTTTATTTCTGTCTTTTTAGGAGACATTTTATGTTAAACGATTTAAGCTAAGCTAGGCTAACCCCATCCCGTTTCCAAGAATTTCCGCACGCTCAGAAAGATATTAAACAAGCATAAATGTGAAAAAAATAGATTTCAGCTGAAGTTTGGGGAACAATTTTCTTTTTTTAAAACAGAAACATCGATCTTAGATTCATTGGCGGTGGGAAGCATTTTTAAAAGAAGGGCTTTTTGCAGGATTTGTGAATTTTTTTAATGATGCTCTCACGACGGTTAACAAGAAGAGCCAATATGTCCGTCGGCACATGTTTCCTGCGAGCGAGACCCTGAACCCCCCATCATCATCATCTGCTGTTTTGGTTGTCAACGACGAGCCGTTCGGCCTCTCACACCAGCAGAAGCTCCACCCGGATCCTCAGATCGGGACGTTTTCTGGCTCCTGCATCGACTTCCTTCAAGATAAAAATAGTCTGACATAAAGGGAATGATATATGATCTCAGTCATTCATCTAAATTGGACAAATGAGGCCCGCCACCGCCCCCCTCCCCCCCCCTCCACCACCACCACCACCACCACCACCACGGTAGGTCTGAATGGGCCAATGTGTGTGTGTGTGTGTGACAGGACGAGGGGGACTGGGGGGGAGGGGAGGGGGAGGGGGGGGTTTCATGTGTGAAGATCTATTTATTTTAATGTGAGAACGTCTGTCTGCGTGAACGTCTGCCAGCGGATGTGTGTGTGCGCATGAATATAAATACATGTTAACATGGCTTCCATGACCTTCCATAGCATTAAGCAGGAGTATTTTCAGTGTGTGTGTGTATGTGTGTGTGTGTGAGTGTGTGTGAGTGTGTGTGTGTGTGTGTGTGTGTGTGAGTGTGTGTGTGTGTGTGTGTCTCTGCACGGCTCTTTGTGTGCGAGCGGCGAGAGAGCGAGAGGCGGCATTGTTGCATCTGCTCCTCATTAAAGGGCGCTAATGAACGCACGTGTGTTCCACCTGGTTTGGTGGAGTGTGTGTGTGTGTGTGTGTGTGTGTGTGTGTGTGTGTGTGGTGGTGGTGGTGGTGGTGGTGGTGGTGGGGGGGGGGGGTTGATGAGGGGCCTGACCTTCCCCAGCTCTCCTATCGTTAAAAAAAACAACATCTCCAGACAAACAGAGGGAGCTCGATTCCCCCCCAGACGCTCATCTGACAACAGTTTGTTCCTCTTCTGATGACGGAGGCGACTCCACCTGAGAAAAATACGACTCCCCGGACGGAGAAAAGAGTCGCGGGGGAAACGGGAGACTTTTTTTTTTTTTTTTTAATCACGCGTTTTGTAGCGTAACGGTTGAGGTTCTTGTACTTTGTGTTTCAGGAGGAACCCACCGGAGAACGGCGGATATCAATAGACCTTCTGGATTTTGCACGATGTAAACAATATTATTATGTGGAAAATTTGGTCCCCGTGGACCTTTGATTGATAACATCGCTTCGCCGGCGCCACCGTCTGGTGACGAGGGGAGCTGCCCAAAGAGAGTACCAAAAAAACTCTTCTGATTTCGAGAAATCCACCGAAATGTGTTGTTGTTTTTTTAAACACATTACAAAATGATCAGAGCTTAGCACAATTTAGTATAATTTAGCACAATTTAATACAATTTAGTACAATTTAGTACAATTTAGCTCAACTTAGCACAACTTAGCTCAACCCGCCTGGTTGCTGATTGAAACAGGGTTTCCAGATTACAATCACAGCAAAGATTGATGCTCTGAGACATCACTCAAGACGAGAGTCATAATCTACTCGTTAACGTTTTTTTTAAAAATACGTCATAGTCGTTATTTTAACTAAAAGCTCGATGTTATTGGTGGTTTTTTATGGTGAGAAGTGGCGATCTAAAACGCCAAAGTTCTCCATCTGCTCGTCTTTTTTGATGGTTGACTCGCTTCTCTGACTTTAATCTCAGATGGTTTCAGAGATGTTATTTGTTTTTTTTAATTTCTTCTCTTTTTCTAAATAATGAAGGTTTTTTTTCTGTTGCCACAACTTGGCTCATTGAGATGCCGTATATGACAACAAATATAATTCAAACCGTCATTATTCAGCAAAATACAAAACAATACAGCGGACTTTGTTTTCCATGAGAGTGGAAAAATAACTTTTATTCATAAAAGTACTTTTTGAGACGGACTCACAAAGTGTCGTACAAAGTAAAAGCAATAAACTAAAATGAAAAAAAAAATGATAAAAGTGATAAAAAAAAAAGAACAGATTATAAATCACAGAGAACAGTAATAAAATGGACACATAATAAAATGACAATCAGAGAGATGTTGGCAATCAATCAAACGCGAAACGCCAAAAAGTAGAGGCAAGTTTATTAAAAAGAAAGTTTCTGTGCTTATTTCCAAGAAAACTTGTTTTTATTTCTGTATTATTTTGGCAGCAGCAGATTTGATGCCCCCGCTGAGGAGGAAGACTATTAAAAACCACGTTAGCAAAAAAATGTATGTCCCAATTAAGCGACAATAGTCTCATTTCAATATTTATTTGCTTAATTTCTGGAGACAATTCTTGGAAGAGAACTCAAAACCATTCGATGTCAGTGCTGTAAAATCACAGATGAAGAAAATCAGTTTTGCGAATCGAGCTGATGCGGCGTTTTTTGTTCTATCGGCAGAAACACTTGAGGGGAAGGAAAAAAAAAAAAAAAAAAAAAAAAAAAAATAGAAAGCGATGTAAAAACCAGGCCCTTCAATCACTTTTTGCAAAACAGCTCGGCGCTCGTTGGCCCTGCAGCTGTCGGGGAGTCTCGGCGGTGAGAAGCCCTCCCTCGGGTTTCTCCCACAGCCGGATGCGGTCGGTATCGATACGACACCCGTGAGCTCACCTTGCACCCGCAAACCGCCGGGAACATCATCACCGCAATCACACCGAGCCGAGGTGCTTGAAAGATTTATATATACGTGCTTTTGTGGAGACGGATAAATAAATAAAAATATATACATATATATAAGACACATTTTCTGATGAGTCGATATTATGTGGTGTTAAAGTGGTAATTCTGGTCATTACTGTCGTATGAAGGGAAAAGACCGACACACTCGTGAATTCTGCCTCAATGGCTCTCAAAAGTAGTTTTTTTGTTTCATTTCATCACCTGAAAAACCCTTTAAATCTTTGTCTTTTGACTTTCAGAGTCTGGATCGAGTGCGTTTCCTGCAACAACAACCACCAAATGGTTTAATAGGTTTTAGCTCCGTATCTGAAAATCCTGCAAACCATATCTGAATACATGCCTCATCAGTTTAGACCTTTCATTTGTATATATATATATATATATATATATATATATATATATATATATATATATATATTTCCCTCTGCTTTGTTTCCATCCATTTCATACGGTATGAAAAATACATTTTCAGACTCTTAAAATGGATTTTTATACCAAAACAGAAATGAATTGAAATCAATGTCTGCCTGGAATAGAAGAACAATTCATTGAAAAGTGAACAGCAGTAAACAGGATTTGTAAAATGGTTTAAAAGTAAATGGGCCAATATCCTAATGTGGCTCCTTTAAAGCTGCCGTGATCAACGTTTTTATATCGATCACGTGACTGTGAAACGTGAAAAGCCCCGAACAGCAGGTTGGAAAAAAGAAATACGATGCTGACGATCATTTAATGTCACATCGCACCAAAGAGACACTCAGCAGGAGTGATTTGGTCTTTTTGAAGATGAGTTTTATTTTGGCGGGATTTCGTGCCCCAGCTACTCACCACTAAATACTCGGCGGTAAAATATTTCGCATCAAAAACTTTGAATAGATTAAAAAAAAAAAATCTTTTTAAAATCTGCGAGGCTTTAATCTGGTTTTAAGATAAACTGAATAATTAGCACACAGCGACAGTCAAGGGGAAGCGAGCTGGTTTTAGCTCGCCTTCGCAAACACTAAAGCTAAGTTTAGTAATTGATTTTCCCCTCGTTGTAATCTAAAGAAATATTTATATATTTAAAATATCTGCTGAAAAGACATGTTGTTTTTTTAGTTAGTTATTCCACATATAATTCAATGTGGCATTTTCATCTTTATATTTTGTTTTGATATTATTTTAACTATAAATTACAAAGGGGGCAGATAGAAAACTGAAAACTGAAAAAATAATCAGACCAACTGGAAAAAGAACGAACCCGGTTTATTGTTCGACAGTAGAAAGGTTTTATCCGACGGCAGCGAGCAGTATCTCCGGGTTTCAACCGTCGGCTGCGTTTTAATGCAAATTATGGCCTGAAAACTTCGTCACTGATTCTGCCGTTTTGTCGCAGCGTCGTCAGGACGGCGGCGGAGGAAAAGAAGGTTTTTACATTTGTTGACATTCATCTGTCTCCATTTGTGTGTGTGTGCGTCTCTATCTCCGAACACACCGTCCCTCAACCGTGTCCGACGGTGACAGCCGTGGGTAATGACAGTCGAACGCTCGCTCGCTCCTCATTTACTCGGAGCTGGCAGTGTAACAGTTCGCTCAGAACTCTTAAGTGCTTGTTAATTTAATATGCAAATAAGTCTCTTGTCAATCTGAATGCATTTTAATGAAAAAGCCTCCACAGAGCTGGTGGTGGTGGGGAGGTGGGGGGGTGGGGGTGGTGGGGAGGGGTGGTGGTTGACTGTGTGCAGTGGAGGGAGTGAAAAGGCCAACAGTAGCCTGAAGCACCGGAGAGGTGAGGCTGAGAGGACGGCAGGGAGACACCGCAGACTGGACGTAAAAGTGGACGTAGCGATGGGGGTCTGAAAACTACGTCCCGCCCACCGATAGCTGTAACCTGACTGCACCACAGGCCTGTCAATCAAACAGACACGCCCCCAAAAACAGGTCTTCTTGAATCTTCTTTTCTAATGAATGAGGGATTATTTTCAGATGGACCTCCAGAAAACTAATAAGAAGGAGTGACTTTAGCTAACAACACCGAGATAACTGATGGACACATTTTATTCACTTTGGATTTGATGAGAGAAGTTGAATGGGAGTCTATGGAGCCGGAGGCTTTTTGGAGCCGACCTCTAGTGGCACTCGCTGGTATTGCAGGTTACGGTATAATTTTTCAGAGCCGGAAGCTACGTCCACTTTTACATACAGTCTATGCGTGTGACATGAAGGTGACAGCGCCGTCACCCCCCCCCCTCCCCCCCCACCACTGTGATCTTTGTCAGCTGGAGCGCCCAGCTGGGCCCCCCCCCCCCTCTGGGGGGGGTATAAAAAGGGAGCAAACACAAGCATCCGCCTGCACAAACATGATAGACTGCAACAAACACACACACACACACACACACACACACACACACACACACACACACACACACACCATCCTCTACCCACATCCCCGTTAATGACAGACCTCAGCTCAACCTTTGCCTACATATGGGGTGGCACGGTGTGCTGAAAGTAAGGTGAGCGTGTTATTGGGAAGGTGGGAGTGTGGGGGTGGGGGGGGGGGGGTGGATTGCAGGCAGTGTTAAGTCAAGCAGGAACCCTCAATGTTGCTAATTTATTTACAGATTTAATTAGATGGATAGAGCCCTCACAGATATAAGAAAGAGGAGAGATGTTGCCAGCGTTACAGCACTTTAATTATGGTAGCAGGCTCCTGATCCCTGCGCTCCGCTGTCTGGGGAGCCAGTTAATTAAAATCCTCATTATTTTACTTTTAATTAGTTCCCCCCTCTTTTGTTTCCTTTCACCATATGGCCGTGTTCCGTGGTCAAATTAACGTAATTGAGCTAATTAAGCCGATCACTTTAATTATTCAAAGCGTTCCGATTGGCCAGGAGAACTTTTCTCCCCCCCCACCCACCCCCCCTCCCTCCCCTCCTCCCCGACATTCCTGAATGAGGCTTTTGGAGTAGTAAAGTCTCTCTCTTTTGTCATTACGCTCCTCTACTCCCCTGCTGAAGGCGCTGAGTTATGGCGGCAACATGCCTCACTTCCTACATGCTCCGGCACTGTCTCATGTTTCACTTTTTTTTTTTTTTTTGCAGAGCCGGAGCTTCAAAGAAGAACTCAGAAAATCATCGGAACATTTAACACACTACGGTTGTGACAAATTAGGGTGGCGTGTTTGGGAAGTTTTGCTGCGGCTCGTCATCTGGGTGCTCGGGGATTGGAGGCGACCAGAAATAGCCTTGGCAGGGCCGAGCAGCTTTCAGAAGGATTGTCTGCACAGCTAAATGCCATCTTTCTACCATTGAATTTACATGCCTGGATTTTCTAGAAGAAAAAAAAAGAACGAGAAAAAAACCCGGTGACAACCAGATGGCGGTTTTACAGCAAACATACTTACGTTGAGCTCGGTGCCTCGGGGTGGACGAGACCTGTCTGTCAGCATTCATTCTCCACACACACCTCATTCACACTCAGCCTCTTTATTTTACAGTCAGGTAGAAGCATTTATGTTCATAATCTCATTTCAATCCAACGACTAAATGCACGGTGTCGACTCGGATGTAATGATCCGTGGCGTTTTCATGTGAGCAAACATCTGTTTTTAGATCCGAGCTTTGATAAAAACACAACTTACAAAAGTTGAGGAAAGTTGGGCCTTTTTCTGAGAAAAATTACCGACGTTCTTTACATGTCTGGTTTGTTCGGAGTATATTTAGCGTAAGTAACCGTGGGCATCGAAGCCAAAACAAGACAGGAAGTCAAACTTCATAGACATGATACTGAACCAAGAGTAAGCTTTGTAAAGACGATGGCGCCGACAACAAATCTCTGCAATGGAGCCGAGCTGAACGGCACATAATGCAACAACTGCAGAGTCAAAAGGTCACTTAAAGGATCAGGTTACCCCAAAATTTAAATAACACACCGTCTCACCACCAGATAACCATGCAGATAGCTGTGCATATATTTGTGTTTGCAGGCTTTAACACTGCAGGTGGATGGAGTTTCAATTTCTTTTAAAATTGTATTTATATAGTGGCCAAATCACAACACAGGTTCTTTCATGGCACTTAACACAGTAAAGTCCTTAGAAATAGAACTTTACAGCATTATAGAGAGGAACCTGAATTCCCACGTTAGCTACGAGGGGAAAACTCCTCCAACAGAAGGAAGGAAAAACTCTTTTAACATGAAGAAACCTCCAACAGAAGGAAAAATTATCTTTTAACATGAAGAAACCTCCAACAGAAGGAAAAACTCTCTTTTAACGTGAAGAAACCTCCAACAGAAGGAAAAACTCTCTTTTGACATGAAGAAACCTCCAACAGAAGGAAAAATTATCTTTTAACATGAAGAAACCTCCAACAGAAGGAAAAACTCTCTTTTGACATGAAGAAACCTCCAACAGAAGGAAAAACTCTCTTTTAACAGAAGAAACCTCCAACAGAAGGAAAAACTCTCTTTTAACGTGAAGAAACCTCCAACAGAAGGAAAAACTCTCTTTTGACATGAAGAAACCTCCAACAGAAGGAAAAACTCTCTTTTAACAGAAGAAACCTCCAACAGAAGGAAAAACTCTCTTTTAACAGAAGAAACCTCCAACAGAAGGAAAAACTCTCTTTTAACAGAAGAAACCTCCAACAGAAGGAAAAACTCTCTTTTAACGCGAAGAAACCTCCAACAGAAGGAAAAACTCTCTTTTGACATGAAGAAACCTCCAACAGAAGGAAAAACTCTCTTTTAACGTGAAGAAACCTCCAACAGAAGGAAAAACTCTCTTTTAACATGAAGAAACCTCCAACAGAAGGAAAAACTCTCTTTTGACATGAAGAAACCTCCAACAGAAGGAAAAACTCTCTTTTAACAGAAGAAACCTCCAACAGAAGGAAAAACTCTCTTTTAACATGAAGAAACCTCCAACAGAAGGAAAAATTATCTTTTAACATGAAGAAACCTCCAACAGAAGGAAAAACTCTTTTAACATGAAGAAACCTCCAACAGAAGGAAAAATTATCTTTTAACATGAAGAAACCTCCAACAGAAGGAAAAACTCTCTTTTAACAGAAGAAACCTCCAACAGAAGGAAAAACTCTCTTTTAGCGTGAAGAAACCTCCAACAGAAGGAAAAACTCTCTTTTGACATGAAGAAACCTCCAACAGAAGGAAAAACTCTCTTTTAACAGAAGAAACCTCCAACAGAAGGAAAAACTCTCTTTTAACAGAAGAAACCTCCAACAGAAGGAAAAACTCTCTTTTAACGTGAAGAAACCTCCAACAGAAGGAAAAACTCTCTTTTGACATGAAGAAACCTCCAACAGAAGGAAAAACTCTCTTTTAACAGAAGAAACCTCCAACAGAAGGAAAAACTCTCTTTTAACAGAAGAAACCTCCAACAGAAGGAAAAACTCTCTTTTAACAGAAGAAACCTCCAACAGAAGGAAAAACTCTCTTTTAACGCGAAGAAACCTCCAACAGAAGGAAAAACTCTCTTTTGACATGAAGAAACCTCCAACAGAAGGAAAAACTCTCTTTTAACGTGAAGAAACCTCCAACAGAAGGAAAAACTCTCTTTTAACATGAAGAAACCTCCAACAGAAGGAAAAACTCTCTTTTGACATGAAGAAACCTCCAACAGAAGGAAAAACTCTCTTTTAACAGAAGAAACCTCCAACAGAAGGAAAAACTCTCTTTTAACATGAAGAAACCTCCAACAGAAGGAAAAATTATCTTTTAACATGAAGAAACCTCCAACAGAAGGAAAAACTCTTTTAACATGAAGAAACCTCCAACAGAAGGAAAAATTATCTTTTAACATGAAGAAACCTCCAACAGAAGGAAAAACTCTCTTTTAACAGAAGAAACCTCCAACAGAAGGAAAAACTCTCTTTTAGCGTGAAGAAACCTCCAACAGAAGGAAAAACTCTCTTTTGACATGAAGAAACCTCCAACAGAAGGAAAAACTCTCTTTTAACAGAAGAAACCTCCAACAGAAGGAAAAACTCTCTTTTAACAGAAGAAACCTCCAACAGAAGGAAAAACTCTCTTTTGACATGAAGAAACCTCCAACAGAAGGAAAAACTCTCTTTTAACGTGAAGAAACCTCCAACAGAAGGAAAAACTCTCTTTTAACATGAAGAAACCTCCAACAGAAGGAAAAACTCTCTTTTGACATGAAGAAACCTCCAACAGAAGGAAAAACTCTCTTTTAACAGAAGAAACCTCCAACAGAAGGAAAAACTCTCTTTTAACATGAAGAAACCTCCAACAGAAGGAAAAATTATCTTTTAACATGAAGAAACCTCCAACAGAAGGAAAAACTCTCTTTTAACAGAAGAAACCTCCAACAGAAGGAAAAATTATCTTTTAACATGAAGAAACCTCCAACAGAAGGAAAAACTCTCTTTTGACATGAAGAAACCTCCAACAGAAGGAAAAATTATCTTTTAACATGAAGAAACCTCCAACAGAAGGAAAAACTCTCTTTTGACATGAAGAAACCTCCAACAGAAGGAAAAACTCTCTTTTAACAGAAGAAACCTCCAACAGAAGGAAAAACTCTCTTTTAACGTGAAGAAACCTCCAACAGAAGGAAAAAACTCTCTTTTAACATGAAGAAACCTCCAACAGAAGGAAAAACTCTCTTTTAACAGAAGAAACCTCCAACAGAAGGAAAAAAAAAATCCCCTTTTAAGTTGTGTAGTTTTGGTAAATTGTTCTTGCCAGACTCACCAAACATCTCGTTTTCTTATTCGGTTGCTGGTTTTATATTTTTTAAGTTGCACCCTGCCGCCTCCAACCGAGAGGACGTCACACACCGATTAGCCCTCATAATATACGTCCATAACATATAGTTGTCGTGAGAAACGTCGACGCTTCCGGGCCTTAAAATACTTCCTCGTGTCCTGTAATTTATTCACCAGGCAGCGCCACAACACGACGGGAGGAAAAATAAAGAAAAGCGGTAACAAAGGGTTTTGGAGGACGCTCGGTCGGCTGATCAAGAAACGACCGAAGTGTCACGTACGAGCTCGGATGCTAACGGCAGCTTCACGGACAAATGCGGCTCCAAAAAGTATCGAGCGCCCAAAAACAACAGTCGTTTACCAAAAAGCAGCGAGTTGAG
Source organism: Embiotoca jacksoni (assembly GCF_022577435.1). Taxonomy (NCBI): domain Eukaryota; kingdom Metazoa; phylum Chordata; class Actinopteri; family Embiotocidae; genus Embiotoca; species Embiotoca jacksoni. The sequence continues at coordinate 3,028,738 of NW_027185389.1, forward strand.
CCCATCTGTTCACATCTGGCGACACAAAGCAGACCGGACCGTCGCAGAGACGAGAGCCAGCGGGCCGGCCCGGCTTCCACAACTACACACACACACACAGGAGGAGGCCCGCTGGCCCACGCACCGGCCAATCAGAGAGCCGTGTTGGAGCTACATCACAGGAAGGAGAGTCTGGGCACGAAGAAGAAGAAGAAGAAGAAGAAGAAGAAGAAGAAGAAGAAGACAGGCTTCAGGCGGGTCCTCTTCCTCCTCCTCATCTCCATGCATGTAAAAATATCCTGCCATCTTTCTTGCGTCTTCACACTGTGAGTTGGAGGAGTTCAGGCAATTACACTCATCTGCATGTGTTAATATGATTAATTAGTGGGAATAAACACTTTCCTATGACACAGGCTGCACGGTGAGCCACACACCTGCAAGAAGCTCTGATGAAAAGACAACGCCTCGTGGCAAAAGAGCCTTTTTCACCAGAGCCGCTAATTGGCATCTGAAAACGTTCCGGCTAATTAGGAGGAGGCAGATGAGGCTTGATTAGTTTGAATGCAAAGTGTAACTCGCGGTGCGGCGGGACTCGGAGAATGTGCCGAGGTTGGGTTTTTTTATTTCTCTTCGCCATCGCGATACAAAAGATAATTGTAATTGTGATCATTTGCATACGTTAATGAATTTGCGTGACGCTCCGTGATCAGACGTGGAATAAATAAGTGATGCGGTATCAGCACCTTCACCGTGACAAGTGGGACCTGGGTTTTTGTTTTTTTAAATAGCTAAGCGCATTAAAGTAAGGTTTAAGTTTGATGGCTGCCGCTGCTGAAGGTGTGAAAGTGGAGCAGATGCTTTCCTTCCGCTTATTTTCCTGAGATTAACTCCCGACCTCGACGACGCTACAGCAGAGACGTAGAAGCTTTTACACGGCTTTAAAAAGAAAACGAAAAAGGCTCGGAGAATTAGATGCAGCTCGGGAAAAACAAAAAAGAATTCCCAGAGAACAAAGAGCTGCGGAAAAAAAATAGAAAAATAAAAAACGGGGTGTGTGTGTGTGTGTGTGTGTGTATGTGAGTGTGTGTGTGTGTGTGTGTGTGTGTGTGTGTAGTGTGTGTATGTGAGTGTGTGTGTGTGAGTGTGTGTGTGTGTGTGTGTGTGTGTGTGTGTGTATGTGTGTGTGTGTGTATGTGTGTGTGTGTGTGTATGTGAGTGTGTGTGTGTGTGAGTGTATGTGAGTGTGTGTATGTGAGTGTGTGTGTGTGTGTGTGTGTGTGTGTGTGTGTGTGAGTGTGTGTATGTGAGTGTGTGTATGTGAGTGTGTGTGTGTGTGTGGGAGCTTTAATTGAAACATGGTAAACAGTAAATACATCAGATTGTTTCAAAATGCTCCTGGATGTAGACGTGGGAGGAGGAGGAGGAGGAGGAGGAGGAGGGGGAGGAGGAGCCACTCCCCCCCTTTAATTAGCACGCGCTCCCAGATTAGGTTTTTTTGGTATTATTATTAGTAGTATTATTATTATAGCGGCACGGCGAGCCACCGAGCCACCGAGCCAGTCAGCCGACGGGATGTGCCCCGAGTTCAGACTCCCAGGAGCTCCGGCAGCACAGATACACGGCTCATGTTTAATTGCTTCTGTAAATGGTCAGAGCTCAAGCCCCTCTAATTCCATTCCTCGGGGTAATCAGGCATGTTTTCACCATACAGGGCTAAAGAGAGCGAGAGGGAGGACCATCCGCCATGCTGGGTACCGTGGAAACACAACGCCGCCGCTTCACAATGACCTCAGCTCACTTACACGTTACAGGAAAACCGTTTTAATAGGATTTGGGTTTTTTTCTGTTTCAACCCCCACAATTATTATTATTTTCCCCCACCCAAACACACATCGAACAGGCAGCTGATAAAAGAAAATAATAATGATAAAAAATTAAAATTAAAACAACAAAAAAAACCTACAGTAGAAAGAAAAAAATAACAAAAGAAACCTTCACTGGATCATGTGACAAAAAGAAAACAAACAAAAAAACAGCGACAGGTTGTTGTTGTTTTTTTTCTTCCAAAAAGTTTCATTTTCAGACACTTTTCTGCCTCCGACATCCCGTCGCTTCCATCTCTGAGATTAACATATACAAGAGAGATCAGGAGTTCATTAAAAACACCGACGCTCGGGGGAAATAACGCCAAAACCTCCGACAGTCGTTTTACAGCAGTCCGTCAAACGCTCGCTGGAGCGGCGCCTCACTTTCTTTCTTTTTCTTTTCTTTTTTTTAATCGTCACCGTTTCCCCTCCGAAGTCGTTTTTTTTTTTCCCGAAGGTCCTGGAGGAGAACTTCTGACTTCTCACTTTTCTTTTTCTTTTTTTTTACACTGAAACACAACACAAACGGGACTTTGTGCGGAGAGTCTCGGATACGAGTTGAGAAGCGGCGTCCTCTCTCCGCCGGGAGGAGAGGTGGAGGAGAGGCGGGAGTATCCACGACAACGACAGTAGCAGGAGGAGGAGGAGGAGGAGGAGGAGGAGGGGGAGGAGGAAGGTGAGGGCAGCACTCTCAGCATACCTGCAGACGAGAGAGTCACACTTCAGATTCACTTTGAAAACAGTGTTTCTGTTTATTCCTGCTTTTAAATGGTAATTTAAAACATGCAAAAACTCTTTGATCTATTGCGCAACACCCATTCGAAGATAAATTAAATCCAAAAACAAAATATGACACCGAAGAAGTTTTTTTTGTTTTGTTTTTTTTTAGCTGTGAAAAGTGTCCCAACATCCGTAAACATTAAAATGTCTCATTTCATGTTGATTTTTTTTTTTTACGGCTGCATTTTAACACGTAAACTGAAATGTGAAAGTAGTTCCTGATGTGTGAACGTTTCACTTCCTGCGTCTTTCCAACGGGAAACTTTCCCGCTTTGTTTTGTTAGAGTTTTTTTTTGAGGAGAATTTGGTGTGTAGATTGTGATTCACCTTCTGGTCCGTGAGCACGGAGCTGCTCTGCAGCGGAGGCAGGTGGTTGTTGAGCAAGGCAGCGCCGGGCCGGTCGTGCTCGCAGAAGATTGTGCCGTTGACGTAGTGGAAGCGGTCGCCGGGCATGAGTCTGTTTCTACAGGTGGCGCAGCTGAAACACTGCAGGGGAGAAGAAACAACCGTCAGAGGCAAACTCATCAAAGCAGATTAATTATGGAGAAAATATTAAATGGAATAAAAAAAAAAAAATATTGTAAAAAGTTGAACGCGTTAAAATGAGTCAGAGAAAGTTCGAGAGTGAGAAACGCGTCTGGCAGCGGGAGGCGGAGGGAGGTCTCGGTGATGTTGAATTATTTTATTGAGGTATTTATCGGTATACCTTGAGGTGGTAAACGTTTCCCTGCGCCCTCATCACCATTTCGTTGGCGGGGATCGACTGGCCGCAGGCGCTGCACGCCCCGCTGTGTCCGAACAGTCTGCAAACACAACACGGACTGCTCAGTCCAAAAGAACATGTAAAAGCAGCAGCAGCTCCCTCCTCCTCCTCCTCCTCCTCCTCCTCCTCCTCCTCACCTGATGTAGTCGCTCCGGCACAGAATCATGCCCCCTTTGCTGTAGCAGGTGGTGCCGATGTCTCCCAGCTGGGCCTGGCAGCAGGAGCACTTGAGGCAGCGCGTGTGCCAGTAGCGCTCCATGGAGAAGAGCAGGAAGCGGTCGGCGATCTTCCCCCCGCATCCCGCGCACGACCTGGGGGCCGGCGGCACGCCCGACGCCTGGCTGTTCACCATGACGACCACGGTGGCGATGTGGGGGCGGTGGGGGGGGGGGGGGGGGACCCCCCTTCGGAGAGGCTCCTGGACACACACGGGGGGGGAGGGGGGGGGGGACAGCTCAGACAGGTGTGGCAGATGAACACTAATTCACTTACAGTCTCTTGGACATTTATTTCTGGCATTTGTTGTTGTTTTTAAATATATGTTTGATAAATATCATTTAATTTATCTTCAGACAGATGAAACATGTAAACACGATTCATCACAAACGGTTCAATTTAAACACGTTGGGTTTGTTTACTGAAGCTCTACAACTCCAAATACATCACTTGTGTTTTGATTTGACATGAAGGGGGGGGGGGGGGGTGACAGGTATTAATATCATGTCAACGTGTGTGGGGGGGGGCGGGGGGGCGGGGGGGGGGGGGGGTCATCAAATGGGACTTTTGGAAGAGTGCCAATAATTAGACGGAGACGCTTTATGAACGTGCTTCTCCACTTTTAGCTTTACATCCGGTGTAAATTACGCTGTTTTGGGAGCACGAGCTGCACGGTGGGGGGGGACGGTAGGGAGGAGGAGGAGGAGGAGGAGGAGGGGGGGGGCGCAAAAAAAAAAAAAAAAAAAAAAAAAAGGAGGCTCGTGAAACGCGCGCGGGAGGAAGGAAGGAATGAAGGGAAAAAAGAAAGATGCCTTTACCTTGTCGAGGCGAAGCTTGTCCTCCTCCTCCTCCTCCTCCTTCTCCTCTTCCTCTCCGGCCGAGAGAAGTTTCAGAAGCGGGAACAAATTATATTCACAAGCCGTTCAGAATGAAGAACCGCGCTCCATAGCTTTCCAGGCGGGGACGCACACAGAAAATACACCAAAAATTAAATAAAAATAAAAAATAAATAAAAAAACGCAGCGCAGCGCAGCCCGGCGCGGGACGCCTCGGTAGTAGTTGAGAAAACTCCCCCCCCCCTCCTGCTCCTCCTTCACGAGCCCGACGTCCAAGCTCCGGCGGATAAATGACTACACGGAGCCGTGAGGAGGCGACATGACGCAGCTCCTCTTCCTCTGCCTCCCTCTCGGTCACAGCTGTCAACAAGCCGTCCTCTCCTTTCTTTTGACAGCGACTCTATTCATCAAATTGCGCAAGGGGGCTATTTAAATTACCGAGAGAGGAGAAGGAGGTGGGAGGAGGGGGGGGAGCAGCCGACGAGGAGGCGGCGCGGCAGCCAATCAGCGCGCAGAGGGGGCGTGTCCCGCAGTCAAAATGATTTATGAGTTTATAGTGGCTTATTAATATGCACGTTCACATTCCTTCAGCTCCCCGCAGGATCTCAGTACAACACCGACACGGAAAACAGACATAAAAACTCATTACGGTGTTTTATAGTTTGACAGGAAAAAAAAACAACAACATGCTCATAGACGTTCAACACCATCTATGAAGAGATGTCACTGCAAATGGAATAAATAAAACCATTTACTCAATTATCTCGTTTGTTTTTTCTGTTTTGATAACGGAATGTAAAAGATTTTTGAAGGTCGGCAGATGAAAGATTTTCAAAATAAAACATTAAAATGTTGGATTCCTTTGCTTGTTTACTAATTGAAGTACTTTTGTGTTGGCTTTTATTGTTTTACTGAATGTGGCAGCAAATTAAAAAAAATTTAAATACAAATTACGCAACGTTTGACCATTATTATTATTATTATTATTATTATTATTATTATTATTATCATATCCGTGTAAAAATTGATCAAAATTTTTGAAAAGTTATAACATAATAAACACCCAAAAAGCATGAAAACAAAAACTCACAAAAAAAAAAAAAAAGAAAAAAAAGGAAAGTTATTTGTTTAATTTGATGCTCTACACAATAATTAAGCCCAAAAATGGCTCGGTGCTGCGTCTGTGTCTTTATAATGGACTCTACTCTCAATACAAATATTTAAACTGGTAAATGCGCATTTCACAGAAAATTTAAAAACACGTTTCAGTCGTGGAAGTTAATTCATTCTTGCACAATAAATTGTTATAAACATCAATAATGTTTTTTTTTTTATCCAGCACATCGTGTGTCAAACTTGCAGCATTTTTGCACAACAAATATTCATTTGCTTTTAAAAATTATACGGATTTTCAGATTCAATAGATGGAGCACTTTTTTAAAGAAAATACATTAAATTTTGTGTTTCTTTTTTATATGAATATTTGTGTTATAAAAGGCAACGTCAAGACTTCATTGTTGGATCTGTGTGTCTGTGTGTCCTTCTTTCTATTTTTTTTTTATAGTGATTTTTTTTTTGGGGGGTATTAAATGACCCAATATTGCGACAGAGCTGGTCAATCACAGATCAATAAAAGGAACAGTGTGGAAGAACGAAGGGAAGGGAAGACCTGGGCGGCTGCTGCTGAGGTTGTCGGGGTTCATCGCTGCTCCGGGGCACTTCGGCAGGGCAGCTCGGAGGTCTCCGGTCACCCTGCTGTACTTCCAGCCGAGCTCCAGAAGAGGACAGCATCCGGTCATGTAGCGGGGACACCGGTGACTCACTGTACGTCCTGATAGACCGGAGACGTATGATGAGTTTGTCTTTAAAAGCAAATGAAAAGTGTCTTTGCGTCAATATTTAGTCAATAAAGCTACGGTACAGACTCTTTATTCACGTGTTTGTGTGTTTTCCCCCTGAAGCCCTTAGATGTTATTTTACAACAACTAAATCATTATAAATTATTCATTCCCACTTCAGAATATGAAATTCTATTGATCCTCATTAAACAATCATTTCAGTTGGTTAATTTCTGCCTTTTTCAGTTTGTTCTGATGCTTTTATTTTGAAAGGTTTTACCGGATCCATACGCATGAAGGTCTGGAGAAATTAAAACTTCAATTAAAACGCACCTATTCATGACAGTTAATATAGATGTAGTGTAATGTAAGTGCTGCAGTTCCTCTTTGTAACCACAGGAGGGCGGTAAACACTCACGATTCAACCCCACCTGTGTCAAAGCAACAGTGAATATTTCTGATAAATAAACGTTTTTAAAGTTGTTTAAATGAAATTTAAAGCAGTAGAAAGCAACACAATAAGAGCTGGTGTAGTCTGTGTATTAACCACTAGCAGTGTTTTGAGTAAAAGAACCCAGGAGTGAAAGAAATACGACGTGTTGTTTAAAAAAAGTTTTTTCCAAAGTCAAAGCATATTCCCCCTTTTAGCGTTGAGCCATGACGTCATGTTCAAACTGTAGTGGACTCCAGCTCGTTTTAAGAACCAAACAGAACCTGGAAATATCGTTTACCTGACCGGGAGCACGTGGAGGAGGAACAAGCAGCTGTTACAACTCAGAAAAAACAGGTGGGAAGGAAATGTAGGACTCAGAAAACCCTAAAACCGGTTGACCTGAACTGAAGGAAACAAAAACACTTGCCGGAAGTGACGACAGCAGCCGTTGACGGGATCAGCTGCTCATTTTACCCCCAAATAAATGGTCCGTGTTTTGATGCCACGCACTAAGTATACATCAGTATACACGATGAAAAACAAACACTGCTTTGTGGACGTGGAGAAGTTATATTTTTGTTTTTTAAAACAACAAACAAAGACAAATACAACAGCATTTTTGATAATAAAGTATAAACAGTACAAAATACGAACAATTACAGATATTCTTAGTAAAAAAAAAAAACACAACAAAGAAACAAATAAATACAACAATCAGAGGACTAATCAGAAATCAATATAAAGCTTTGTTTTCTTGAACATCTCGAGCTTATTTTAGATTTCAATTCCTACTTAAAGTTTTGTAAGTCATTCATGACAGCTAAATCGAATGATTCTACAACTGTGGATGAATTGTTTAGCCTTCAATAATCAGGCTTCATTTCCATAATTTTATTCTGGGAAGAGAGTGAAAAGCTTCCAGTATTTCACTCAATGTATGTAATAATTCTTATTGTCGTTACGGCCACATTCAATATGCATGGATGTAAATTAACAAGTGAGAGGCTGCGGCTTTATGCATTTATTCAATTCAACACAAATCAAAAACGTAATAAAAATTGTAACGCCAAGGTTTTACATAAATCTTAATCCCCGGATATCTACGCAACTAAATATCGGACTGCCAACAGGTTTTGTGCGAACATTCACGATTCACGACTTCCTCCGTCGGGTCCGAGTCTGTCCGAGGCCCTTCAGCAGCAGCAGCAGTCGTCGTAGGTCGTCCTTTGAATCGCCGTTGACGTCACGTCATGTTTACTCAAACTGTGAAACCTTCTGTCTCAACACAATCCTTTTGTGGAAACGTTTGACTTTGGTCGCCGTGACACTCTTAAAACGAGGATGAGTCATGTTTCCACACATTTCCTTTTTGTTTTTTTCGGCACAAAACGCTGATAATAAATCACGTGTTAATATCCTTTATTGTGCTGGAAAGAAACCCCCTTTGGACAAAGCGGGCCGCGGTGTGTGTTGGTGGGGGGGGGGGTGGGGTGGGGTGGGGGGGGATTCCTCTGCCGTGGCGGACCGGGACGACCTCCAGCGCTCTCCGTTGATTTCCGACATATTTCCTGTTCCTCTGTCGAGGCCGTGCTGAAAGTCGCAGCTCTCCGTGAAGGCTGGACGACACCTGGACCGTCCAGTCTGGGTTCCCGGGCCAATACAAACCCAACACGGAGCATCGCAGCGCCGCCGGCTTCGCTGTGATGTGGAGAGATCCCTCCAATCGGAGGCGTTTATTTTCTCTCCGTTGACGGGGGGGGAAGCACCTCGGTGTCATCTGGGTCCTGCGGTGTTAGTCCAGAAATGAGACGTAATAAATATAAATGCTTTTTGATACGTCCTGAGCGCGCCGGCGCTGGTCGGAGCGCTGCGTCGGTTTACGGTGGGAACACCTGTCGATATCAGGATGAAACGATGAGCTGGAGAAGGTGATGGAAAGTCACGGCCGATGGAAGTCTTTGGACGAAAAATCACAACACAGGTTGTTTCATGGCACGTAACACATTGAAGTCCTTTAACTTTACAACGTTACACAGAGAAACCCAACAATTCGGAGCAAACGCTAACAGAACCAGGCTCAGAGGTGGGCGGAGCCATCTGCCTCCACCCGTTGGAGGTGAGAGGAGAGCAGAGAGAGAAAAGGACGACATAGAGATAGAAGACATGAACTGTTGGTGGAGACGACAATCACAGAGCAGAGACAGCTCTAACTATAAGCTTTATCAAAAAAAGGGAAGTTTAGAGTCTAAAGCTTGAAGCTGGAGAAGGTTTTAGGTTTTAGATTTAGGAATTGCCCAAACTTCGACAACCTATAAGACCATGTTTGCACGTTCTCCGTCAACCAGTAAATCTTTTACTATCGCGTCTCTTTCCGACACATGTGGTTTGGCACTCATGAGAGACGTGTCCCTCCTGAATTGCCAGAACGACTCTCAAACAAACGGGGCGGTCGAGCGTCGTCACGGGACACCGGCTTCCGTGTGCAACAACTCTGTCGGAGGGAACCTAAAATTTACACCAAACAAACAGCAAACCCCACCCGCCGACCAGACAAACATCGTCATCACGGGGCACCGCTCGACCCTCCCGGTCAAATTGGGAACGAGTGGCGCCATCGGTGACGCTAGCAGATGGTCAGAAGGTCTCCATGGAGAGATGGTATGCGAATGTGTGCTCTTCGCTTCCTGCTGGACGGTCGGACGGTGAAAAGAATTCAGCCTCATCTGAAGAAGATTCAGAGACGGGTGCTAATGAATGACCAAGCGGCTGAATTTAATACACGTATTTCCAATAAGAAAACATAATACGGACATTTTACCCGGCCAAGTTTGAACCCCAATGATTGAACACACCAGACTGACAAAGGTTATTTACTGAAACCAAAAATGTAAAAATGTCTTCCCCGTGGATTTATGTTTTGAAAGTAAAGAATTGAGGGCTAAAAGGCATTAAAAATAAAAATCAACACGAGTTGGTCGAGTCGTCAAAAACATAACTTAAAGTATCATTGATTTTAATAAACAAGTACTCGTGAAAATTACTAAAAGTTAAATATGGCAAATCAAAGAAAAAAATACCCGTTACCGTGACGACTGAAGGCGGTTTACAGAAGTCTAATTTAAAATGGTGGTCATTGGGGGAAAATACTTCTTGGATTACATCTATAGACTGTTTTTGTTATAAAAAAGGACATACAGCCTCCAGATCTGAAAAGTGGAGCCTTAAAGTGTAATACCACTGAGGGCCAGTAGGGGCTGGCTCCAAAAAAAAACCTCTGCCTGTTCTCTCCTGAAATACAAAGTCAATAAATGTTTTCCACAAGTCTAAAACGGAGAATTGGAGGGAGGACGAGGGGGAGGGGGGTCGCAATCTCCATCCTCACCACTAGATGCCACTAAATCCTACAAACGGCCCCAAACATGATCCAACGACATCGATGTCTCCGGTCCAGTTGGTCGTGGTGAAGTCGACGTCAGTTGTTCTGACGGAGGTTCTCAGGAGGTCACGGTGTTCCTGCAGCTCCTCTCAGAAGGTCGGGGTGAGGAATTTAGTGGTCCGCCGTAATGTTTGTGCTCCAGAGCCGGAGCTTTGTTTAAGGCCTCCCGAACGAAGAGCATCCTGAACACAGACCGTCGACTATCGTAGGTATGCTCTGCTTTCGGTGACCGTTAGCTCACAACACGGACAGCGTGAGTTCGATTGGGACATT
>NW_027185389.1:3044156-3166656 GCF_022577435.1 Embiotoca jacksoni
GGCAGCGCAGCCCCTTGATGTGGTCGCAGGGCTCGGTGCCGCTGCAGTCCTCGTTGAACTGCCTCGCGCACACCTTGCAGCAGCCGCAGTGGTCGCTCACCCAGCTGACGCCCGGCAGGCACGGCGGGGGCGACGCGGCGCAGGAGGAGCACTCGGCCGGGCACTCCACCTCCGCCTGCAGGGGAAAAGGGGGAGGGGTCAGAGGTCATGTCAGGGGGTTGGGGGGGGGGGGGTTGTAAACAAATCAGATCAGAAGACAGCTCATCTGATGGAAATGAAGTTTTATGGAGATAAATAACAAAAAGTTTGTAAGTCAGAGCGACTCACCATCACCGCGCCGCACAGCAGGAACAGGGTGGAAATGATCTGATGCACAGTGACGGGGATCAGCAGCATCCTGACGGCAGCAGGTGAACACAAAGAAAAAAAACTCCCAAAGAGGCTGAGAAGCAAGAGGCCGTTCAGGTCCAGACGTCCGGAGAACAGAGGAGTCCTGTCTGTCAACTCCAGGACGGAAAAAAAATATCCACAGTCAAGAGTCCTGCAGCGTCCTGGTGTGAGCTCTACTTCATAGAGAGGGTTCCCTGTGCACTTATAGACACACACATGTGGCTCCGCCCCCTTGCCGTGACATCATCCCCTGTGCTGTAGCACTGCTGGAGACTGTCCAGGAGGAGGTGGGGGGAGGAGGAGGAGGGAGAAGGAGTGTGTCTGATGTATGAACCACTGACAGTGTCACAACATTATCAATAAGTTTAAACAGGAAACTAAATCCTGGTGGAACTTTTTCAGAAGTTCAAAAGTCTATTTATGGGGAAACAAGACTGTAAAAGAAACTACAGGTCAGCCGGGTACCTGAACGCATCGTGTCTGAGAAGGAAGGAAACGGTGGAGGGTAAAAAACCTAAAGAAGGGAATCCCGCTCCGACCCGGTGATGTGGAGAGAAAATCCCCCCACGAACAGCTCTGTTCTTCAGCTGCGGGACTCTGTGCTCAGGACATCCTGTGTGTCCGTCCTCCCCCACCCCCCACCCCCATCTCTGTCTCTTTCCTGACAGGGCAGCTGTCCAGGAAAACACAGGCCTTGTCCTCAGGTTCCCATGATTGGTAGGAAAAACTCCACATTCCCATTGTCATCCCAGGGGCACGTTAAAAAAAACAAAACAAAAAAAAAGTGTTTTTGCTGGAGAGCAGGAAGGTCTTCACATTAAGCGTTGGCTCGCGCCGTCAAACATGGGAAACGTAATTTGGTGCGTTTGATAAGGTCGCTGAAGGTCTCCTGCAGGGAGGGAACAAAAACACACACTTACAAAACATATTCTGTATATCTGGCGTAATTCAAATAATTACTGCAAAACTAAGGTGGGAAGTGACTGAAGTGTCCTGAACTTATTGTTGGTCTAAAGCAGGGGTGTCAAACATACGGCCAGCGGGCCGGATCCGGCCCGCCAGGGGGTCCGGCTCGGCCCGCCGGATGACTTTGCTAAGTGTGAAAATTACAGAAAGACATACATTGCATTTCTATGAGAATATGGAGGTTTATGAGTACAAACGTTTTGTTTTGTAATTGTTTTTTTTAATCGATCCAGTAATTGCTTCAGAAACAGCATAAATGCGACGTCTGCTCCGAAGCTGCTGCTCACTTTGTGACCCGTTAAATCTGCAGAGGAGAGCCCAGGCAGATAAACAGTGGGCTGATGTCTGAGTTTTTGCTCTTTATGTTTCTAGTTTATTGTAGAAAGACCTTTAAAACAGGGTTTATCATCCAAAAACCTTCAATAATTTAAACATAGAGAAATGTTGTTGTTATGTCTGCGTTATTATGCTATGATTTTACTGGTCTGGCCCACTTGAGATGAAAGTGGGCAGTATGTGGCCCCTTAACTAAAGTGAGTTTGACACCCCTGGTCGAAAGGATGCCGTTAAAACTCTGAGGGGCCACAAAGTAACGGAAATAAATGATTTCAATTTGAGCAAAAAAAAAAAGTTGAAAACTTTTGATATAAAAACTCCTTAAAATGCCCTGCCCATCTATAAAGGGTGCCCTGACTGCACCGCGGGCCTGTCAATCAAACAGACACGGGCCCCCCCAAACATACCGCTCTTTGAATCCTAATATCTATTGAATGCTGGATTTATTTCCAGAAGTAAACACTGATCAGAAGGAGTTTATCTAATGACACCATGATGACTTTGTGGAAAACATTTCCTGACTTTGTATTTCTGACAGAGGTTGTTTTTTTGGAGCCAGCCCCTAGTGGTCCCTCAGTGGTATTGCAATTTATGGCACTTTCGCATTGCAACTCGATAAAATGTGTCCATCAGTTATCTCGGTGTTGTTAGCTAAAGTCACTCCTTCTTATTAGTTTTCTGGAGGTCCATCTGAAAATAATCCCTCATTCATTAGAAAAGAAGATTCAAGAAGACCTGTTTTTTGGGGCGTGTCCGTTTGATTGACAGATCTGTGGTGCAGTCAGGTTTCCACTATAGGTGGGTGGGGCATAGTGTCCTCAGGTTCCCAATCAGATCAGTCAGATCCACCGCTCGCTCCTCCCCCATCTCGTCCAAGTATGGTCACTTCCTGTTCCAAAATAGCAAAGATGGTGACATCTGGTGAAAATAGCGAACTGGAGGCTTCATAATGGCCGTTCACAAACCGACAGGGAGACGACACGTCCAGACTGCTAAAGTCATTCGTAGTCACTGTGGTAGCAGTTGTGAACAGCAATCCCCAAAAATATGCTAATTGAGGAGTTGCTAGGTAACCAGCTAGCTATGTAGGAAGGTGACATTCCCGCTCTGTAATGTCACCTTCAAAACCCACTGCTCCATTGCTGGTCCAACTAATTATATCCGCTAAATGCAACGACAACAAAGAGAATGAAAGGGACTATTATTATTATTATTAACCTCCATTTGTAAAAAGGTAGTACTTTCAAGTTTTGTGGATTTCAGTCAAGTATTTAATGTGTATTTAATGTGTTGTTTTACGAGGCCTCCCTGGCATTAAATAAGTCACATTCAGCTGTGTGAAAAAGACAAACCTCAGCCCCCCACCACCACCACCACAAACCTCATCAAACCCGACTGCATTGCTCAGAGTAAACCTGCAGCCCTTTACCTTCCACTTCACACAGCTCACTTCCTGTCCAGCAGGTGCTGCCGCTCCCCACTCTGAAGCGCTGCGACATGTTACATGAGCAGCCACCCAGACACCTCAACCACTGGGATGACGGAGGGAGGGGGGGGGGGGGGTAAAGCACCTTGTTGGGCAGTGGCGGTGGGGGGAGGAGGTGGAGGAGGAGGAGGGCAGCAGTCTGGATTCTTGGCATTCCTGGCCCACAAAGGCAGGATGTGTGCACCGGCCACCACTAGCGTTGGACACTGATGGAGGAGCTGGAGGAGTCGAGGGGGAGGTTGGAGTGGATGGGGGAGTTGGGGGGGGGAGGGTGCTGGAGGGGTTGCCAGTTTGGCAGCCTCCCGCCTGGCCGTGTGCCAACCATTGTTTTGTCCGCCAGGCAAACATTTCCAAAACACATGGAGGTCAGGAGTTGTCAGCGATTCATCACGATGCCCCCCCCCCCCCCACTCTCCCCACACCTCCACCACCCCATGTTTGTTTTCTCAGCTCCATATCTGACACTGACCACCGGCCCAGATGACTCTTTCCTATGAACGCTTCTTTTCCATTGACACCAAAAAATTCCCTTCAATCAGCTGTCGGTTTTTTTTCTAACCAAAAAGACGAAGAAGTGATGACGACTTCGAGGTTTTTTTTTATTTCAAATGGCGGGAATTTTGGCTCAGAACAAACTTCAAATCACACTTTGAACAAAAAAAAACAAAAAAAAAAGCCCGGAGGCACAAACAGGAAGTGTGTGTGCTTGTAACACCTGAGGTCAACGGGACCCACAGCGGCGAGGGGACGAGTTTACATCGGACGAGGAGCGAGTTGGTAGAAATGAAAAGGAGTTAATAGATTCCTCACTGAACAAAAACAAACACTTAACAAGACATATTCTGTATATGTTGCGTAATTCATGACAAACAATTACAGCAAAACTAAGGTGGGAAATGACTGAAGTGTCCTGAACTTATTGTTGGTCTGAAGGATGCCGTTAAAACTCTGAGGGACCATCGGTGACTAGTTCATATAAGAAACCGACTCCACAGTGACTGTGTGTCCTTTTGAACTGTGATTACAAAAAGTGGTGCATCTCTAATCATTTGAATCCTTTTGTTGTTGTTGGGAGTCTCATCGGTGGCGGAGAAACTTTGGTTTTGACGCTTCCTTGAAGCTAAATAAAGAGAATCAAGCGACCGGCTCGACCTCGTGCGTGTTTGTTTGGTTGTTCTGTAGTTGTGTGTCCACACCTGAGGCTGCTTTAATCTTCCCTGCAGCTGTTTTAGCAGCTCGACTTGAGGGCGAGAACGCCGAATCAAAGCCAGAACACACGAGAAAAACCTTCGTCTACACTTCCTGTCACCTGTGAAGAGAAATTCTCCACCTTCAACAACTATTCTCTAAAAAAATAACTTTTAAAGGACTTTAAATAAACATCTTGCTGTCGGGTTTTACTTAATTTATTTTGGAAAATTTCCCTACAGCAAAACTTAAGCTCGACTAGTTTTCTTTGGTTTTCCTTTTGGGCAAAAGTTGTGACTAGTACCTGGTACTATTGTTTTTTTAGTATCACCTTCATCGAGGTTCCAGGAACGCTTGAGACGATCGTAAAAGGTGACTGGTTGTTCAGAAAAATCATCGTAATCATCTTTGCCACTGCGGCAGGGGACGTCCCTGCACGAACCCGCCGAGCTACAAGATGATGTCGCTATAGCAACGGCGCAGCATTGATGGTGGTACTATGTGCAGTGAAAGTAAAAAAAAAAAAGTACTGGCAGTAAAACAAAAGTACCAACGTGATGAACCAAAACCTGTTGTTGATGACTCAGCACATTTTCTGTTCAGCCGTGTGTGTGTGTGTGTGTGTGTGTGTGTGTGTGTGTGTGTGTGTGTGTGTTTGTGAGTCGTGACTCCGCCTCCGCCGCATCCCTCATAGTAGTGTCCTTAAAAAAAAAAGCTCCTGCTACGCTGCAGTCATCACTCATCCCATGAGGTAGCCTGAATGGGCGCGCACACACACACACACACACACACACACACACACACATACACACACACACGCACGCGCACACACACCATGATCACCAGATGAGTATTATATGTCGTAGATGAGTGCGAGCAGATTATGTCACGAGCTGCGGTGCGTTCAGGTGCCCACGACCGGCAGCAGGTATAAAAGGTTTCCTTCACGGCGCTCGTTTCCAACATCTAATATCTAAACTCCGGCGCTCGTTTTCTGTTCCCGCCCACGTGACTTTTAACGATTTAAAATATTTCCTCGGCTAATAAAACATGAAAAACATACAGTGACGTAACGCCAGTTCCTACGATAAGATTAACGCTGCGTTCACGTTAAGTCGGAGGAAAGTTAGCGATGGTGAAAGATTCCCATGTTTACGACTTCTTACTGGAGATTTCAGCTGTTTTTAATGAACAAACGCCAATGAGTCATGATGTGGTCAATGCTGATTGGCTAAACTTACCCGGATGACTGGAAGTGACTCGTGTTGAGGAGAATTTGGAGTCTTAATCAACAGCAGGCAACAACATCGGGGGGTGAATTAATGTGAACGTCTTGGTGAATCTGTTTAAAATTAAAAGCCTTCTGGCGTTTCATCCAGCGAGAAGCCTTCGATTTGACTGGAATCAAAACGTATCGTGGGATTCCCGCCGTGTTCAGTACGAGGAACACTTTGGACGCCGAGAACGGGGAGAAGCTGAGAAGTTTCATTTGTGAAAATATTTTCCAAAGAAAGCATAAAAAGATTTATCTGAGAGAGACATGAATTAAAACTCGAGGCGGTTTCCTGGATTGTGTTTGTTTTTTTTAGATAACATTAGCTGGCAAATTTTCCTTGTTTTGTCAATTTGAATAAATTCCATGAACTGCTGTTCGGACATATTTAGCTTTTTATTTTAAATGCGGCTCCTACTAACGGATTACTAGACGTAGGTTTATTGTCAATATCGGGTTGCTTTTCAAATGAGTTTTTAAATTTAGTGAACTGTTTAGCTCAAAGTACACATACTGTACACATCCTTCCTAAAATACAAAAAAAACACTCAAAAGCAGCCAATTTGTTCCAAAGCACTCTTCTCATTTGCTTGGATGCCTTTTCATTAAGCAGGATGAGGCGGTTCCACAAGTTTTAAACGGGATGAGTAAAAAAAGTTAATGAAAAACCGGGTGGGGGTGGGTAGGTGGGGGGGGGGGGTCCTGTGTGTGTGGCGTCTGCAGGTGTGGCAGTCCTGCAAAACAAAACAAAAAAGGGGAGTTGTGGTCTGAGCTGGCAGCTGGGGGGGGGGGGGGGGGGGGGGCACATTCCTCCGCAAAGCATCTAATAGGAGTGATGACAGCAGGGAGCGCGGAGCAGCAATAACTGGCCACGGCGCTAGCAATGCTAGCAATAACCCGGCCATTGTGTGTCTGGCAGCAGCAGGTGTGCTGCTGGTCCTGATGGCCACGCCCCCTCCCACACAGGTGTGCAACAAGTGGATTTAACCAAAGACTTGTACACTCGTCGTTTACTTTTTCTTTTTTTTTTTTTTCCCCAAGTCAGTGACCTTGTCTTTTGTTTTTTGAGGCACTTTAGAGAAAAAAAAAAAAAAATCGGAGCTTTTATTATTAATAACAAATGGATGATTGACAGGTGTCTTTGATAGAGAAGTCAGAGTATCTACAAGTTTAATTCAACATTCAAGCTGAAAAACTGAGCAGCAAATTATAAAAATTGTACAAAAACTTTCATTTTAACATGAAATATAACATTCATCAAAGAATATATTCAAACAGCAACAACAGGCCGGGTCGAGCTAATCAATGGAATTCAGCACTTTGAGGGGAATTTGTCCATTGATCGGCTGTTGCCACGACAACAGACGACGCTTTCAAACACGGCCGTTGCTGCAAAAAGAAGCTCCAGATTCTAAAAACGAGCGAATTATTATTAATTGAAAACTTGAGAAATGCCCTCTCAAGATGTTTCTTCAGATATCGAGTTCACGTGAAGACGGACGACCTGAAAACCTGAAAACCTGAAAACCTGAAAACCTGAAAACCTGAAATGCGTCCGCTGCCATCAAAAAGAAACACGACAGCGTTGTTTGTTTGTTTGTTTGTTTGAAAGCTGAGAGGACATTTCGAACAGCATTTCTACTTCTTGAGAGATATTTCAGGGAGCGGCGGGATTTCTGCCTGAAGGCCTTAAAAAAAACAAAAAAAAAAAACAAGGTAAACTGAGTTTTTCCAAATTAAAAGGAGTGCGATGGGGGCGGAGCCACGCCCTCCAATAATCTCCCAGATTGAACCTGAAGATACAACGGGCCCAAAACGGGAAAAAAAACCCACAACAAGTAACGCAGATTGACACGACGACACGACAGAGAGCTGAAGAAACGAGCGTCGACGCAGATCGCTGCTTCTTCCTCGTGGTGAATCCGACGCTTCTGCTCGCACGCTGCATATTTAGTCCGCTAGAATAAACAAGCTGCTATTTCAAAGGGACTTTAGTGTGGGGAGCTGGCGGTGCGGCCCGGGGCCCGACAGAGAGCGTCCTGTTCGGCGGGCGGCGGGGGGGACGGTGGCACCGCCGCACAGCGCTGCCTGTGATTCAGAGAGGAAAATGTTATCGCAGTGGAGAGCCCGTAAACAGAAAGTCTTCCAGAACGGAGCCGGCGACACACAAAGCTCGCTGTGCTGGAAAAACAACATACAGTAACTGGAAATGAAGTCACCTTTTTTATTTTTTTTCTCGACGGAGGAGCGCAGAAGGTATTATAGTGAACAACAAACGAGGCCCGGCGACGCTCGGACCTCCGAGCTCAGGGTTCGGGTTGTTTCCTTTGGCCGAGCGGAGAGATGGTTTGTTTGCTCGGCGCTAATAAACGATGACAAATATCCAGCGTTACTGGCGTCTAAAAATAAGGCAGAAAGTGTTTGCGCCGATATTCGACGGGGACTGAGGTCATTTGTTCAAAAAGGAGCTCTTTGAAACCTCTTCAAGGGTTTTTGTTGTTGTTGTTTTTTGGGTGCTTTGAAAAGTTCTGGACGAACGATTTAATGCTTGAAAATGTCTCATTTAAAGACAACAGGGTTGTTTTTTTAATCTTCAAAGTCAAAGAGAAATCACATTTTGGGATGTCTGATGTGTCTTTAATAGTTGTTTTTGTTATTATTAAAAGCAAGAAGAGGAGTTTTGCTGCTGCTAGCAGCTGATTGAAGAACAACACACCTGTTATTGCTGCTTAGCGCTAACCGTTAGCCACGTAGCTAATTGAGCTGCTTTTATTGCATCATGTGTTTTGCGGCTGTTTGGTTGCCTCGGTTACCAAGGGAAACCAAACACAAACAAACACAGAGACGTCCGTCAGTCACAAACGTCCGACATTAACGGTTTTCCCAACTCAGATAATTCCAGTTTGAATATTCTATAACGTGAACGTGGAGACGTGTTTTTACGTGATGTTTTAAATGTCGTTAAAGTGGCGGCTTTTGATTTTGATTTCAATTCTATATTAATTGCGACACAAAAAGATGATCCACTAATAATAATAACAAAGACAATAAGAGCAGTCGACACAGTTCCAGGTTGTGTTGATGTTAATGTGTGTGTGTGTGTGTGTGTGTGTGTGTGTGTGTGTGTGTGTGTGTGTGTGTGTGTGTGTGTGTGTGTGCGTGTGTGTGTGTGTGTGTGTGCGTGTGTGTGTGTGTGCGTGTGTGTGTGTGTGTGTGTGTGTGTGCGTGCGTGTGTGTGTGTGTGTGCGTGTGTGCGTGTGTGTGTGTGTGTGTGTGTGTGTGGCGTGCGTGTGCGTTTTTCTATCGTCGGTGACTCTACAGCGCCACCTGCTGCTGCACAGGAGCAGAAACCCAACGCTGTTCCGCGACACCAAACCAGTCTGAGCTTTTAGGTATCACTCGTGTAACATGTAATAATAAGAATAATAATAATAATAATAATAATAATAATAATAATATGTATTCGTAGAGCGTCTGTTTGACAAATACAGATATAAAGGAACATTTAAAAATATAGAAAAGAAATGAGATTCATGAGAACAGATAAAATGCATAAAATGAAACAAATAGAGTTAAAATATCAAATAAAGCAATATGCACTTTAGTTAAATACTAATGTAAAGAAATATGTTTGTGTCTTTCTTTTAAAAGTATAAACTGAGCTGATATCCAACGGTTAATTCGTTCCACAGCTTTGAGCTGACAATTTTTTCTCACTTTAATATTGAGTGAAACGTGTTTCGTGGACTCGCTCACAGACCGGCGATGGTTTGGTTACCTGGCGGTCGAGGACGTCCTGAACGGGACTCGTCCTCCAGCGCTGTTCGGTCCACGTCGTCCGTCTCCTCCGTCCCATCGAGTCCAGACTGGGTTCACCGCGCAGAGAGAAGAGATCAGTTCACACGGCAGCTATAAAACCAACATCTCATCCCAGATTATTACCGAGCAGTCTGAGCAGCCGGTTGGGATATTTAGAAAAAAAGAAGCACTTTCAATTTGAAACATTTCCATCTATAAAAAGTGTGTCAGGAAATTTGATTTACAACAAATGCTCCACATGCATCCAGCGTGAAATCAGACGAGTTCACATTCTTGAATGTGTTTGTTTGTTTGTCTTCCTGGTTTTAATCAGAGGAGTTCGTGACCAGCCGGCAGCTCTTCTGCACGACACGTTGAAAACAGAAGAAAGAAGTCACGTAATCGGAGCCGACGTCTTTTGGAGGCCGACGGCCCGTTCTCACTTCGCACTTCCTCTCACGCAGAAACATCTCGTTGCTATCGGCGACGACCGAGTGAGTGACGACCTTCGACAACAGGAGGGGGGAGTCGCCGAGACGACGGAGACGAGCGTCCGATGGGAACCTGCAGACTCGGCAGAATGAGTTTTATGAGTTTTATCATGTTTATACGCTTTAAACCAGACAGATTCGGTTTCTCCGCTCAGATTTAAACTGCACGAGTTTGTCCTGAAAACAAACGACAGTATTTGATCTTCTCTGGAAGAGTGAACGTCGTGTTTTTACACTTCAAAGAAAAAAGTTTGATACAATAATTAGAGCCTGACGGATACACGATTTTATAATACCAATAAGAGGGAGTAAAATTAAAATATTGATTTGATTTATATATATAAAGTTTGTAGAAACTATCATTTTTTTGCAGTGATCATCCAAATCAAACCCTTTTGACCTGTAATGATATAATGAAGTAATATAGTAATAATATAGTTTAACGTCCACGCTGTCATCAGTGCACTGAAACACTGAATCTCCTGAGCAATTTAATCATTACAAAAATACACAAACGATTCCTAATTTAACCACAAGCATTTTTTTTTAAATTATTTCTGTAAAAAAAAGTTTTCATTTTAATACATATCGCCAACATATTCACTGATAAATCTGTGATATAAAATCTGTAATTTAAGAAGCAACAGCATCTCAGCTCTGCTAGATATTGAGATCTTTCTGCTGTTGTAATAATAATAATAATAATAATAATAATAATAATGTCATAATAAATGTCAGTGAAACGTGGTTCGTTTCTCAGTCGGCGCTGCTTTTTATTTTGACAGAACATTTTGAAGTCTGAGTTGTGAGATCTGAGTCTAGAGGACCGGATGTCTGACCTTCAGGTCCGGTTTGTGTCCGGTTTGTATCCGGAGGACCGGAGCTCCTCTGCATCCTCTCCCGGGTCGGGTGGAAGACCACCGGACCGCCCCTGATGTTAAGCCTCTGCTTCGACCCGGGCGGCTGCCGGTGGCGTTCGGCCTCGGGGTCGGCAGCCGGAGGTTGACCCGCAGGAACGGGACGGCAGCCCGTGGGAAGGGCGGAGGGCTTCTTCGCCTGCAGGGAGCGACTCCTCTTCGTCTTCCTCGACTGGTTCTGCTGCACTTTGATCTTAAACAACAAAACACGTCACGTTTTATTCCGACAGCTCAGAGTCCCGTTTTCCTTTGAAGGAAACACGTTTGTTCTTCACCTGCTTCTCTACAGGCGTGTGCGTGTGCGTGTTCATGATCGTGTCCGTGGAGGGAATGAAGATCAGGTCCTGGACGGCCAGACGAGGACACGTGGAGCTGCGGCCAAAAGAACCAAACGGGTCCGACGGGGCGGCACAGAAAATATGAAGCATTTAAAAAAAAAAACATTAAATCATAAGAATAGATGGCAAAAAAACCAAAACCAATCGAAAACACTGCATGTTGGATTTATGATGTGTTATTATGACAGGATGTCAGCGGCGTCTTCAAACTAACAACTCCTGATTCTGCTCCTTCTCGATCATAGAAATCATCTCTGAAAGACCTTCTTTTTTTTTTTTTTTTTATTCTTGTCTTCACATTTTTGTATGTGTGAGACTTTAGGTTGCTGAAGCGGAGATGGGACGTTTGTTTTCCTGGGACGGGGCCCGGGAGCAGTTTTACCAGAGTACTGACTGGAAGGAGGCGCTGCACTGAAGGTCGGGAGGTTGAAGGGAAGAAGAACCGGGAAGCGGCTGCGTCTCGATGTTCTTTGAAGTCAGACACATACCGGGAGGAAAGGTGAGGAGGATGACGTTCGCCTGCAATCACAGTTACAGCTTCTAGAAAGACTGACGTCACAGATGAGAACCGGGGATCTGCTGGGAAACCGTTCTAACAATCACATAAGAACATCTGACTTCTTTATACTGATGCAGAACCTCAGGAGTCCCGTTAACCCATACAGCAACACATCTTCTGCTACAGTGGAAATCAACGCTTGGGCTCATATTTCTGTAAACCAATTACAGTCCTCTGTTGATTTTGACCACAGTAACACACAGACAGCAGAAGAGGAGCACATCGTGGCGGGTTCATACTAACGTTGTACGTCCGGTGAGTCCGGCTGCGTGTCGGGTGGCCGACCTCGGCCTTCATTTCTTCTCGGAGTGTTTCCTGATGAGTCGGCGCGGCTGAGCTGTCCTCGTCCTCCCTGCGGTGACGCGAGACTCGTTTCATTTACGTCATCGGCACTTCAAACGTCGATCAAATCCAGCAGAATACGACAGAGTAACGTACGGCCTCCCCGGTGCTCCCGGCGGACCGACCCAGCAGCCGGCCGCAGCTTCCGAGACCTCGCCTCCGCTCCGGCAGAAAAAGGCGAAGTCGGCGTCGGGCCACTCCGACGCATCGACCACGGTGACGGACGGAAACCCGTCCTCTGATCACACACAAGCGTTTCTGTTATAACCGGTTCAAAGTCCCAGGAGGGTTCCAGGTGTGCTCACCTTCACAGGAGGTTCTGGACGTCATCCTCGGGGAGGGAGAGACTTCACCGCTCCACGCTTTCCACATCCAGGTATCATCACACCTGCACGCGGGACAGAAACAGATGTGATTGGAAAGAAGGTCGAAATACCAGAGATGTGACAATTTATCAGTTAGTTCAGGGATAGAAAATAAACTGTTCTGATTATCTGCTGATAACAGTCGTCTGTCTTTGATTAAAAAAAATGCTGATATTCTTTAACTCCACCCTCTAAAGAAATGTGAATATTTTCTGGTTCTTTTTGTCCTCTATGATAATAAAGTGAAAATATTTTTATGTTGCACCTTCAGCTTTGATGAAACACTTTTTAAAACAATTTTTCTGACATGAAAAAAAAAAATAGTGAATATATTAATGGAGAACATCAGCAACAGATTTATTAATATTGAAAATAATCCATTTAGGAAACATTCACCATGAAGGACTTGTTTTTTGAGGGTATTTTTGGTTAATAATAACTGTGTTGAGTTCATGGTGTTAGTAAAAGTCAGGAAGACAAATATTCTGTTTGTAACTACTTAAGATTTACAACTTCTTTAATAGAGTATTTGTTGTTCACTAGTATTTGCCACTAAACTTTACTGAAGTAAAAACATGTGAATACTCTGTGCTTCCCTTTAAAGCTCTCTCGTCACATGCAGCTGATGTTTAACTCCATTTAATTTACGAAATTTGTCGGTTTTCAAGGCCGCCAGACAAAAACAAAACAAACTTAAAGAAAAGAGTCTAACGGATAAAAGAAAGCTCAAAACACATCTTTACTTCCGCCTTTAAAGAGCTCTTGAAGCTCTCCTGCACTTTGACCTACCGCCTTTAAAATGCATTTTGATATTTTAACTGTTTAAATTTATGCGTTTTATCGGTTCTCCATTTATTTTATATATTTTTAAATGTTCCTTTATGTACTCATGTCAAACGCTGCATGTAATTATCTCGCTGTAAATCACTTTGAGCTGCATTTCTTGTATGAAAGGTGCTGTACAAATAAAGTGTATTATTATTATTATTATTATTATTATTATTATTATTATTATAACGGAGAAGTTAACGGTTTCCTGACGAGTACTCAAACATGCAAAGCGCGAGCTAACCGGCTTCACTCGGTTTATATATATATTATATCATATATCATAATTCACTGAGTCCATCTGCTTTTCAACCAGACTGTAAACACAATCTTTTTTTTTTTAACAAGGTGCCAATTAGACATTAAGATAGTTTAGTAACTTTCCCGTCGGCACTGCGTAACGTTTTTAATTCATATCTCCCCTCAAAGAAACGTTTTTAAATGGAAGTTTAATTTATGTCAAATTTGATTCAGAACTCAGCTTCTGTCTCACGTGAACTTAAATCTAAACCGAGAATAAAAGTCTTTACTACTTACCTTTAACTTGAATGCGGGTTAATTGAATGATTCACTTTCTGCCATCTGGTAACAGCCCCGTTCTGTTGCTTAGCAACAGTGCAGCTCTATTCTGGCCCAGAGCTCCCCCTGCTGGTCTGCGGCCGACACTGCGTTTCACTCATTATTTAAAAGAAAAACAATCGAGACAAGACCCTACTTTGTTTGTTAATCAAAAGGCGGATATCTAATCAATTATTTAAGCTCCTGAAAATATACAATATGAATCTGCTGATTAATGATAAACTGATTTAAATTGGAAAGGACCCCTCCCCCTCCCCCAGTGAAGAGATAAAGGCCGTATTTTCCACGTCATTTTATTTTCTGGAATGAATTTCAGGTTAGCAAAACTTGTGTAAAAGTTCTATTCTTAAAGCTGCAAGCTACTCATTTTTAAAAACGGCGTCACGATACAGTCTGAAAACCACAGACGACATTATTCCTGTTGATTCGACTAATCTGCTACAGTGGCATGTTAAAAAAATCTGGGATTAAACTGCGTCGCCAACAGATATCACATAATTAATGAGTTTTGATTGGATCCCCGTGGCGGATTACGGGGGAGCTCGTTGGTTCAACCGAAAATCAGAGGCTGTGATTGGCTGCCGGGTCGGCGGGACGCCGAAGAGCTCGGTCCGGTCCGGTCCGTCAGCAGAGGAGTCTCTCGTCAGCTTCTCTGCTTCGCCGGTGCAGAAAAAACAGCTGATAAAGCAGCTTGTGCCTGTTTTGTTTTTTAATGTTCTGGTTCTGCTCAGTTCAGCCAGTCCAGATCGTCGTCCTCCTCCTCGTCACCGAACAGCGGGGTGGGCGGAGGACGACCCTTCAGGCTCTGGACAGAAAACCAGAGAAATTAAAAATTAACACGCAAATGGGGTCCACAATTAGTGTTAAAGTGAACACTGAGACAAAAACACAAGAGGAAGAGTGAAGGTCGGGGGGAGGGGGAGGAGGGTGTGTGTGTGGGGGGGGGGATCCTTCCTCACCATCTCGTCCTCCTCTTCCTCCTCGCTGGGCGCTGCGGGGGGTTTGGCAGCAGTTGTGATCTGGAAAAATGGCGCCTCTCCATTTTCCTCACCAATTCCCCCCGTCGGACTGAGAGGATAGGGGGGGAGGGGGGGAGGGCACAAAGAGACGGTGAAGAAGAAGAGGAAGAGGAAGATAACAGGCAGCAGGAGAAACACGTCGGACAGGAAGTTAGTTTGCAGGAAGACGAGCACAAGTCTAGTTTTCAAAACTAATGTGGTGCGTTCAGGGACGTTCGGACAAACAACAATTATTATTAAAATCACCATAACGTACACAATGAAAGAATATTCACCTGTTACTGTATTTAACTGCTTTTCTGTTTTGAACATGTTAAGATGCCAAATTTGATTGTTCATTGTTTTTGTCGCCTGTTTTCAGGAGAATCACTTACAGACAACTTTTATTAAACTGCGTATTTAATAGATTTTTATGTGTCATATTTCTTATGTATTCAGATTTGTGTATCTTTGCAGTTTCTCCTCTTGAGGATTAATAAACTTCTACTTTAATCTGGGAGTGATTTTAAAATGGAACTCGATCCAAACGAAGCCACGTCGTCATCTCGGGTCCGTTCAGTGATTTCATTTGTCCGACTCACCGGGTCTCGTCTCCGGAGCGGTTCTGCAGCGCGGCCGGCGGCGGCGGCGGGTTGGCCGGCGGTCCGAAGGCAGCGTTCGTCTCTCCGT
Organism: Embiotoca jacksoni; assembly: GCF_022577435.1. Lineage (NCBI taxonomy): Eukaryota > Metazoa > Chordata > Actinopteri > Embiotocidae > Embiotoca > Embiotoca jacksoni. The sequence goes on from NW_027185389.1 coordinate 3,059,701, forward strand.
CGTGTCCTCCGTCGTGTCCTCCGTCGTCTCCTCCGTCGTGTCCTCCGTCGTGTCCTCCGTCGTCTCCTTCGACGTCTCCTTCGTCGTCTCCTTCGTCGTCTCCTCCGTCGTCCACCTCGCGGACGACTGCGGTCGGTCTCTCCTCCGGTGACGACTTCTCGTCCGGATTCACCGACGCGTCGGCGTCTTTTTCTTCTGCGGACGTTTCTCGTCGTTGTTCTTCGAGTTCTGCTGACGCTGCGGTTTCTTCTGGTTTGAGTTCAGAGGATGAAACTGGATGCAGATCAGCGGCCTCGGTGAGGCTCGGTGTCTGTGACCCGGGTACCGTCTTCGTCTTCTCCTCCTCCTCCTCCTCCTCTTCCTCGGCTGCTGCTGCTTCCTGATTCGTCTGCGTCTCACTGACCTGGTGAGAAACAGTCTCCTCCACCCGTTCTTCTTCCTCCTCCTCTTCCTCCTCCTTCTCCTTCTCCTCCTTCTCCTCCTTCTCCTCCTCCTCCTTCTCCTCCTCCTTCTCCTTCTCTTTGACTTCCTTCTCTCCGTTCATGTGCACATTCTGATGAGGTTTCTCCTCCTTCTGCTTCACCTCCTCTTCCTCCTCGTCCTCCTCTTCCTCCTCTTCCTCCTCTTCCTCCTCCTTCTTACTCGGTCCCGGTGAAGATCCGTCGGCGGCGCTGAGCAGCTGCAGAGTTACATTCTGGAAAATAAATAAATAAATAATCAAATAAAGAGGACGTTCTGAATATTACAGTTGAATCAAGACTTTTTTTTTTCCTGACTTCCCCGATTGTCCCAGAAAAACGCCGATCGGTCATTTTGGTGTCGTCACCTCTCACCTTGATGGTGGTGACGATCACCGCCAGCACCGCCTGGCCGCTGTAGGACTCCCCGAGGTCAAACTCTCCTCGCAGCGAGTGAAACACTCCGTTCATCACACGCTTCACCTGCAGAACAAAACACGACACGGATCCACGTTCAGCTGATGATATAAACTACAAATCAATTATCACTACAGAAAATGAGTAAGATAAAAATGTTTTTAAAAATGTCCCAGAATTCCTTTAAAGTCGAAGCGTGTGCAGATTTCTGATGAGGAGTCGCCCTCAATGATTTCTGGAGTATAAATAAAGGTTGAATGAACAATATGCATCATGTTACATCCTGAAAACCACAAAACACTACTAGACTGTAGATGCTGTGACCGCGAGATGAAGAACAGGATTCGAAAATCAGTTAAATGAAAACACAATCCTTCTTTTTAAGGTCCGAACAAATATTTGAAAAAAGCCGGTAGCCGTGTGACTTCCTGTTGACGTGGTCAGCTGATCATGTCTGATAATAATCAGCTCACCTCTGCTGCCGTGTCTCCCGAAGCCTCCTGCTGCTCCTCTCTCCTCTCCAGTTCAGCCACTCGTCTCTCCAGCTTCTCTCTGACGGCGACTCCCTGCTGCTCCAAGGCTGCGTACTAAAAAACAACAACAACAACAACAACAACCTGGTTACATAATTCACTTTGTGTGCGGCGACTCGAAAAAAAAAAAAACACAAGTTCCTATAATCGAATAAAGTCTTCACGTCGGTGTAAAATCCTCTGGGACGCAACCAGGAGCTCTAAAAGCAGTAAATAGAAGTTGTAAACAAAGTTCCTGGGCAGCGACATCACCGACTCATGAATCACCGACTCATGAATCACCGACTCATGACCGACATTTAATGGAATGAAGTCTCTCCGGCCGACTGAAGCTAAAACTATTCGTCCTTCTCACTTTGTCCTGCATCTCTTGCAGCTCTTCTCTCTGCCGGCCGTGTTGCAGTAAAGTCTTCTCCTCCGATTCTCTCGACTGTTTCAGAACCGTAAACTGTTGAAAAAAAAAAAAGAAAAAAGAAAGACGACAATCAGACATCATGTTTTCACACTCGCATCAAAATACATCTTTTTTTTTTCTTCTTCTTCTTTCCAATGAAGACCTTGTGGTTGTATTTGTGAACTATAGATTTGATAACGAGTTCTTTTTGCTGAATTGGATAAAATCAGGTCGACTTCAACTAAATTAGCTGTTTTATCTTTTTCTAGCTAACTAGCTAGCCCATAAAAAAATGGCACGTTACTTTGGATTATTTCTTGTCACTGCTTTTCTTCTAGTTTTGAGACGTTGAGTTTTTGGGCCGAGATAACGTCACTTTTACTCTAAAAACACTTGACCTTACTGTTTTCATTCCCTTATTATATAAACATGTATTAATTCAGTATTTTAAGAGACAAGGAAACCACTGATGTTATTTTTCAGCACAGCCTCGGCTGTTTGCATATGTGGGTTCTGGTTTCTTCAAACTTGCGGCTCAAGGCCTCTGGTGACAAACAAAAACATCAGCTGGGGCGCATTTCAAGTTCCAGAAACCCCAGAAGGTTCAGTAACTCAAATAACAAAATAAAAACCAGGAGACCAACTGGTGTGTTTGCTGCCGCTCGGCTCGTCTACCTTCTCCTGCAGCTGGCTCATCTTGTCCTGCAGAGCGTCTCTCTGCTCCGTCAGCTCGGCCAGCTCTCTGCCGTGCTGCTCTTTAGCCGAAGCCAACTTCTGCTCGCACCTCCCCTTCCACTCCTCCTCCAGCTCCTCCTGCAGCTGCGACAACTGCAACACAGACAACGACGGCATTCGAAGGAGCTCAGAAAGACCGACGAGCGTCGTCTCTTTTCGGTGAAGCCGACCTGTTCGGACGCGGCGTTGTCGCTGCTCGTCCTCGCCCTTCGAAGCTGAGCCCGGACGTTGTCCAGCTCCTGCTGGCTGCTCTTGCGCAGCTCCTCCACCTCCTCGTCCCGACGCCGACGCTCCGCCTGCCATTTATTCTTCCTCTCCGAAAGCGTCTAGACGAGAGAGGAAACGACTCGTTATCAGAATATAATACGGCGTCTCGTTTTGCACTTTAAAACGAGGTGAAGCGCACGTACTCGTTCCAGGCCGTCTTTGTCGGCCTTCAGGTCCTGCAGCTCCTCCTCCACCGCGTTCACTCGCAGCTCCATCTCTTTGCGTCTCTGCTTCTCCGAGCGGTGCTGAGTCTGAGCTCGCTCCGCTGCCTCCTTCAGCTCTGGAACGCATCCACACAAACTGTCAGTCAGAAAACACGAACAGGTGAAACGGATAATAATAGAAACGATAGACGAGAGGCTCGTCTCTGTTCAGCATTTCCTTTGTGTGCTTCGTTCTCCGGGACCTGCTGCTTCCTACAAGCCGTCACTTTGGTTTGATTGTTGATGATGTCACGTGTGGATTTTAGGTCGTGAACAAGACATTTCCCCCCCGAGAACCGTGAACTCATGTTCTCACATTGTCACTTTCAAAACAACAGCACACACTTTTGTTCAGGATGACATCATCCAAAACTGAAAGATAATGGTGCGTTCAAGGCAGCTGGGAAGCGGGAAAGTTCCCATTTTCGAACAAAGTAACGATAACAAACTTTCGGCAACAAAAAACTTTTCTTTGTTGCCGACACAAAAAGAGGTGTTGATTAAATGTTACGATCATTTTCAAGGTTTTAGTTTGTTTTTTCTGAGAAATGCTGTAAATATTTAGTCCACCTCCTATACATGAAGGAAAGTAGAGTCAGTAACACTGAAAAACTCTCTGAACCTCATTATTACCTTCATGGAGGAGACCTTTACTGCTGTATTAGCCTGCACTGCTGCTGGCTGTGTGCACCTGATGATCAAATTCAAATGCCCACCAACCTTCCAGCTGTGTTTCCAGGCCGGCGACCCGTTGGCTCTGGCTCTCGCCGCCCTGCAGCGCCGAGCTCAGTTTGCTCTGCAGCTCCGCCGCCTTCTGCTGCTGCACCGACGCTTCCAGCTGCAGCTGAGACACCCGAGCAGTGGACGAGGCCAGGTCCTCCGTCAGGTGCACCTGATGGAGACAGAGAGGAGATTGGTTGGCTGTCTAACAACACACACACAGAGACGGTGGTGACGAGCCAGCGTGGCCCTGTGGGAGGAAGATGGTGAGAGCTGTTGGCTGATGGGAGGAGAAGGAGGCAGCAGGAAGTGGAAAAGAAAGAAAAGAAAGAAAAGTTAGTTAAATAAAATGCGAAATGAAGCGAGATGTAAAGAGGATGTTCCAATGGTCAAGCGGCCAGATTCGGATCAAATAGTTCCTCTTTGTGCAAACCAGATGGTCAGTTTTGGCTGCATCCAAAGGGGAAGTCATTTGCAGAAATGTTTGATAAATCCTGTGGTTCAGTTATAAATTTCTCCGTCAGATTTGTTTTTGTTTGTTTGGGCTACTATTTGACCCCAGTCTGGGTGGCGGGACACGGAGAAGACAGGCTCACCTGGCCAAAGCCCAGGTCCTGAGGCAGCACATGCTGAGAAGAGAGAGCAGTAAATGCTAGATTTTGTTTTTTTGATTTTGTTTTTTTCCTCAGCTGGCAAAGAGCGGCATCGGCAAAAGAAAAAAAAGAAGAAAGATGATTAAATAAATACAAACAACCACCGACTGAGGTAAATAGGAAGCGTAATACAGTGAATTCAGATCGACTAGAGGAGAAGAAAATTATGTACGTGTCCTTTAAGTTAATGATGCAGTATAAACTAACACAAAACTAAAGAGAGAAATATGTAACTCTGAAACGTCAACTTCTTACAAGTTGAGCACATTTTTCGTTTAGTTTAGTTAGTTGAACTTTATTCTTTTAGGAAATCTCTTTTAAAAGAGAAACCTGCCATCAAATTAAGGACTCAATTCATTACAAACACGCACTCTGCCATGTTGATAAAAAATAGTTTCAAATATTATTGGAAATACGAGCTGGTAAAGCTTTAACCTCTGAGAAAAATGGACAATAAATATCTTTACATACAGAGTAAATATCAGTGGGCCTATTGTTGAGCCTTGAGGGACGCCTTTTATAAGGGGACTAATTGTAAAATTTTAAATCATGTTTTTGTTTTTTGATACAACCTGATATTGAGGCATATAAAAATAAAAATCACAGGACTGTGGAGTGTGGTATGTAATCCTATATCAGTAATCATTTCAAAAGGTGTGATAAGGGGGCCATTAACCATTTATTCTTTCATCCTTCACTAAATCTTTTAAAAAAAAAAAAAATGCTCAATTAAAATGCACACTTCGATCGTCTTTCTCCACATTCACTAAATATCGGGAGAATAAAGTGTGTGGAAAGTAATCTGCTCTATAGGAGGGTCCAGAAAACACCAGTGTCTCCGACTCCTGACTGTCTGTAGTTTGTGGGAGGGTTCAGTTGACTGACAGCTGCCTCAGCCAATCAGAACGTGTATGTTTCACAGCGCTTTTTTTTTTTTTTTTTTTTTACATTTCCAATATTTCAAACCATTCGCTGTAACTTTTCCAAATTTATGAAAGATTTCGCACAGATATGGAAATAATAATGGTCAAAAAAATATGTTAAATTGCATTCTTTTAATATAAATATGTGCAACTGAAATTTCAAGAAACTTGGGGAAACACTGCTCATGCTTGTCAGAATATAATCAAACTGCAGCCTCAGTCGTTGCCTGACCTTGTCCTGCTCGGCCTGCAGCAGCCTCGCCTGGTTCTGTTCACTGGACGACTTCAGGGAGTCGTTCCTCTGCTCCAGCTGCAGGTGACTCTGCTCCATGTACCTGGAGAACCACATTACATCCCATTTGGTCAAATCTACAATTTACAGTTCTAGTTTTAGACTCCTTCAAATCTGCATGTCACCGCAGCAGCACACGAATACAGGGATTTTTTTTTTTTTTTTTTTTTTCTAAAGGAAAAACAAACCTCTCAGATAAAATCCCTGAATAACACGATGCTCTGGGTTACTGGACGCTTTCTGACTCACCTCTGGTTCTGGTTGATGAGATCTCCGATCTTACGGTTTTGCTCCTCGACCCGAGAGCTTTTCTCAAACACTTCCTTTTTCAAACATTCATTTTCCTAAAAAAAAACAGGAAGTTTTCAGAACAAACAAACAAACAAACAAACAAACAAAGCCTCCACGAGCTCTTCAGGTGTGTACCTGGACAATTCTTTGGATATTGTGCATGATCATGGAGGTTTCCATCGTCATGCTGGACACACTCATAGAATTACCCCCCTGCCTCTGAAGGTCATCGATCTGTGACGGAGAAATAAAAACACAAAAATAAGACGTGTCAGCTTCTGTCTGTTAAAGATAATGAACCCTTTCCTGTACGTAAACATTTCCACCTTCGAGGCCAGTTGATCGACTTTATCTGCTACTTTTCCGACAGCCAACCGGATCTCCGTGTTGTGTTGTCGCGCCTCGGTCATCAGGAAGGAAGTGACATCGCCTGAGCCTCAAGGAAACACAACACAAACAGGAGTAATTCAACTTAAATCAACCAGGAAGTGGTGAGGCTGTAGAGCGAGGCTCTATTTATATTGTATTTATAAAGCTGACGGGCTTCAGATGTGACGTCTCACCCATGTAGGGGACGGTTTGTGCCGGGTAGACCTGCCCGACGCTCGGAGCCGCTGACGTCTGCGCGTAGGAGTAAGGCTGTGAAACAACACCACACACGGATGTAAAGATGACGTCCACGGATTTATCTTCATCTTATGATGTATTTACTGATGATAAGTGAGTGGGAAAAACCTCACCTGGAAGGCGTGGCTGCTGCCTGGCAGCCCGGGCTGAGGGCCCATAGCGGCCATAACAGGAAGTAAGGCCGTGGTGGGGGCGGCGTGAGGATGAGGATGGGCTGCAAGGGAAGAGGAAGGTAGATAGACAGATAAGATAAGATAAGATAAGATAAGATAAGATAGGAGGAGGAGGAGGAGGAGGAGGTGTGAGCAGGGAGGAAGAAGAAGAAGCGCACCGTGTGCAGAGGTTGGAGCAGCAGCGGTGATCTGCACCGGAGACGGAGCCGCCGGTCGGTCCTTCACTCTGCTGCTGCTGGTGTCCTGCACATAAACAAAGAAGTCAGTGAAAGACACCAGAAATCCTTTTAAACAAACATCAAACACGACGAGATACGGACCTCCAGCTCGGAGTCGCTGGATTCGGGCTGACTGGCGGCTCCTGTCAGGAAGGGCAACATGGGCTGACCCATCTTCGCCATGCGAGAAATCAGCTTGGCCTTGGTGGCATCTGGATTCTGAAGGTTTGAAATATAAAGAACAGTTTCCATCAATACAACTCACTTAAAAATGTCTCCTTAAAATTGAAATAAAGAATAACCAGTGTGTGCGTGTTTCTTACCGCCAGTTGTTCACTCAGAGAGTTCGACTTCGCACGAAGTGGCGGCTCCCTGGAAGTAAATGAATAAAACCATCAGCTGCAGTAACAGAACAGTTGAAGTGTGACGATGCTGTTTAACCGTTTCCTCAGTTTTAAATCTCACCCCGGTCGGCCGGGACCGGAGGCGGTTTGCTGCCCCGGGGCCTCGGGGGCCAGACTGTCCACGCTGGGGGCCGGAGAAGGACCGGCAGAGTCTCTGGAGCTGCCGCTGGCCCGATCAGAACCGCTGTCCTTGGAGAACTTCACCTAAAGGAAAGATGTTCTGTCAGATTTTCACTTTTAACACAAACGTACGAATATTTCCATCATTAGAAAAGAAAAGTGTTCGGCCATCGTTACCCGCCGAGGCTCCGCTTCGAAGATGAGAGTGCTGTTGGCCGGGACCCGGTTGGGGACTCCCTTGGAGCCATAGGCCAGGTTGGGCGGGATGATGATGAGGCGACGGCCCGACTTCTTCATCCCCAGCATCCCTTCCTCCCAACCCTGCTCACACACACACAGGAGCAGAGGAATTATTAATATATATTGAGAAGAAGCTGTAATATCAGGAATAATGTTCAAATAACAGCAGTAAAAGAGCAAAAAAAGAAAAGATAACAAACAACAAAAGTCTCCTTCATTAACTAGAGTTCCTTTTTAGCCGATGAATCGTACTGACATTGTATGTTGTTTACGTAGTAATAAATGATAACAAATAAATCATAAACCAGCTTAGTGATACAGAAAATAACATGTGATGAGCCCAAAGACAGGACTCCAGGATTATAAAACAATGTAATGTTGATATTTACATCATGATACTGTCATTTAATGTCATTGAAATCAGTGTTTTACCCTTTTTGAATATCTATATATTATTAATCATATTATTTTTTCTTGCTTGTCCTGTATGCATCAAAAACTCACAACTAAAAAAAAAAACCCTGACAGCAACATCACAGGTATCTGAATGTGTTTGAATGAATATGATAGATTTCCAACAAATGAATGAATAAATGTGGGATAATGTACCATCTGATGAACTTAACTTATGAAGTGGTAACTACAATCATCAACAAATGGTCTGATATGAAAATATCCTGCATCATTCATAAAATAACAGTTAATTCAAGCTAAAAAAAAAAAAAAAAAAAAAAAAAAAAAAAATCGCATAATATAACATTAAAATAAAGGAGTTTCCTATCATAATCAAAATATTCCATCTTCACTCACTTTGATTACTTTCCCGGCTCCTATTTTCAGCCGTAGCAGCTTGTCTTTGTTCTGGTTGGAGTCGAACACCTGAAACGATATTTAAAAGGATTCACTGAAAATGTCCAAGAAAATCCACAAGACTGATGAAATCGGTTTAAAACGAGGCGATCGTGAGCGTGAGCGCGTTCACCTGTCCGACGGCGTGGTTCTGCAGGAGCCAGCCTGTGTACACCACCTCCAGAGAGTCTCCCACCTCCACCGCCAGGCCTTCGCCCAGACTCAGATCCTGAACCACCACGGTGTCTAAAGACGACGTGCTGTTCGCCTTCGCCAAACACACCTGTCGATAACAAGAAAAGACGTTCTCATCTAATAAAAAAAAAACACTCAACATTTGAATGGTTTTAATGGAGGTCAGACTGATGATGTTTTGTAGATCCGTCTCTCTCTACAGTATAATCTTTATCTTGGTCTCCTCCTGTGTCGCTCACCTCTTTGCAGAAGTCCAACGCAGTTTTCTCCGATTCAAACATCAAGGACCAGTTCTGCCTCTGGTCGTCGTAAAAAGTGCAGTAGTTGTTTGGTTGAACCTGCAGAGGAGGAAGAACACGTGGTCACGAACAAAGACGACACTGCAGGCTCGTCTGGGACACCAAGAAATATTAGTACATGTGCTATAGGTCTGTTATTGTGTTCTGATATTAGTAAATGTGTTCTGGGATTTCCTCGTGTGTACCGAGGTCAGTAAATATGCACTGAAATTAGGCTATTAATTAATTAATCTACTGTGATTAGTAAATATGTCCAGATATTATTAATGTGATACAGGTCTGTTAATGTGCGTTAATATTGGCAAATGTGTACACAAATGTGAATGTATACTCAGATTAGTGAATGCGTAGTGATATGTGTAAATATGTAAACAAGTCTGTTAATGTGAACTGAGATCCGTAAATATGTACCAAGATTAGTAAATATGCAAAACGGTGTTAATGTAAGCAAAGATTTGTAAATATGTACTCAAATAAATGTGTAGTAATATTAGTAAATGTGTAGTAAGATTAGTAAATATTAGTAAATGTGTAGTAATATTAGTAAATGTGTAGTAATATTAGTAGATGTGTAGTGATATTAGTAGATGTGTAGTGATATTAGTAGATGTGTAGTAATATTAGTAGATGTGTAGTGATATTAGTAGATGTGTAGTAATATTAGTAGATGTGTAGTGATATTAGTAGATGTGTAGTGATATTAGTAGATGTGTAGTAATATTAGTAGATGTGTAGTGATATTAGTAGATGTGTAGTGATATTAGTAGATGTGTAGTGATATTAGTAAATGTGTAGTAATATTAGTAGATGTGTAGTGATATTAGTAAATGTGTAGTAATATTAGTAGATGTGTAGTGATATTAGTAGATGTGTAGTAATATTAGTAAATGTGTAGTAATATTAGTAGATGTGTAGTAATATTAGTAGATGTGTAGTGATATTAGTAAATGTGTAGTAATATTAGTAGATGTGTAGTGATATTAGTAAATGTGTAGTAATATTAGTAGATGTGTAGTGATATTAGTAGATGTGTAGTAATATTAGTAAATGTGTAGTAATATTAGTAGATGTGTAGTGATATTAGTAGATGTGTAGTGATATTAGTAGATGTGTAGTGATATTAGTAGATGTGTAGTAATATTAGTAGATGTGTAGTGATATTAGTAAATGTGTAGTGATATTAGTAGATGTGTAGTGATATTAGTAGATGTGTAGTAATATTAGTAGATGTGTAGTGATATTAGTAGATGTGTAGTGATATTAGTAGATGTGTAGTGATATTAGTAGATGTGTAGTAATATTAGTAGATGTGTAGTAATATTAGTAAATGTGTAGTGATATTAGTAGATGTGTAGTGATATTAGTAGATGTGTAGTGATATTAGTAGATGTGTAGTGATATTAGTAGATGTGTAGTAATATTAGTAGATGTGTAGTGATATTAGTAGATGTGTAGTAATATTACTAGATGCGTAGTGAGATTAGTAATTTGTGTAGTGATTTTCTTTCACGTGACGTTTTTAACAGTTCAGTTTACTGTTTATCGACTGTCACTAACATTCCTCCGAAGAGAACTTTCAAACGTACTTAAAGCGTGACGCACGATGTCCCGTCAGCGCGTCAGATTATCGGCGACTCACCGTGAAAATAAAGCCGACGTGAATCTTGGCAGCGGTCACTTGTTTCTGTTGGCTCAAGTACAAAAGGAGTTTGTACTGCGGAGGGGAGAAGAAGAGAGCGTATTATTCATAAAAAATAAAAAGAGAGAGAAACAAGTCAAACCATTAATCTCCATCAAGTGACCAATCAGCAGAGCTCCAACCTCTTTCGTCATGTGGTTGCCGAGCACGGCTGCTCCCAGCTTCCCCTGCTTCACGTATTGTCCATTAATACTGGAAAAATGACAGGAAAGCTTTTCACTGAGTCGGCGTAAGATGATTTGGAGTTGGAGCTTTAATTAACGCGAATAATCTTTTTTTTTTTTAATGAGGGGGAGGAGGATACTCGTGAAGTAAAATAAAAGTAGAGAGGTACGTCAGAGATGGTTTTTTTAAACTCACTATCTGAAGGCTTGTACCGCGGTGGCGAATAACACCGCGGGAGCTACAGGCGGCAGAGCTGGCTTCTGATTGGTTGGAGCTGCAAACGGGGCAAAAAGACACGATCAGTGCATCGTCCAACGATCACCGGATCACCAGATCTGTCTCTCCGTTTCTGAGGGTCTTTACCTGGATTGGAGGTCTTCCTGGGCTGCTTGGGGGCCGTGTACTGGAAGGACTCGTTCCCCTGACTGGCCTGCTGGTCTAGTCCGAACAGCGACGCCAACTTGGCCCTGCGGAAAGACGACGATGTCATCGAGATACGGTGACACGTAGCGTGAGATGTACGATTTGTCATCGGCTTGAGATTTAAAACCACCGACGCTGCTCTGACCGGGGTGGGGGGGGTGGGGGGGGAACTGCTCATACAAGACTTTCATCTTCATTTGGAGGGATTTCAGGAGTTACTGTAGCTGCCTGTCACATCTCTTAAACTGCATTTAAAACCATTTTAATCCACTCAAAGGTTTAAAAAGTTGAATCCACAATGAGCTACATTATGTGCACAAAAAAAAAAAAAACTGCTAGAAAATTCCTAAAAGAAAATAATCTTTTGGATTAAAAAGTGAATCGCTTAATAAAATGTACGTTTTTGTTTTTTTTTTAAAATCTCATGGTCTTCCTCAGCTGATAAAAGTTTGCTCTGGTAATTATGGCACTAAATCAAAATCTCCATGACAACGGAGCAAGCACAAAAAACTGAACCTACTTTCTTTTACAGGAGCTTTCAACCTAATCTCACGGTCTTCCTCAGCAGCTACGGTTGTTGCATGTATCTCCATGACAACAGAGCAAAAACCCAATTAGCTGAGAAAGTTGGGAAAACTATTTTTTCTGCGGCAAACTGCTTCCAAAGTAAAAATAAAAACGTCAGGATTTTAGGATTCAAAGCTCAAAGAAATTCACTTTTTTTTTTTGGTCATTTACTTAAATACAAATCAGAGAGAAGCAGCAAATGCTGAATATTTAAAGATCCAGAACCAGCAAACGTTTCACATTTCAGCCTGAAAATGACTGCGATGACCGAAACAAGATTATTGCATCATAAAATAACTCAATCTGACTCCTGAGACGGACGATCAAACGTTCCTGTGCTTTTAAAACTGCACGACAAGGACGGCTGCAACCGACATTCATCCTCATCATCTGCTGATTATTTTTTCTTAATTAATCAATCAACTGTTTTGTCCACAATTTAAAAAAAAAAAAAAAATATATATATATATATATATATATATATATATACTCTTTCAGGTGCAGCAAAGAAGCAAATATTCATATTTGAGACGCTACAAACAGGAACTACTTGATATTTATGCCACAAAAAAAAAAGAGAAGACTTTTTTTTTTACTTCCAAGCTAGTCGCCAATTGATTCTCTGCGGATGAACTCATTGATTAACTGACTGATGGCGGCCTCCTCCTCCTCCTCCTCCTCCTCCTCCTCCTCCGTACTGACCCCTGGAACTCCTTCCACTGGTAATGACTGGTGTCTCCCAGGAAAGCCATGTTGAAGGCCCGGAGGCCTTCATCTCAGACGGTGCTCAGCTGGGACGAGGACGGGTAGCCCGTTTGCATGTGGGAGTCAAAATCCTGCTACCGTGCTTCCCCCGATCTCTCCCGTCTCTCCCCCCTCACCCCCACCTCAATGCTGTCACACCACCGTGGTACATTCAACAGCACAGCAGAAGAAGAAGAGGAAGAGGAGGAAAAAATGAGGCGCTCCGGCTGCCGTGCTTCGTCTCACAGCCGGGCAGAAGATGAGCTGTGGTTCAGAGCTTCAACCTCCCTCCTCTAACAAGGAGCATGTGAGAGGAATTAACCACCATTACATTCCTCACACACACACACACTCACACACTCACACACACACACACACACACACACACACACACACTCACACACACACACTCACACACACACACACACTCACACTCTCTCTCTCTCTCTCTCACACACACACACACACACACTCACTCACACACACACACTCACACACACACACACACACACACACACTCACACACACACACACACACACACACACACACACAGCAATGTTTTGTCAGTCTGACAGTTTTGGTCCCACGTGTAAAACAAACAAAAAAAGAAAAACAAAATAAATAAATCCAGTTTATAAAACTGGTGTATCAGAAAATAAGCTAAAAAAAAAAAGTCCTTTTGTAAATAAAAAACAAAGTGAATGTGTGCAGAACAGCAGTCAGACCACCAAGTGTGTTAAATTATGAAAAGTTAAAATCACATTTTGATGATAAACTCCTCAGATTGCAGATATGAAGGCAGTGCATCTGATTATCTGATCATCTGATTATCTGATCTGATCATCTGATTATCTGATTATATGATCATCTGATTATCTGATCATCTGATTATCTGATCATCTGATCATCTGATTATCGGATTATCTGATCATCTGATTATATGATCATCTGATTATATGATAATCTGATCATCTGATTATCTGATCATCTGATCATCGGATCATCTGATCATCTGATTATCGGATTATCTGATCATCTGATTATCGGATCATCTGATCATCTGATTATCGGATTATCTGATCATCGGATTATCTGATTATCTGATCATCTGATTATCTGATCATCTGATCATCTGATTATCGGATCATCTGATCATCGGATTATCTGATCATCGGATTATCTGATTATCTGATCATCTGATTATCTGATCATATGATCATCTGATCATCTGATTATCGGATTATCTGATTATCTGATTATCTGATTATATCCTCCACAAATCACCAGTTCTGGTTTTACGGTGCTTACTTCTGCACCGCCATAATAACCGTGAATCAATGTTCCGCTTCCAAAGTTCACAGATATAAACTCGCCGCAGATATTTCACCGTGTAATATCCGTGGGTTTCATCACCGGCTGGACTTGTATGAGTACGAGAGGTCCCTTTTTAATTCGGCGTGGGTGTTGTTCCTCTGAGGGGACTCGTCTATGTAACATGTCGTCATTTTGAAGCGGGTCGCGGTGCTTCCCGGTGGAAGAAGAAGCCAAACAAACCAAAAACTACAAGCAAATCTTCACTAAAACCAGTGTTTTGTGGTGAAAACTGCAAGCCGAACAAATAAAACGGAGCTTACGTAGAATATCCTAAGATTGAACTTAGTTTTTTTTTTTAATGTGTTTACCTTCAAAGGAGGTTAAATTTTGAGCCCCTCATGAGAACCTCGGCTAACTGCTAGTTAGCTGTCCGGCTAAAAGCGCGTCATGTTGGCCGGACGGAGACAAACTCACCCTCCGGTGGGAGACATGAAGTCTCCGTCTTCATCGTCCCCGCCGAACATCTTTTTAAACTTTGAAGCCTCGTCTTGTTAAATAAAACGAAACCGCACGAATGAGTTAGCTGTTTGACATGACTGCTGTGTGACTTCCACTTCCTGTTTGTGCTGCAATCAGCTGACTCTCCACCTGATCCCGGAGTGCAGTGACCCGCCCGCGGCCACCAGAGGGCGCCACAGACTATTTTACGGCAGGTCAGAGTTCTTAATCTGGAATCAATAATGAATGGAGATAACCGGTGTAAACAAAATCATAATTGAATAAATTAAATTTCTTCTTCTACTGAAACTTAAATTTGGAAGAAAGGCAACAGAAAATTAACAAAATTTGAGGATGTGAACAAATGTTGTTTTGAAAAAAAAAAAGCCCATTAAACGTGAAATGAATAATATTTCTCATGTTTATGTCACCACATACAGTAAGTATGATTATCAGGTCTCCAATAATTTCCTATTTTATTGTGAAAATATTTATTCACAAATTCACCTTTCCAACCTTTTTAACCTTGAAAAATAAATCTTGTTTTTTTTTTTTACATTTTTACTTTGGTGAATTTTTCCTTGCTTCTTTGTTTACTTCTTTTTAATATTCGTTTTACATTATTCTGTTTCATACATGCTTTAACATGTTTACATGCTTTTCTGTCCTTGTACATCTTCATATATTGTTTAAATGAAATACATCATTTTAATTAATAATGATATTGTTCCAATTCCAATCATTTGGGTTACAGTTTAAAAGTGATGACAAAAAGCCTTTTAATTAAAATGTGATTTCATTAAAGGAAATATGTCATGCTTGTGATATCAGATGTTTTCCTTTCATCAGGATAGAAATAGATCTCATTACATTCAGATAAACTCCTGCAATCACAGTTAATTCACTTTAAGACTTGAGCCCTCCTTTCTCTGCCAAGTTCATTAAAAGTGCCGCATCGTTTGGCTGAACTCCAAACGGCATTTTGATCTGTTGAAACACGGCCGTCGGCCAACGCAGGCTAACGTGATGGTGTTTGAACCAAAGCCTGGTAGTTTATATGGACCAAAAATCATTTTAAAAGATGCTAGAAGATCCCAGACCTCAACAACTATCACATGAATTTCCATGAACTTTGCTGTCGATGCTCTCGTTTTAATATTTCTATAATATGATCACAAATTAGGGAGAAATTTGCTCCAGTGAATATCGACGATGTCGTTTTCTGGTGAATTATTTGAGTTTGTGTTGAGTTTATTTTGTTATAAAAGCTCATTTGGCTTTAGTTTTTTTTCTGTGTGTAACATGATTAAGACAGAAAAACCTCACAAAAAGTCATATTAATCCATCATTGGAGAACCAGAAATCCTCTTTACATCTGACAACTTATTGAGTGTTAGAAATCAGCACAAAATGCATCTTATTATTCCCTTAAAGTTAAACCCAAATTATCATCTTTACTTTTTCTGAGCCGAAAACCCAAAGCTGTTGAATTTACCGTCACATAAACCTTAGAAACTTGCAAAAGAGTCACATTAAAGACAACTTTTAATTTACAAAAATCCCCTTAAGTTATAAATCTATTCAAATCAAAATGTTTGCCAATTAACTAATTAATTAAACAACTTATTATTTCAGCTCCAGCTGATTATTACCAATGTTTCCTGTTCTTAAATTGAGTAAATCAGGGCTTGTTGGAGCTTTTTGTTCTTTCACTTATCCATCAAGTGTTTTCATTATTTTGTCCACACCAGCATTAAAAAAAAAAAGTGGAATAACTTGGAGAAGAATGGGAAACCTGCACAGACCTGATATAAAACCTAAAACTGATGTTGTGCGTCTAATTTGAACTTTGAAGATGCTGAAAGCTTCAGTCAACACATACACACAGGACCATTAAATATAATCCATCTGCTTTATTCTCTTTCAGTATTTACACATCATCATTTTACACAAATATTTATTTCGATTTGCGGCGTTTTCGAGCCACCTTTTTTTTTTTTTTTTTTTTTTTTACCTATCAAAAATATACAAAAATAAAATTGGCATCTGTTTCTCTCCCACGTCGCAGCTGTCGTCGGTCCGTCGCCTCGGCTGCGTGTTAGGAAGAGGTACGCGATTTCCTGTTGCGCTTCGCCCGACGTGTGTCCGGAAATCGGATGAACTCAAAGTGTTTGCTTTGGTCCGTGTTGGGGAACGGAGGCGGGCCCGTGTGCAGCCTCTTGATGAAGTGGACCTCTCTCTGGTTCTCCCGCGTCCTGGAGGCCTTGATGGGCCGCCCCTTCCTGGTGAAAGCCACATACCAGCCCTCATGCTTGGCATTCTGGAAGGCCGTGTAATTGTTCTCCAGCACGATCTCCGTGAAGATGCAGTCCCGGCTGTGGCCGTTGGGCTGTGGGGGGGGGGGGGGGGGGGGGGGGGGGGGGGCAGTTAGGTCAATTCACACGCAGTTTATTAAAATGTCAAAAAAAACTTCTTTTAATTATGTGACCTTTTCAAAGAGTAATGATTCAATCTTCCTTTTGCAAAATGAGACAAATTATAGGTACAAGCAATAAAACACAACCTTTCTTTAGCTTTTGATGGTTAATGTTGGCAAATTTTTTATCAAACATTGCAGTTTATTAATGGAAATGATCAAATGTTAGCTGTTAAACAAAAGGTACATCGAGTTTTGAGCTTTGTAATTATTGCAAAAACAAACTATGAAAATGTTCACTCCTTGATGAAATGTTTGATATTTGGGCCTTATTGTAATTCATGCGATTATTATAACCTATTATTATTATTTTTCTCGTTATTTAAGTTTAATCGCCTTTTTGGCGGCTTTAAAATACTCAAAAACTCATGAAACTTGGATCAGTCTTGGTGAAAATTGGCCCATTGTAGAGGATTGGTGAGTGGGCGTGGCCAAATGGCTCACTAGAACACCCTAAAAACTGCAGCCCCGGCACCTAGTTTCACCTACATGTACGAAATTCAGTGGTCATGTGTATCACACCAATATCTACAAAAAAGTCTCTTGGCACCACGACCTCAACTTAACAGGAAGTCCGCCATTTTGAACTTAGTCGCCATCTTTGGTGATTCGCACGTGTTGTATTTGAGAAATGTTATTGCTTACGCATAGTTTACCTTACTGCTTTGTTACCATGGCTACGTCCACGCTAAGAAGTTTCATTTTGAAAGGGAGTTTTAAAAACTAAATCGTCTGTCCACTTTAGCATAATTTCAGAACTCATATTCAGTCCGACCTGAAAACACGTCACATGACCGTTCACAAAACAACCGAAACAATGATTCGCTGTGTTTGTGTGAAACATCAGACTAGTTGAGGTTGGTTGAGGTTGGTTGAGGTTGGTTGAGGTTGGTTAAGGGTTTAGACTTGAGGGAGTGAGATGGTGAGAATATTACGGTCGGTCACAGAATCTGACGGGTCACAAAATTTGGTAAAACACCGGCGCTTCTGGCGCTCGTAACGACACCGACATGGGAAACGCAAATCACTTGAATAACTCGCCCTCCTGTGCAAAAAAAAATGAAGGCCGCTGGAACATTTTCCAACAGTTTCCCTACTAAATTATGAAAATATCAACAGCTATGGTCCCCTATATGTCAGCAAACCCGTCAGAATTTGTGAACTCAAAGCTTTACAAAAAACGTCGAGGTCCGAGGTCGTGAATACCACAAGAGGGCGCCGTTCATGTGGACTTTTCTCGTGAACATAGTTATCGCGACACTGTTTAAAAGCAGCATAGATATTTCCTAGACCTTAAACTATTCTTTTAGTGTGTTGCTGGCTGAAAAACAGCAGCTGCAGCTATTTTTCTGAGAATCATTCAAATATGAAAATAAAAATGCAGGATTTTATTTAGACCTCCACATATTTACATGTCGTGTCTGTTAGCAAATATCACCGATAACTGTGGATTTAATCAGATCACTTCTGTTAAGCGATAAATAAAATATGACTCCAAAAGTGTTCTGATGAGTTAAACCCAAAATAGTATAAATAGAATTAACCGTCACAGAAAGAGATTTTCCGTCCACAGAAACAGACAACCAATTGTCCTACTTAAAAAAAAGAGGACTTTTTGAACCTGACTTTTAAAGTGTTTGAGTCTTTCTCCTTATCTCTGCACAGACGTCACCGTTTCAACACCTCCGAGCTGTGATGAGAAAATAGATTTATGACTCGTCATCTCAGCCAGAGATGTGAAATCCATCTTTTCCATTTCCCACGAAAGGAAGCGGAGAGTTGACTTATGACATAAAAACCCACACAGGCTGCCCTCCCCCCCCCACCACCACCCAATAAGACCTGAGCGACTGTCACTCAGCCACCGCCGAGGAGGACGCCTTTTTTCCAGGAGTACATCATGTCCTGGGCTGACGGGACGAGCGATGAGACGACACTGACAATAGACTTCAGTGTGTTTTTAGTGGATCTGATGGATCCGACTGGGAGTATATTTCCATTCCTGCTGAATTTCTGCATGTTGTTTTCCCAATGACGTGATGACTGAAGATCTCACTGGTGCTCTCACAGACCCGATATGCTCATATTAAGTTAAGAAAACACCGTGTTGTATCTGTGCATCCTGCTAATTATAAAATATGTTATTTTACCTCTAAAAATCAGCAGATTATAACTTTGGATTGTTTTGGTTTTTTTAGGTCTTTGTTGGCACAAAACTCATTGAAAAGTTTTCTAAAGTGACTAAAAATCCATGTGAAGTTTTCTTCAACCCTCTCTGCATTCATTATGAATGAAATCGTACCTTTCCCACGAGTTTCCCCCTCTGGTTCATGCAGAGGTAGCGCCCACTTTCTGCACCTCGTATCCTCACTCGGCTGCCGAAGGTGTCCGTTTCCACGAACAGGCGAGCTGCAAAAGGAAAGACAAGAAAAAAAATACAGATATCAACAACTACAGACTCATTCTTGTCTTTATTTAGAGGATTTTTAAATGCACTTTCCTGCTCAGATATATGCAGCATTTATTTTGCTCATTAAATGGCCTGTATTTAATTTATCTGGAAAACATGTGTAACACGGCGGTCTGCAACTTTTCTGGTAAAAAAAAAAAAAGTGTTTTAATTTTGAATACAAACTGTTGTGCGTCTCTGAAACTGTTGGAAGTCAAGAGCTGTGAACCTGAAGCAGGATATTCACTCTCAAAATGTTTTTTATCTGGCAGTCAATCACAGCCATCAGGCTGGACTGCAGTCTTGTGTATTGGGGCCTTGGAGACAAAGGGCCGGTCCTAATCAGCCTCTAATTTGCCAGACATTGCTTCATGGATGCATTAACATATAGGCCTGTAAACATCTCACAGAAGAGGAGGGGCTGGAGGTGAAACTTTGGAGGTTTCGCCCAAGGACTGCAAAACATTTTGAACAAAAGCCAGGAGTTGTTTTGAGGCTGAATTATAATGAGATGTCTCATACTTGAGACTTTGATTGGTCAAGTTTTTTTTTTTAAATCTGGGTAAATATCAGTCTAAAATCAGCTTGTTCCTCTGGTCTCAGAGCACCAAGAAGTCTTTGAAAAACTCAGAATACCTGAAAGTATGAGATGTATGAGATGAAAGAAATGATGGTATACTTTTGTACAGTTTCCAAGTTTGCACTGAAGTCCTCGATCAATGAGTCCAAAGTGAACCAAAGTTTGAGAATATTACATATTATCACAGACTGTTGCCAGACTATAGTGTGTTTGTTGTTTTGTGATTTTAACTGTTAAAATCCTGAGGTTTGTGGGCTATTTTTATTATTGTGAAGCACTTTTGTGATTTTATATCTGTGAACGGTGCCACACAAATAAACGTTACTTACTTATAGGCTACTATAAGCTATATGTTGATTTTATTTGCCAATAATTAATATTTTCAGTAAAAAAAAAAAAAAAAAAAACTTTGTAATTTGCTTTTGATGTTCAAAAAGAGAGGACACATCATTTCCAGCTAAAAAAAATAAATAAATAAATCAGGTTTACTGTTTTAATTTTAAAAGACCTTTCTGTGACTGTAAGACATCCTCATTTTAAAAAAAACCACACATCTGGTCTTGCAGGTAAATTGGATGCAAGTCGATTTTAAACATCAATTTGGTGCTTCACAATTGGAAACACAACTTCATGACAAGAAAAAGTAAAATACAGTCGTCCTGTGGTTGAAATCATCTCCTTTCTTACCGTACATGTTTCCATCCTCGGCGGTAGCGGTGACCCTTTTGCCCTGAATCTGGACGTGTTTCCCGCTGGTGCGGCTGTAGAGCTGGTAAACCCTGACCTGTCTGCGGCTGAGCTGGTCCGTCACTGCGCCCTGCGTCCTCACATGCTGGTTAAAATTAGGAGACTGGTGATTCTCCCCCTTTTTTATGCAATGGGAAAAATAATAAAATAAAATAAAAAATAATTTCGTCTTTCTAATGTGGGATAATAATAATAATAATAATAATAATAATAATAATAAAAGAAATGTAGAGCCAATTTTATAACCAACCAGAACAGACTTTATAAATCGGATTTCCCCCTTATAATAAATTAATCATAACGTTTTACTATTTTTTCTAAAAAAAAAACAACAACTTTTCTTTGAAGTATCATTGGAGTTTGAATGAGTTTTAGAGTTTACCTGAGCGTGGCACCACAGCACGAAAAAGTGAAACGATCTGCAGAAGCAACAAAATAAAATGCGTAAATTACAGGTCTTTTTTTTTTTTTGGTGGCAAACAAACAACAATGAGAGAGTAACGTCAGGTCTTCTTACATGTAAACACAGCGCTGGTTTATTCCATACATTCTCCTCGTTATTTCATCCGATCAAGGAAAAGGGATCCCCGAGGCAGATAAATCCCAGAAGGATGCGGAGAATAAAATCCAACCGAGTTGCATAGAGCGCCCCTGACCTGTCCATCCACACCAGCAGAGAGCCTCTCACATTTATCAAAAACCTGATCCGGCAGACTAGGTGGTGGAGAGATCTTCAAAATATCCGTGCAACGCTTCAAAAGCACATCCATCCATTATACAGTATATATGTTTTGCTTCTTGGCGGCTCGGTGCGCGTCTCCTCGGGTAGTTCCAGGTTTTGAAAAGCCCTCTCTGTCTCACCGGGATTCGGCTGCTCACTGGTTAAATGTTGAAACGCTGAAAAAAGTCCCTCCCTGAAACCTCTGAGGTGGGTGGGCTCAGGAACAGGAGGACACCCCCCCACCCACACACATCCCCACCCTCCCCTAACGATAATTTAATAAGGAGAGGGGACGCGCATGTGAAAGAAGACAATTTTGTAATAAAAAAATAAACAAGTTAAACTTCACAATGTCCATCCTTCTGTCTAATTTAATGTGTTTTAAAAGTGATGGCTCCTCATGGATGTGGCAATTAGGTGCTAAAAAAACCACTTTAACACCCCCCCCCCCCCCCAACTACCACAACCAACCACCACCACCACACTTCCCCTTTTATCTCATGTTAACAGGTCACACTCCCGCCTCATGTAAAGGCAGCCCGAAACAAAATCCTGCAGACAAAAGGTCTCGTTTCATCTTCACTTAATAGTCATTCAACGCCCAGAGAAGAGGAGCAGGACGACCCGAGCTGGTGATGGTGGCAGCGACCTTCATCTTTCTTTAGGGAAAAGAGACAGAAAAAGCGAGGAGGAAAACTGTACCTGAAAAAACACATTTAAATGTAAGTTGTTTTTACAATTACAGGGTCACCACTGGGAATTTGTGTCCTAAAATCTCTTTGAAAACAGGATTTCCTTTAAAATAAGCCAGTATTAGGACTTTAGATTTATAATTTGCACATTACATTGATAAAAAAAGGAGAAAAAAAAGTACCTCAAATGCCCAAAAAACAAATATGACCAACACGTTTCTGTATTTTTGTAGCTGCCGCGTCCAGATGTGTCGCGGTTGGTGAACAGCAGCGTAACACGATGCTCCAAGTGCCTTCACGTTTTGCCCTTCTCACGTTCTCTTGACCCCCGCCGCCACCGTCGACCCCCGTCGGGGGGCAATAAAGTAGTAAAAATGCAGCAGTTAGGCATCTCTGACATGTTGATCTGCTTTTAACCGGCCGACAGGAGAAGCTCCCGATTCCACTCGTCGATGTCACGTCTTCACCGTAAGACGACGTCGGCCCGTCAACCCGTCAGTCAGCTCTCGTCTCCAGTGACAACAGTCGGTATTGTTTTAGTCAGAAAGATAAACGGACCGTTAGCGATGTGAGTGATGATCTGACAGCGTGATGCAAGTGTTTGTTTGCAGGCAGGAGAGAGAGGTGTTGATCTGGGAAACCCAAAAGACACTTCAGAGCAAAAAAAAAAAAAAAATCATCCGACAGCTTCCGGGTGAAGCCGATGCAGAAATGCCTTAAAGCTGCAATACCACCAAGTGCCACTAGAGGTCCGCTCCAAAGAAGCCTCCATAGACTCCCATTCAACTTCTCTCATCAAATACAGTCATTATGATGTCATTTGCTAAAGTCGCTCCTTCTTATTAATGATTCCATCATTAATTAGATATTAGGGCCTCAAAAAGTGGTATTTTGGGGGCCATTTCTTTGATTGACAGGCCTGTGGTGCAGTCAGGTTTCCACTATCGGTGGGCGGGGCATAGTGTCCCTGGGTTTCCAATCAGATCAGTCAGATCCACCAGCTCGTCCAAATATGGTCACTTCCTGCTCCAAACCGCTCCGAACTAGCAAAGATGGTGACGGACAGAATCTGAACTGGAGGCTTCATAACGTTCACAAACCAACGATGACATCACTGATGGTCGATGACATCACTGATGGACGATGACATCACTGATGGTCGATGACATCACTGATGGTTGCTGCAAACATTAGCTTACGCTAAGTTACAATTAAAAACCCCTCCCGTTATGAAGCCCGTGGTTTCCTCCAGCGACGAGCCGTTCTTCACTGAATGTAGAAACCTGGCAGCGATGACCCGTCTGGCCTTCGTTCACAGGAGCTAACAGAGATCTTTTTCCCCTCGATGGCGTGCCGGGCTGTGATGATGATGCTGTCATCACCGTGGAACTCACGAGGTCTCGAGCTACGCCGGGTTGTCAGCAAGATGTTTAGGTAATGGGATACAGAAAGAGGAAAAAGGAGGAGAAAGGGCCTCATGAAATGCAGCTCGTCCAGCTCGTATATATATCGCCAACTTCCCACGCATGCAGGAGACGATCAGACTGCAAAACTCGGTTCAGTTCGCGATCGTTCAAGTTTAAATACGTGAAAGAGAGAGCAGGACTCCGGTCAGAGCTGCGCTACGAGGGCAGACCAATAAGTTCGGAGACTGCTCCTGTTGCGCGGGAACGGTGCGCAGCACCACGACACGGGTGGAGCGGGAGGAAGCGGTAACCCCGAAGACAAACTGTTGTTAATTTCGTTGTTTGATCAAAATCTGCATCCAAGTTATTTTAAATTTGTGTCAAACTCTGGAAATCATCGACAGAGAATCTGGAAATGCTTCAGAAAGTCTACGGCGTTCACCTTTCAAGAGGGGGCGGAGCTTCACCGTCCGAGACCCGAAGGAGGAGGAGGAGCGTCGGGTCAGGAGACACCAGGTGGGTGGTTTTCTTTGATGTCGGCGGGAGTTGTGCAACCGTGAATTCGTCCCCCAGAGTCAGACTGTCAACAGCGAGTTCCACTGGGAACCTTCTGAGGTAAAAACATTCGCTGTAAAACCGCCTGAAATGTGGCGCCACGGCAACGGGGCTCTCCAACACGACAACATGCTGAAAACAAGTTTCTCATCCACAACAACACAGTTGGAGCTTTTAAAAAAATAAAATTCTGATCCCAACAAGTGCTGAGAAAAATGTAAAAAAACCTGAAACCACAACATCCATCCACGGTTTGAGTTTGCGCACCGACGCGGTCCAGACGTGGAAATAGGTCACGGCTTCAGCGTGTCCTCGACAGCTCGGGACACAACACAGAATCAGTCTCACACACTTCAAGTTTGCAAAGTGACGCGGAGATCTGAGGCCGTGCAACCGGATCCTATTTATACGCGTCTCTGTGGACACTCAGGCCGATAGGACGACCGGGACGATGACAGAAATGCAGACGACTCCGGCCCGACAGGAACAGGTGACGTTTTCAGACATGCTAGCGACGAAGCTTTCGGGACGGTGATGTCTGTCCGTCTGTCCGTCCGTCCGTCCGTCCGTCCGTCCGTCCGTCTGTCGACACACAAACATCTCAACTGTACTTTGAGGCTTAGCGTGCTAATTGGCAATGAGCAAAAAAGTAGCGGGCTAACACGCTAAATGTAAATGATAACCATCAGTCGTACATAGTTACGAAGTATATTTGCAGTACTTTAAGCAGCTTATCTCCATTTTATGTTACTTTATTTTATACTTCAGCAGGAAATATTGCTCTAAATTTATCTAACACCAATAGTTTTTACTTACAGATTAAAATCGCACATAAAAACATACATATATATATATATATCAGTGATATATATATATATATATATATATAAAATACATCCAAGTACGTTTTGTTCAGTTTCTGTGTTTGTAGTTCGACTTCGGTAAAAGGATCTCTTGGTTTCCGTTCCAGCGTCACGGAGCTGCTAGCGTGGCTGAAGACTTTTTATCTTTATTTACAGCCGCTTCAATATTAATGGATCCTGAAAAATGAGTCTCTGAGGCTCCGACGGAGATATTTATCGGACACATTTGGTCCTGGAGCTCTTTTTGTGCAAATTAATCCAACTGTACCGCGAGTTTCTCAAACAACATGTGGTTCATTCGTTTATAGATGTCAACACCCTCATTTTTCACTTTGGTATAAACTTTAATTCATGTTCATTTAAAAGATGTGAAGTGAAGCTTTTAATAATAAAAAAAATTAAACAACCTTTCTGAAAAAGGACAAAACATTCAAGTCAATTTTTAGTTTATTTACAGCAGGCTAATTAAATGTTGGTCTTATTGGGGGGAAATCACAAGTTATGACAGAAATAAAATAAAAAGTACTTTATGTGGATGAGAATTAAAGTAAAAGTCGCAATAAATTTGTTTTGTTTTTTATGAAATTAAATTACACGACGGACAGACAAGTAAAATCAGGTTTGGAAGCAGAAACGGGTTTTCCCATACATATCCTTCGGGGCTACTGTAGCTCCAGTGACGAAGTGAAAGGAGAACTGGTGGTCTCCGAAACAGCTCTGACCACATCGTAAAAAATCAGCGCCATAAAGAGCAACTGGCCACTCTTACTGACCCTGCAAAAATAGAGGCGAGGGTTCAGAAAGTGGGTGGTCCCCCTCCTTTATGAATGATCAAAAGAGGAGAAAAGTTTCGCACAAAATAAATAAATAAATAAATAAAAGAGTGAAGGATTGACTTGGACGAGCAGCTTGCGCTTCATCATCATCATCATCATCATCAGTGGGGCTCTTCGAACATCACAACCAGGTCAGTCGACCGATCCAGCAGCCCGGGAATGTTTCGCTCGACATGTGAACACAACGGTCATCTTGGACTGGACTTTAAAAAAAAAAAGATCGATTCGATGAACACTCAAGTTACACACACACACACACACACACACACACACACACACACACACACACACACACACACACACACAGTGAAAAATGTATAAGTTTGTGCTTCATCACCAAAGCTGCTGTGACCCTTGGGTATCGCCGCCCTGCCATTTGCAAAGCCGACCATTTGAGCTTGCCAAATTTGACACAGCTGACGCAGGCAATAAATTTGAACTAGTTTCCCCCCCAGTGCCCCCCCCCACTCCTTTATCCATAATGAGTGCTGCCCTGCAAAGCCTTTGAACACACACACACACTGACACACACATTCATGCACACATGCCACCTAATGTGATAATCACGTGACGAAGTTTGTATTTTATTTTTTATGAAGGGCACAAGCAAACCTTTCAAAATCATAAATCTGCACAACATGCGAACGACAAACTCAAGAGGGGGTTATATGGGAGAGAGCTAAAGGGTGACAGACAACGTCGTCAGGGCGACCAGACAGTGCAAATCCCCCCGCCCCCCCCCCCACACACCCTTGAGTTCCCCCCCGAGTGCGGCGATGCCCGACAGGTGAAACCCAAGTTGCTGATCCGTGATTAACACTCGCCGGTTGCAGACAGGCTGTAACCGCTTCATCCGCGGGCCAAGAAGGTGGAAACATGTCCGACTTCAAAACTAATAAAGTGACTCACACAATTGCGATTCTCAGAGACGCACCGAGGGGTGTGTGTGTGTGTGTGTGTGTGTGTGTGTGTGTGTGTGTGTGTGTGTGTGTGTGTGTGTGTGTGGGGAGGTTACGAGGGGTGGGCGGTAATGAAAATAGCCGGCCGCTGTCCAGCTACGCCGAGGCTACAGAGTCAGACGGGGTCCAGCATCTGTGTTATTTTTAAGGAGCAAAATGTCACTGAGCAATGAACATGCTGAAGGCGCATATCTAACAGGGTTAGATGGAAGGTCACGCCCGAGCCGGATCGCTTTTCTGAGAGACAGACGCTGTTGTAAATGGTGGTGACACACATGCTTCGCCGCTTTTGAAGTCGTAACCGAAGATCCTGAGAAATCCGTTTGTTAGTTTGTCGTTGATTGTGCCGGCGTTGCCTGAAGCGCCTCCTCGCCGGTTACCGCTCAGTTTTACGAGGTGAATTTAAGATTTTATCCATCGAAGCACGTCATCGCCGACTACGAGATTTGTTGCTGAGTTTGCAGACCAGAGCGGTCCTAAAGACTGAACTTATCTTTTGAATAAGTCTTTTCTCAACATCATCGTTTGTTTCACCCCCATTTATCCAAAATGTTTACGCTTCTATTGATGGATTTTAGTTGTTTTTTGCCTACTTTTAGTGCACTGATTATATCAAATATCGAAATGTTCTTGTTTAATGCACTTTATAACTTTGAAATGTGTTTTATAAGTAGAATTATTTCTTGGTTATTTCAAGTGACAACAACAGTTACGTCACAAATTCATTTGCGAACCAAGACTTCGGATTTCAGCCATCTTGATATTTCGGAGCCGGAAGTGACCATATTTGGACGAGCTAGCTAGGAGGAAGCGGTGGATCTGAATCGATCTGGTTGGACGCTAAGCCCCGCCCACCTATAGCGGAAACCCAACTGCACCAATTGGCCAAATCCCACCATGGTCAGCTGGACTTTATCTTGGGGATTCAACCAGTTCATCTTACATTTAGAGGACTGCTACCAGTATCTCTATTCACCTGGAAACAGCCGTCACATGAACAGAATCAGAATCAACTTTATAGGCCAACAAGGAAAGTAAATAAGCAGATAGATTTATAAAGACACACAGGGTTTCTACTCCAAGTCAAATGTCAAAGTCCCTGACTTACTGACTAAAACGTTTTATTTCCATGATCTATAATGAAGGAAAAAAAAATCTTGACTTAAGTGATTGTTGACGAACAGGAAGGAGATTAAAAAACACTCGGAAACACATTCAATGATACCAGAAAAATACTTCATGGAAAATATTACATTTTGATAAATGGCAGCTAAAATTGAAACCCACTAAAAACACAAAACTCCATAATATTAAATGGATTGGCCCCAAAAAAATGATCCAATCCCCTGACTTTCTACGTCTGGAATAGAGTTTTTGTAATTTCATGATATTCCAGAAATTCCAGTGGGTTGGACAAACTAACAATGAACTGAGTTGAAAGAGACAATTTCCTTTCCAACAATGAAATCAAGGCTCATATTGAACAACTTACATGATGTAATAAAGTGTTTTAGCACATTAATGTCTTTCCCTGTTCCCAAATTTTGGAATAAGGCCTAATTCAACGATAAGATAGCGAGGTAACGTTGTCCAGGTCGAAGATTAAAGTGTGTTTTCCGTGCGTGTTAGTTTTAAACCTTCAGGATCTTCACAAAAGCCAAAAAGGACTCCGGAGAGTCGGTGGCAGGAGGAAAAGCATGCAAACAATGTGACCTCTGAACACCAGCGTTGGGAAACGGGCCATTTATTAGAAATTAGTTATGGATGGAGGAACACGTGACCTCCGGCTCCCCGAGGACACGTCGGGCCGTTATATTTCACCGGTTTGGGATTTCAAGGACTTGTCGATCGCCGTTCTCAAGATTTATTCCGTCATCAGTTGACGGCCGGACCGCGGACATATGTCGTTGATGTCACCGAGCCTCGCAGTCAAAACACCCCTCGGACCCCCCCGAGGGTTCTTCAGAGGAATCCTCTCAAAATAAGACTTCTTTCTGTCTTTTACCAACAGGAGCAGTCAACAACCGTCATGAAATTACAAATGCAGTACGTTTCTCTGATCAGCTCAGTGCATTAGCTTTACTCTACATTCATGTATTAATACTACAAAATAAAGTTACAAAGAAATGATTTTCCATTAATGTTTCCTTTCAGAGATATTTTCTTACCGTAATCTTGCTCCCATATGCAACAAATAAAGTTGTTTTTTAAAGTAATATCTCATTAAATCAATGCATGTCAACCAAATGCTGATAGGAACGGTTATTGATTTCCAGAACAAATGCATAACAACAAACTTTTAGCAGAGTGAGAAACAGAAGCTTTGGACCAAGAAGCAAAATTGTCTGATCAAATATTGTTTTACTGCTCTTTTGATTCGTGTGTTGTTGTGTTTTTTTATGATTGATTGTGCGCTTGCTGATTTATTCCCGCCCGGCATGGGGTGAAGTGCCAAAATATCCCGCTGCTGTGTGCAGATTTACAACCTGTCAATCATCTTTCCTGGCTGCTGAAAAGTTACATCGAGCTTGGAAACATCCTACAGACACAAGTACATTTAATTTCCTTTAATATAAGCCAGTTTTTCTTTTCCCTGTCAATGATTTAAGATATTTCACACAAAATTCAGTACGATGCTAATGATTGCTTTCATCAGTATTCATCCCAGCACTTTAATGTCGAACACAATAGTCTTCAGATCTCCCTAAAAAAATGGCACAGATCAAGGAAAAAGGTATAAAACCACTTTTAAAGGTCTGATTGCTCCGAGGATAAATGTTTACGGATAGAAAAAAGTTAGGAACAATTCAAATCCTTGACCGAGCCGCAGAACCCAACAGTCGCTCTTACGGAGCTTCAGAAGTTCTCTGCGGAGATGAAGATGCACTTCATCAAACAGGCAGTTCACGGTCGAGCAACGAGATGAAAGACGAGTACGAGACCTTCAGTTTGCTTGGAGCCTTTAAAAAAAAACTCTCAGAGCACAAAGAAGAAGAAACAAAGAACGTGAACTTTGGGCAGAAGCTCGAAAGCTGGAACAAAACAGCGTCCCTGCAGTGAAGCACGGTGGCGGCGGCATCATGATTTTGGGGAAGGAACAGTAAAAGGCAGCCAAATACATTCTTTGAAGACACTTAAGCAGACTTAAACGCTGCAGAACATCTGTGGAGTCCTGAAGATGGAGGTTTCAGACGTTCCCCATTCAGTTTGAGAGGTGAACAACAAATACGAACGAATAAAATGTCTAAAAAAGTGATCTGAATCTGTTTGTCGTCAGTTTATTTTTCACAGTCTGAAAGGCTCCGCTGAATTATTAAAAGACAATTATAAAATGCAAACTACAACTATCATTTCTCAGAGTCTGTCGTGAAGCATCGATCTGTGACATCATCGTTCCCACGATGCAAAACGATTGAAATAAGTCGAATAGCTGCAGCTCTTTTCTGTCTTGCGTTCATCCTCTCCTGCACCCTCCCCCACCCCCGCTCCCCTCCGGTTGGTGAGAGCTGGGGGTGGGTGGGGGTGGGGGCCTCCGGTAGTAGTGAGCCCTGGGCCCCCCAGTTCCCAGCTGGCGTGCTGTCGTGGAAGGTCTTGATGTGGGGCTGCAGCAGCTGTCCGTTGCCTCCGCCCCTTCCTGCTCTGATCTCTGCTCTGCAGTTCACACCTGATCAACGACTGCACTTCACACAGGAATTTTCCATTTTCTATTTTCTGTCACCCTCCGCGGCCCCCCTCAACCCCCCCCCATCTCCACCACACAACAGCCAGCAGACCAACGGCAAGACAAGTGGTGCCCTGCAAATTGGCGGCTGGCGACAGCAACACAACAGCACGCCTGGTATTTCAGGCCTCCATGACTCAGCCGCCGCCTTTCACTGATGAAACGCACTGAAACTATGAAGCCGGAGAGACGAGACTCTCGGCGTCACCACGGCACCGTCCCATCGACCCCGGAGAGACAAGTGTGTTCACCTTCAACAAAAGAGCACAAGAGGTTATCGTCAGCTGCTCAAGGACGATATCGAGAATGTAAAACTGATCTGTAATTAGCCAAACATGATAAATAACGTGTTTTCAAATGTGAAGATTTTTAAAAGTCTCCGCTTCAGAGGGTTAAAAAACGCGACACAAAAACCGGAATCATTTTCTTACAACTATTCCACAAACTTTTTTTCTTCGCCACCAAACTAAATGGAAATATAACGATCTTAAAAAGAATCTATGTGACGCCAGCAAACATTTGAAGTACGACAACGGAAACCTCCAAGTTAGACGGAGGCTGGTTGGGTACGTAAGGTTTGTTAGCATCGGTTCCCGTCTACCCCGAACCTTTATTCTTAGAGCTGCCAGGTAATTGGAAAAATCTTTTTGGAAAAGATTGCGTGAAAGATGTTTTAATTGTTATTTACGGCACAGCGAGGCGAACGATCTCACGAAGGACCGACTGAGTCAGCGCCGGCCCTCTTCCCCGGCTGTGACGTCCACCAGAGGGCCGCCGTCGACCTCACCACGTCAACCTCTCCTTAATTCAGCCCCCCCGCTGAGTCCGCCGGCTGCAGACAAAACGCCATCGAGCCACTCAGAAAGCCATCAGTCACAAGTTCCACACACACACTGACCTGAGCAAACAAGGCCTGGTGTCACCGCCGACGGAGAGGAGGGCAAAACCGCCGGGATGCAAATGTCTCTTTTTTATTGTCCTGCTGTCTTTGCAGTCTTTTGCAGGATAAAAAAAAAAAAGCCATTAGATTCATTTGATAACTTCAAGCATCTCAAATCTGCTCCCAGAGTCATCGGAGTAAGTGTCTTTACCTGTGCAGGAGGAGGGGCGCGGGGTCAGGTGGTCACGGAGAGGGGAGCGAGCGTAACAGGACACTTTCAAAAGACGAGCACTTAAACACTTAGGAAAAAAAAAAAAAAACTCACAAAGTACGTCTCTTGTTTCCGTTCACCTGCGAAGCCGCCGAGCAAGTCGCGACAGGAACCCCGAAAAAAAAGGAAAAAAGGCTTCAACGACACCGGTATTGACGGGTCGTGTGTTTCCATATCATCCATGAGTTGTCTTCCATTAGGTCTCTAACAGGGAGGGGGGGGGGGGGGGGGGCTCACTTCTGGAGCTGCCCGGTGGTCATGTGGCCTCAATCTGAGGGGGGGGGGGGGAGGGGGGGCACCCTGATAGCAGCGTTTGATCTTGTGTGGTTGAGTGGAAAGCAAACACCGGTGGGGGGTCACAGGGTTTTTTTCAGTAATGCCATTAGCACCTTCAGTCGGGTCACGAGTGCATGAAACTAATGAGGCCGACGGCCTCCAAATAGCGTGAGCACGTCGTTATGGAGCAAATAATCGCCTTTTAATTACGCTGTAATTGAGTAAAGCTGGTTTTTTTTGTTGTTTTTTTTAGATAACTACGTCACCGACTTTAGGGGAAGTGAGACACATAGCTGGAGAGAGAAAAGAAGAGGTGGTTAAACTGTTGGAGAAGAATCTTAATTCTGGAACAATTAATCTATTGACATTGATGATATTTTGATAATCCAACTTTTAATATTTTGGAGGCTGTACTTCGGCACAGTAGCTCTTTTTTGGCTAAATACTAATGCTAGCACGCTACAAAATAGCCTGCTCACGCTGCCAAATGCAAAAACAGCTACGCACACAAGATGATGCTTAAAGCAGCACGTTTGCCATGCTACATGCTACATGCTACATGCTACACACATGCAAAAACTTAACAAAACAGCTTTAATGTTTGCTACGCTAAAATGCTACACAGCTGATGCTAAACAAAGCAGATGTATTATTATGTTTAAGTTATAGCCCCATTTTACAGATGTTTTACGAAAGAAAATATATAATACTATGGTAGCCATCTTAGCGTAGCATATTAGCATGCTGATATTTGCTAATTGGTTAATTGGTACTAAGCACAGCTGAGGCCGACAGGAGCGTCACGAGTTTTGGGTATTTGGTCATAAATCAAAGTACTCGACAAACTGGTGGTGTCGGATGGAAAGTCGTGATTATCTGGGCAGAACATTTGCATAATTTTTGTTCCACCGGTTCGAGATATTTCAGTGTGAACCAACATCCTGCTGCAGGAGACGCTTTCAAAAATGGCAAAACATCATCTTTTTTTTTTTTCTTTTTTTTTTTTTCTTTTATCAAGTCAAGTCAGATTTATCTGTATCATAATAAATTGTTTGACCAAAGTGCTGCACGTAATAAAAAAAAAATTAAAAATCAGACTTGAACTTAAGCGCAAATAAAAACAATTAAATTGAAAACATTTATAGCAGGATTAATGTAAGAGCAGTAAAAAAATAAAAAATAGTTGAATTGGGTCTAATGTGAAAAAGTCAGTGAAAATAAACAAAATGGGATTTGAACACTGATCGAGACTTTATTTATGTCATTGTAAGTTGAATATGTTGGGGTTTGTTTTCTATCATTTCCTCATTTATATATATATATAGATATATCTATATATATCTATCTCTATATAGATATATATATCAGATCAACTTTCTGAGCATTAATTGATTAATCAGGAAGATAATGACTGATGAGAATAAACTCTCGTGGGACCCCCTGGAGGCCTCTGAAGTCCCCCTGAATGACCCCTCAATCACAAAACCACAGGAGGGGTTGGGGGGGGGATTCTTACAAGATGTTTATTCATCCAAACAGTCGTGATCAGAGAAGCGAGGCGGCGCTCGGGTCGGACCGGCTCGACGTACGAAGGCTCCTCAGGTTCAGACAGGAGACGTCAGCGGACCGAAGGAGCCGTCGGAGATGAAGCCGCAGATCTGACGGCGGATACGGTTACATGTCACTTCTGATGGCTGCCAGCATTCCTGAGAAAATGTCCGCTTGTATACCTCCATTTCAGCACCCCCCCCCCCCCCCTCCACCTCCCCCTCCACCCTCTCGGTGGTTGACAGGCCGGGCAGCAGCAGCAGACACAGGGGTCCACAGCAGGGTGTGTGTGTGTGTGTGTGGGGGCAGTGATGGACAAGCATCACCCCCTCCCCAACCCCCCGACCCCCCCCCCTCCTCCCCCCAACCCCCTCCACATAGCTCGAAGTACATTTCCAGTCACACTCCAATTAAAACAGAAGCAGCTCGCTCATCACAGACGGAGAGAATCAGACACTCCTGACACGCTGTTTGTCTTTTACACCAACGAAGAAGAAGTAGAAGATGTACGAGGAACAACCCCTCCAATCCATCACGGCTCGCTGGGAGCTGTAAGGACAGAAATTTTCAAAATAAAAGTTTTATTTCTAGAGGCAAACATGAGGCTGAATGACATCTGAGAACAAACCAGGTGTTTTTATTATTATTATTGTTTTGGTGCTTCAGCTTTGACTTGTGTTGTGTGTTTTTTTTCTTGTTGCCTGTCCTCCCCCTGATTTCTTTCCAGGTGCTGAGAACACGATTGGTTTCCACCTGTGCGGTCCGGCCGACGCTGCTCGGACTTCCTTCGGACCGGACCGACTGTTCGCTCTGTTCTCTTCTGTTTTTGTCTTCTTCAACGTTCTGAGCAAACTTGGAAAGAAACAATGGCGAAAAAGGTCAAAGGTCAAAAAGTTCGGAGAGTGTTTCTTCCCGACATCGGTACCTGAGTTCCACACGTTGTTTTTTTTTGTGAACATCAAAAGATCAGTACATTTTAAAAAATTATTAAATGTAAAAATAATTTTTGAAAAAAAACCCCCCGCTATGTCAGTTTTTTGGTGAAACATTGTCTTGCGTTGCAAAAGATTATTCAAATATGTCAAATGACCAAATAGACTCGAGCTGTATATCGTGGAAGAATCTGGACTATTGGAAACACTAAGTGGTGTTTAATAATTAAAGGTTAACGCTCGTCGACCCCAGTGGCAGGAGAGCGTGAGTGAACCGCCGCTCCATCATTACACACATCTGACAGCCACACTGTCTGTAGAAAAGTCATGCACTTCATGTCCTGACAGTTGTTTAAGCCCCCCACACCCCCTCCCGCCCCTCTCCCTCCAAAAAAAAAAAAAAAAATGCAGGACAGTGCTGAAATCCAGACATACACACAGACACACATATTCACACACACACACATATTCACACACACACACATATTCACACACACACACACATATTCACACACACACACACACATATTCACACACACCCTTTTTAACACATTCCGGAAACCGCCGATGAATGACATCCTGTGAGGTACTGTATCCGTCGGGCCGACCCGCCCACTGCAAGTTCTGACCGCCTCAATACACAAGTGCACCTGAACCGTGAAAGGAAGGTGGAAATTAAGTCTACTTTGGGGTATTAAAAAAAAAAAAAAAGAGCCTGTGGCTTATCTCCCAGCTGGAACGATGCCCTCCCCTATCTGACACACGAGGAGGGAAGGGAAGCGGTGCTGAATGGGGGGGGGACAACACGGCACTTTACAAAAGGGCCTGTTAGAAACAATTAGCCCTGAGTGGCGGGGTTTTGATTTGACCGTCTAATTGCCGGTTCAGGGTTGAGAGAGTGAGGTGAGGCTGGGAAGATCCCGGGGAGCTTGCCATTGGGCCCCAAGGGGGAGGTGAGAGGGGGGTGGAGGGAGGAGCCTGCCGCCGTCACACAATAGCCACCTTTTATTTCAAGTCCAGAATCCTGCAAAGTGGGTGTGCTCCCAAAAAAAAAGGGGGGTTTAATCCCACATTCAGACCTGACAAGAAAAGTCATTCATATTGAAAAAGGTGGGTCCAACACTGTTTCAGGTGCCTCCCGCCCACCTCCCAAACCTCCCAGGAAAAAAAAAAAACACAGAAAAACTACTATAGTATATTAAGAAGGTTTTTTTTTTCTCCTTCAGAGCGGGAACCCGATCCTCGCCGGGATCACCTCCGAATCCCTCCTCGCTCAATGGGCTCGCTTTTTCACCGAGGCCGAGTCGACCGGGATCCATTCCTGCCGGCGGTATGTGTGAGTGATGAGCGGCTGACACAAATAACAGCAGGCCGTGCATGTCAAAAAAAAAAGAAAAAAGGATGGCACCGTGCTGCAGGATTACAGGAGCCTCATACTTTCACCTCCAAACATGGCTGGGATTTCACCCCCCATTCCCCCCCAACACACACACACACACACACACACACACACACACACACACACACACACACACACACCCTCCCTTCTCCCCCTTCTGTTTCAAGAAGTCCGTCCTCACATACCAAATCCCCCCCTACTCTTAAATATCACCTGCTTTCTGCTCCTTTAATCACCTCAATAGGCATTCCTTCATGCAGTTTACAGCAGTCTGTCATGCACAGGTAAAAAAAAAAAAAAAAAAAAAAAAGGGTGTGTGTGTGTGTGTGTGGGGGGGGGGGGGTTGGATATCTCTCAAAACAAAAAGTGAAGCAACCCGTGAGTGCAGCTACGTCTTGGAAGACAACTTTACTTCAACACATTTATTATTGTGGATTATAAAATCCACTAATCTGTAGGTGTGACATAAAAATCTTTCAGATCAGTCAGTCAAATTTAAATTTTTATGAAATTTGTGTCTTCTTTTTGCAGCTTTGTCTAAAAGCTACATTTCTCAACAGTTTTACTTGTAAACAAAAAGCTGAAGAGTGAAATTCTCACCGTATAATCACAAGTTTCCAGACTGGTTTCTTGCTTCAGTTGTCATATTTCTTCCCTTTGAGGAAACTATAAACAATTATTTTGAACATTTTAGGGAACAAAAACGAAATACCACCACTCACAGATCAATAAATTTATATATTTTTTTGGTCCCAATAATAAATTTAAGTTTATAAATCTGTGAAGGCATTTTTTCCCTCCGAACCGAGATTCATGTTTTGAATTTGCGTCAAAATTTTGTGAGTGCATGTTGTCATTTCAGTTATCAGCCTTTCCATTTAAAAAGTGAAAAATGGACAATATTAAACTGTAATTTCACACTGCAAACGAACCGAACCTCGGTTTCATGTTTGAGACCACGGTCTGGATTTCGGTCCTTTGGTTACGAAGTTCCTTTCACACCTGCTTTTTGGGGTTCAAAACAAACAAACAAAGTCTGGAGGTCTGGATCAAAACAATGCAGCTATGAAAGCACTCCGAGTGTCGCTATTCTGTTTGTTTATGATCAAGTTTCAGATCAACGTAACGTAAATCTTTGGTTTAAACTGCTCCTTTAAAAAGACATCCCTACCTGGGCGGACCGGGTCGCCCTGTCCGTGTTCGTACCTTTCATTTACAACGACTGGGTGCAAAAATGGTGCGACACGGCTGCCTCGAACCGGTTGTGTAGAAGAACCTCCTGTGTTTATCCCTGCAACCCTGTTTCCTAGAAACTACGCTCCATACAGACTAATTGTTTTCCGAATTACATTTCGGTGCAACAAAGTCTGAGGCCAGTGTTTTAGTTTGAAGCGCCCACATTATTAGAAGTCAGCAGGAGGTGGTTGGGGTGGATGGTGGGCGTACAGAACGCTCACCGCAGAGACCACATCCAGACTGCGGTCGGGGAAAGACGGTGGCTTTGTAAGCAAAAGACATGCAGCAGCGAACTCCAAACTTTCTCACTAATTACGAGCCCTATTAGTCAACCGTAATTAAATTAACGTCACATTAAGCCCCTAAACTGTCCCTGAAGATAACCCCCGTCCTCGTTGACACACTGTGTGTTCTCCAGCGGGCCGTATGCACCCCCGATGGTGGGCCGCATTCACATTCATCAGAGAAAACCCTAAATTTCTCCATCACCTCGGCCGACGGAGGTCACTTCAAAGCGGGGACCGAGTCACGGAGGGCAATAGAGGCCCGGGACCGACAAATGCACCAGTTGTAAAACTTAACAAGGTGTGAATGCCCTCTGAGTGCCCCTGGCTCTCCAGTGTGCCGGGGCAGCCTGCAGAAGCTCTCAGGGGCTGCGCTACACTGCAAAAAAAAAAAAAAATGCAGATTCTGGCTTGTTGTTGTTTTTAAAATCCAAGTGGCAGGTTGTTAATGCTCCTCAGGGCATGCTCACCCAGCTGAGAATACCAAGAGACGCAATTCAAATTCAAACTTTCACAACTTCCAGCCATTAAAGTCAAAGCTGTTAATCAGGTGAATGTCTCTGGGTGTTGAAACCTTGGATGGTAATTGATGAAATAGAAATGCTCAATAGATGCAGCTTGATCATGTTAATTCATCAGTTCACACCTCGAGGGGATGATTGAGTGTGCAAAACTCTGTCTATACTCACTGTGAAGCTAACGACTACTAATCACCGATGCTTTTGATCTGACCACAGCTGGAGTCTAGTCTCTCCAGAGGAGACACAAAGAACAAAACCTGCAGCTGTTTTTGTCTCACTTTGCCAAAAAGTCAAGAGGCAAGAAAACCCTAAAAAAAAGCCACCAGAAACATACGAACCGAACAGCCGTTGAGATATTTCATGTTCCGAACTACAAAAGTTAATCTCAGTTGTTGAGAGGCTTTTTATTTGTGTTTTAGCAAACAATTATCTTGATAGGTGGCTCGCTTTAGTGTCCAGTAGATTAGCAACTGTCATCTTGAGATGATTTTAACACTCACGTAACTCCGACCTTTGTTACCTGTATCGGCACCATTGCGGCCTCGAATAACAACTGCTGGATAACAGCAACAAACAAAATAATAGAGGAGCAATAAGCATTGAAAGTTTCATTGTGGACTTTTTTTTTGTTTTTTTTACAGTGTAGAAGCTCTCGGGAGGGGGTGGGGGGGTGGGGGGGTGTTTGGAAAGGAAACATCAGGTGGCTGTTTGGACCACTGGGCCCGGACACTTCTGATTTATCTGTGCATTTCAGAATTATGTTGCCGACCTCTTCACCTCGACGCCATTTGTGTCACCCCTCCCAAAGTTCTGTTCAGGCAATCACCCCCTCCCCCCCCCCACCTCCCCCAAAAGGACCACGCACCAACCAGAGAGAAATACCCCCCACCCACCCGCTGCTGCTGCTGCTGCCATGTCATCTACAGTTCGGTACACACACACACACACTTGGGTCAAAGTGACAGTCAAGCTTTTGATTGGCCTCCATTTAGACCTCCGAGGTGGTCTTCAAATGCAAAAACAGTTTTGTGCTGTTAAAAGATGAAGCAGTTTTGTGCACAACTGTTTCACCGTCTGCATGTTATCACGTGTTTGTTGTGTGTCAATAAAATTGCCCCTTTTTGCACATGCCAACAGTTCATCTGTGAAAGTGAAGGCTGTCGGTTTGTCTCCAAAAAAAAAAAGAAAAAACCAGCATATTTCATCCAAATGGTGAAGAAGTTTTGTACTCATGTCGAACGCCTCCGTTTTCTCCTTCATGTGCTCGTTACATGCAGCCACTTAAAATAAAGGGAACATATGTGATATTCTGCATCAGTCAAATCAAAATAAACTCCTCAGGGAGAGAAAAACAGCCTCGAAACTCTTTCAGAAATTAGAACGCAGCGCCCTCTAGTGGAGGAGCCAAGTTAAGGCCGCAAGATCTCAAAACAAAGAAATAATATTTAGTCTGGTGTTCTGGCTGTTTACAATCCTCTGGAGTGTGCAGAGGATTGCAAATACTTTATCGTGCTTTACATGGTGGATGAAGTATTCAGAACCCTTTACTTAAGTAAAAGTACAAATATGACACTGTGAAAAATACTCCCCTACAAGTTAAAGTCTGTATTATCAGCCTAATGTACTTAAAATGTGAAAGTAAAAGTACGCTGTGTGCAGTAAATGCTTCCTGTCTGCGTTTTACTGTTATAGATGATGTTTGTGGATTAATTTCAGTGCTGTAGTTCTTACAGGTTTTTGCTGGTTTGACCTCTTTTAGGTTAGGTTAGGTTAGGTTAGGTTAGGTTAGGTAGTTACTTTATTAATCCCCGAGGGGAAATTTTTTCGCTACAGCTGCATACAGAAGCAATAAGATAATAATACAATAATAGAAAAGCAATAAAATAGCAGTAAAAAATATAAAATATAAAATGCACAGTATATACAGTACAGTATATATATATATATATTTTATATACAAACAACCAAGAAACACAGTCAACGGTGTTATTGTTATGCGATGGATTTTGCCAGAGGTGAGTTATTGTACAGTCTTATTGCGGTCGGCAGGAATGATCTCCTGTATCAGGAATGATCTCCTGTATCAGGAATGATCTCCTGTATCTGGAATGATCTCCTGTATCAGGAACGATCTCCTGTATCTGGAACGATCTCCTGTATCAGGAATGATCTCCTGTATCTGGAATGATCTCCTGTATCAGGAATGATCTCCTATATCTGGAATGATCTCCTGTATCAGGAATGATCTCCTGTATCGGTCCTTGTGACAGTGGAGCTGGAGGAATCTTTTGGAGAAAGTGCTCCGCTGTCCCTGCAGCAGGTGGTGGAGAGGGTTTTATGTCATGTTGGTCAGTTTAATCTGCAGTAATGCATCATATCCTATAAAAAGACGTATATGTTTGTGTTGTTTTCTGCTCTGTAAGAACCACTTAACTCTAAAAAGAAAGCAAGCTCCTAAAAAACAAGGAATCTTCCAGTAAATCTGGTTCACTTGAAATATTTTTTTTCATTACTTTAATTCAGCTGTTATATTAATTTAAAACAAAAATACTTTTACTTTGAAACAAGTAACTTTTGCTGTAGTTGTAGTGGATTATTTTCAGTGAGGTATTATTTTACTTCAGTAAAGGACCTGAATACTTCTTCCACCACTGTTAATACACCTGTTCACTATCTGCTGTGACATGTCGGCCTATTCAGACTCATTTCTGTGGCATCAACTATCAGTTAGCTGCATCCTGTTTGCTCTGAATAGCCTTTAAAACCAGTCAGGAAGTTATGGGTGAGGGGGAGTGGCTTTCAAAAAAGCTCTGACCAAACCCACAACCGTCAGACTATTTAAAAAACCCATCCATCATGTAGCGCTTGTGCGCCTTTACAAAGAGCTGCCGGCCAGTGTCCAGAAATGGGGGCTCGGTACCTCCATGCGGTCCTTGCGGTCCTGCTGCTGCTCGCGGCCATCCTCGGGATCCTGCTGCTGGTCCTTCCGGATAAAGCGGTCGAGGTGCCGCCTGAACCGATGGTAACTATTTTATACATCATGTCATGTCATGCAGCTGCAGGGGCCTTTGGTTAACTTCCTGTGAATGGATGTGACATTATTCGTTTTTTTTAATGATAGTCAGAGGCATCTTGTTTTAATTAGTGTTAATGATAAAGTCCCTCCAGCTTGGTCTAATTAAGGTGTGAACCACAAATGAGCTTTGAATGAAAACAGGAGCCTGAATGGGACAAGTGTGACTTTAATGAATTACTAAGAGCTCCAGAATTTCCTCTAATTTAAAGTGATTTTTTTTTTTTTTTTTGTCGTCTCTTGTATTTAGGAGCAGTTTATTGTCCTTGTTTTGTTTTTTAATATCAACTCAACAGCTGAGAAATACAAAACAGAAAATGGACATGTGGAGATTTTCTTTTACAAACAGTCAAAAGTTAAATACTGTAAATAAATGCAGTCTTTTTCACTTCACTTCATTTCATTGCTGTTAAATCTAACAGTGAAATTAAAGTGTCACTAAGATGTGCATCTCATATCTTTTTGCTTTTGTCTCTTAGATCTAGATCAACAACATATTATTACATTTTAATTTGAATAAACAAACTTTTGCACATCTAAAACGGACAAATTTAAACTTGACATGACCTTGGGAATGTATGGCATCCCTGGTATTTTAATATTCTTTATGAAATTTTCTTTATCATATTAGGAATTACATGTTATTATTGTATTCTTGTTCTAAATGTAAATTGTATTCAAATGAACAGTTACATGGGAATAAAGCTGCACATTTCACCAGTTCATCCCGGTGAACTCTGGACACCAGTTTTGTGTCTGTAATTTGCACATTTTAAGGTTTAAATTGAGGTCCACGATTAAACAAGTTACTCTAATTCTATTGCAGTTTAATTTGCAGTTTTAAAGTTTCAACCATCTTGATTACTTTCATGCAATTGTCTTTTAAAACTCTGAATATTTAAATGCATTCCCTATCAATGGTGTTTCGTACTGAATCTCACTACAAACGGGCTCAAAACACACTGAAATTACAGCTGTGTGTGTGTGTGTGTGTGTGTGTATGTCGACACAGATCAGTCTGTACATTGTAAAATGACCTTTATATGTCCTTGTCTAAACTTCCTCACTCATTGTCGATGCAGCGGCTTCATGTTCATTATGAAACCTGCAGCTCTTCCTGCATCGCCCGACACGCAGCGTCAAAGGTTAAGAGGTGGTTTGAAGAAGGAAGTGATTCAGGGTGTTGAGACAGATGTTGCCAGATGGAGAGACAAAAGAAATGTTTTTTTATTTGGCAATCTTCCGGTGTGGTCTTTCTTTTCTTCACCTCACAGACACTTTGAAATAGTTTCTAAAAAGAAAAAGGCTGCACAAATCGACCTTAAATCTAAAATATGATGCCTCGTCTTGAATTGAAATTGAAGCTTTGAAGTTTCAGAAAAAGAGAAAGCCAACACCGCTGATCGACTTGATGAATCTGCAAAGTTCAAAGGATTTTGCCCGCATCCTGTCGGCACTGCATTGAAGATTTAAGTGTTAACTAAACAGAACAAGCCCACACAGGTCGGACATGAGAAGAAAATATTCTCCCTTTTTATCTCATCAGCTCAATGATCCGTCAGCAGAGCAGTTTATCGGAGGAATAACGGTTCAAGTTATTCATGTATAAAATGAGGTTGTTTTTTTATTATGTGTTGTGTTTCCAGTATGGCATCGTGTTGGACGCAGGCTCCTCCCACACCGCCATGTACGTCTACAAATGGCCGGCCGAGAAGCAGAACGGCACCGGCATCGTCACCCAGCACAGCCAGTGTCACATGAAAGGTGACCGCCTCTAATTAAACTCTGAGAACGACCTTTGACCTCTTTAATTTGAGTGCATGCATTTTTACTTTTTAGTCCTTGAGTTGTTGTTGTTGTTTTTTATAAATGTTGGTTAACTTGAAGTACTAGATTTTATATACCCAGTTAAAGCAGTGACTGTTGTTACATTAACACCCCTTATGATGCAAAATATTTATGCAGGAGTATAATTATCTAAATATATACAAATAAATGTGCCGAATACAATCGTTCTATCTCTTAACTCGCTGTTTTACTTCCTTTTTTAAAGGAAAAAATATATCAGCTGTTCTCCAAATGACGTACTTGAATTTCAACCTGGGTAGTTTTGAATAACGTAACATTTGAACGCGTCACACGCTAACATATCTGCAGCTTTAATTACCGCCACCTTCCCAAGGTGAAAGCAGGAAGTGTGCTCATCTGGTCATGTGATCTTTCGCAGTCAAAAGTATTTTTCTTTTTTATTATTTTAAAAGCTGAATATTTGTTTTGTTTTGCCCAAAGCCAACAACACTTTAAGAAACATGTAGTCACAGCTCCGCTAAAGCGTTTGCTTGGTTTAAAACGAGTAACGGTTAGCCTGGTTAGCAATATGGGAACGCCATCATGGTCTCAAACATCTTCGTCACAACGTGCTGCATATTTAATTTCTGATGCTAACAGCGTTATAAAAAATAGCAGCAATAAAAGCAAAAACCATCTCTGAGATATTGTAAAGAATATCTGAAGAAATATGACAAGAGGTGAGTGGAAAACGTTGGCACTTTGTTTTGAGCCGTCGGTTGACCTTCGGTTGACCTTCAGTTGACCTTCAGTTGACGTGTCCTGGTGGTGAGGACGTGTCCTGGTGGTGAAGACATGTCCTAGTGGTGAAGACGCTCGCTTTCACTTCCACAATGTCGTCCGACAGAAAAAGAATTGGCGTAGAGCTGCTTTATCTTGCGCAAGACGTTTGGTCTGCTTCTTGACCTCCGGGTCGTGCCAGCTTACTGATTGTCCGGTTCTCCTTCTTACTCCGGTTTGTTTTCAGAGTTTCCATAGAAACCTAAAGTTCATCCTTTAAGACACGGAAGTTTTTTGGAGAAGGTCGGTTTGGGTTCCTTTTTTTGTTGTTGTTTTAAAGCGGAACTACTTTCTGTTCAGGCGGAGGGATATCCAGCTATGCGGGTGTTCCCGGTGGTGCAGCAAAGAGT
The DNA here is from genome assembly GCF_022577435.1 of Embiotoca jacksoni. Lineage (NCBI taxonomy): Eukaryota > Metazoa > Chordata > Actinopteri > Embiotocidae > Embiotoca > Embiotoca jacksoni. The sequence continues at coordinate 3,103,526 of NW_027185389.1, forward strand.
CTGGGGCTCTGCCTGGACCAGGCCGTGAGGGACATCCCCAAATCCAGGCACCACCAGACGCCCCTCAGCCTGGGAGCGACCGCGGGCATGAGGCTACTGACGTTAGTACAACAGTTCCCTTAACGCCAGATATTACCAGCGCACCTCGCTCCTTATCAAATACGCATGTGTAGCATCTGACACGGATCCTGGCTTTTAATATTCTGTTTTAACTCTTTCTTGTGTTTTTAATAGTGACGTGAACGTCACAGAGTCCCAGCAGGTGATGCGGGAAGTGAACGAAAAGCTGCGGTCTTACCCGTTCCGCTTCGAAGAGGCCGCCATCCTGAGCGGGCAGGCGGAGGGCGCGTACGGTTGGGTCACGGTCAACTACCTGCTGGAGAACTTCATCAAAGTGAGCTCTTGACTTTTTGGGGCCCCGTTCAGACCTGGTGTTAACGTGTCCTCCGGCCGATCCGATTTCAAGTGGACAGGGCTAATATTTCTTGTTGAGTAGGTGGTCCTGGGGCGCATTGGTGTTCACGTTGCTAAAAGAAATTTGGCTAAAATACGTCCCAGATTAAATCCAAATGTTTCTGAGCACATCGGATAGAAATGCATCTTCGCTACCTTCAAACTTCATGCCGTCCACTTGCGATCGGATCGCCCGGAGGGACGCCTGTTAACACCAGATCTGAAATGGCTGGAAGCTATACGGCCAACAGCGGCGTGTCCTGACCCACCAGCCGACGTCACGAACCGATGAAAGCTTTTAGATCGTAGTTGAAACTGTCAGGTTACTGTGACTTCAAGATTGTCCCATCTGTCCTTCCCATCAACGCGATATCTCGAGAACGTCTTTAGGGATTTTCATCTAACTTGGCTTAAATTTTCACTTGGTCCCAAAGATGAACTGATTTGATTTTTTGAGGGGGGGGGGGTCAAAGGTCATTGTGACCTCATGTTTGTCCCATTTTTTTGATTGTGAGCTGTCATAGGAATTATGTGCTTTTGGTTAAATGTTTCCACCCGAGTAAACTCTGTTCTGTGAACGTTATCCACCTACATCAGATCAAACTCTTTGTCTTGCCGTGTCCCTTCTTGTCTCTCAGTACGGTTTCGTGGGGCGCTGGCTGAATCCCGACAGAGACACGGTCGGCGCTTTGGATTTGGGTGGAGCGTCCACTCAGATTACCTTTCAGACTTCCGAACCGATTCTCAATCAGGACAATGGGATGGAGCTGAAGCTTTACGGACAAATCTACAAACTCTACACACAGAGCTTCCTGTGTTACGGCAAAGACCAGGTCATGAGGAAACTGCTGGCTCATCTTATCAAGGTACCATTGGGATGCTTGAACCAAAGCTGCATGACATTTTGGGGAGGGGGGGGATCGGATACACTAAAGTCATTAAATATGAAGGTGGAGCCAGTTAGCTCAGCATAAATACTAGATGGGGAGTCTAATCCCATTCAAAGGTAACAAACTCGAGCTACTGGCACCTTTCTGGAGTCTCAACCGCCTCAACAATCCTGCAATGATGACAAAATGAAAAGGGTCTTGTAATAGATCCCTGTGGTACACCGGTCACTGCTGCTGGCCGTGAAACTGTTTGGTACCATAAATCGGTCGTATTCTAATTCGGGGGTCAAAGCTAGTAAGTTTACCAAACTGCCAACCCATTCCCGAAAAGAACGAGTGGAGCCTGTTAAGTTTAGAAATTGTTTTTGGATATGAATTTAATGAGAGAAAAAGCTAGAAATAATGGATGTATTTGGTCAGTATTGATACCACCAGCCGCTGTCGTTGGCTTATTTCAAAGCCAACATCTTGACTTGTCTACGTTGGTAAATCAGAGGTTACTCGAACATTAAAAAAAAGAAAATTTTTAAAAAGGCTCCAGTAAATTAATCCAGAGAAAATAATCCTTGTTTTCAGAATCAAGGTGTGCCGCTCAGACTGCACCACCCGTGTTACCCGAAACGGTTCAACCAGTCGATCAAGCTCGGGAAGGACGTCTTCGATTCTCCGTGTACGAAGACGTTAAGACCGGCGCGGTTCGACCCCGGTACGACGGTAACGGTCGAGGGCACAGGAGACTACCAGAGCTGCCTGAACAACGTGACGACGCTGTTCTCCTTCGACAACTGCTCGTTCTCCAAGTGCTCCTTCAACGGCGTCTTCCAGCCCAGCGTGAGCGGACGCTTCTTGGTGAGAGACACGTTTTTAGATGACTTGCATTGGTTTCCATCATCAGCTCTGCTTTCAGTTATTAGCGTCTCCTCTTGCTCCCCCTACAGGCGTTCTCTGCTTATTACTACACTCACAACTACATCAGCAGCCTCTCCAACAGCTCCATCACATCTTTCAGTGGAATGGAGGCCGCGACCCGGCAAGTCTGCAAGATGAACATCTCCGAGGTACTTTCCAGCCATGTTACCTGGAAAAAATACAAAATGGAGTCAGAGTTCAATACACGATCTACAGCAGATCTGAGAGATTTCAATGGAAGGCACCTCTAATAATAATTCCCCAATATTTTTGTTTTTTTTATATAAACATAAATTATCCACGCTTTGTGGTGTAGCTAAAAAATTTTTTTTTTTTTTTTTTTTTTTAAACACACCTTGGTGGTGTTTTCTGTTTCAGATCATCATTTAATTTATTTTCTGTGGACTGACTGGATATAAAAGTGTTCAGTCAGATCCACTGATGGCTCCTCCCCCCAGCTCGTCCAAATATGGTCACTTCCTATTTTACTGAAACGCTATCTTGTGCATTTTAATCTACCAAATAAAAAAAATAAAAAGTATTTTTCCAGGTTTTGGTGGCCGAAGAGGAAAAATGATTTACGGCCTCTCGAGTGTATTTTAAACTTCGATCACATCTGCTCAGAATCTAAAGTTTGATTACCGATAACGGATTATAGAAAACATCCTGTAGTGACCGTAGAGGGATTTTAAGGTTTTTGAATAAGAAACATGAACCCGCTGTGGTTTCCGCTCACAGATGATGGAAAAGACGAAGCAGCCCGAGACGCACATGATGAACATCTGCGCTATGGCCAACTACGTCCAGGTCCTGCTGAAGCGGGGATACCGCTTCGACGACTTCTCAGCCATCACGTTCAAGAAAAATGTAAGAATTGCATCTTTTTTATTTTATTTGCTATTTTTTTTTAAATCAGAAAGTGTTTTCTGTGATTTCATTGGCCGGCGCCTCCGTGTTGTCAGGTGGAGAAAACATCTGTCGGCTGGGCTTTGGGTTACATGCTGATTAAGAGCAACCTGGTTCCGGCAGAGGGTCTGAGGCACATGAAGGCCGGTCCCGTGGGGAACTGGACCTGCCTCCTCTGCCTCTTCATCGTCCTCCTGGTCTTGGCGCTGGTCAGCTTGGTGAGAACAATTCAACAAATAAGAACCCTGCCAAGTGGACCGGTGTAAGATGGAGGCTGCCTTTTTAAGATGTTTCGCTTTCTTTCTTTTTTAAGTGCAGTTTCTGACAACATGGCATGATTACATCCTGTGCCAATTTATTGCCATATATTCCCCAAACTTATTTTAACGTGTGAAATTAAACTGAAGGGTTTTTTATATGACTTTTTTTTTTTATTTTTTTCATGCACAGTTGTAATTGAAATCACTAACATGCCATAACTGGCATATTTTCCAATTTGTTTTACTTCTGTTATCAGTCGATTTTAATGTGATTTCTTATTTTTTTATTTTCTTATTTTTGTTGTTTTGATCATTTTGATCTGCAAAGTGTCTTTGAGTATCTTGAAAAGCACTAATCAAATAAAATGTATTATTATTATTATCTGTGGTGGGATTTGTTTTATGTATTACACTGCACTGTAATGCATTATCCTATTTTTTTTTATTTCATTTATTTTCCTGTTTAAATCGCTGTTTTTAAGTGTTGTTTTTTTTTGCCTGATGTTTAGATGCTTTTAACGCACTTTGAATTGCCTTGTTGAAATGTACTGTAAAAATAAACTTACCTTGCCTTCCAGCCGATTAATGCCCTGAATAAATCTGATATTTAAAATTAAACGAGAACAAAAAAAGATGTTGGAAAATGATGAGGGTCGACTAAAGCTTCTTGATATCAGCACAGGAAATAAAGGGCAAAAAAAATCACAAGAAATCTCCTAAAGACAAAAAAATAATTATATTTACACATTTAGCCAACTATCTGAATCCTACATTCATCCTTTTTTATTTGAGTTCATTTCAATTTCTGCCCTGGTGCACAAACACACAAAACACAACGTATATGGTGAAGCTATCTATTAATTATTAACTTTATACACAAGATAATTGCACACTTTTCTTTTCTTTTTATTTACTTAAGTTATTCTTAATGTGTGCATTTTTAACCTGAGCTCATTTCACATTAAAAACATCAACTTCATAAGCTACTGATTAAAAAAAAAAAAAAAAAAAAAGTATTTTGGAAATAACCCTTTTTTTTTTAAAGATAATTTTGGCTTCCCGCCAAAATATTTTTTAAATTTCCCACACTGGTTGCCATGACTACACCGTCTGAGTCACTTAAAACTACCATTAAAGAAATCGGTGGAATCAAATTATTATTATTATTATTTAAGAACAGATTTTTTATTTTTCATTTATATAACAACAAAGGAAAAGAAAGAAAAATCTGAACGCAACAGCAACGAGCCGTTTTTACACCGTTTCCACTCTGAGCGTCGTTACACCGCGGAACTGTTTTTGTCGGTGGTGTTTCTGACGGACTGCTGACGACAGTTACCACGCAGGAAGTGTCCCTCTCGACAGCGGAAATCTTAAATATAATCGGTGTGTTTTGCTGCGAGTGAGCGCGCTCCTTTTTCCTGCTGCAGAATTCACGTAAGAGTAATTAATTCATTTATTTATTTTAAACATTCTTAAATTGATGATTAAAGCGGAACGATGTTCGCGGGGCTGCCTGAGCTCGGGATCTCTAACGGAGAGGACCTGAAGGAAACTCTCACCAACTGCACGGAGCCGCTGAAAGCCATCGACCAGTTCCAGGTACCGACACGTTTCACGGTGGTTTTATTTATTTATTCACTAAACTGTGAATTAGAAACGGTTTGTTTACATTTACAATAACAGCCTATAAACCTACTTGGTCCCAAAAACGATGTAAATAAAGTCAGAGATGCTGTTTACAGCTGTTTACAGCTGTTTACAGCGAGCTGCGTGTCTCTGATGTTTGTTTACAAATGAAAGACAAACCTTAAAACATGAATCGTGGCTTTGATGCTTTTATGGCACCGGCCGAAGTGTTTTTAATACTTTATAGCGTGAAAACGTCTTTTTCATTCGGCACCAAGCGTCGACACCGAGGCTGAATCACTGCTTTCATTTTAAAACGCTCAACTTTTGCAACGTTTACGCAGGAAGAACATCTCAGCTTCAGTATTTACCGTAGGAGATCACTTCCGGGTGAGGCGTTCAGGAAACATCAGTAAATTATACCATCTAGCTGTGAGCTAAATGTGAGGCAATGCCCATAAAATGTAGCATCGAGGTAACTTCTTTGTGAGGCGTTTATGGAACCTTTGTAAATTTCTGTTTCTAGCTGGCTATATTCTGCACGAGGCGTTAAGTGGAAATCCGTAAATTAAAGCATCTAGCTGTAACCTGCATGTGAGGCGTTCAGGGGACATCGCTAAATTGTAGGCACCCAGATAACTATAAGGTGATGTGAAGATTTGTAGCATTTATTTATGTAATCGGTATCATAGAAGTTATAGTTCAGGAACCAGTTTTAAACCGTTTTGAACGAGTCAGTTCATGTTTGTTTGTTTAATTCTTTATTTTCAAGTCTAGTTTTCAGTTTAAAGTCCAAATATTTATGATGGGCTCCGTCCTTCCTCCGACTGGCAGATGAATATCTTAATCAATATCTAATATCTGAATATACAGAACGTATTCATCCGATTTGAATCCCTGACGAGTCTGTGATGCGTTCATGACCGCAGATGGAAAACGGCATCCTGCTGCCGACGCTGCAGTCGGCTCTTCCCTTCCTCGACCTCCACGGGACGCCTCGGCTGGAGTTCCACCAGTCCGTGTTCGACGAGCTGCGGGACAAGCTGATGGAGCGGGTCGCCACCATCGCGGAGGGGAAGGACGAGGACAGGTGGGTTTGCGGTCGGCGGCGTTTCGTGACGACGTCGGGAAGTCGGCTCGGGTTTTTATTTACCGTCCGTCGGTTTTTTGCAGATACGGGAAGCTGGAGGAGCTGCTGGAGAAGAGCTTTCCTCTCGTTAAGATGCCGTCCATCCAGCCGGTGGTGATGCAGGTGCTCAAGCATCTTCCCAAGGTGGGCGTGTCGACCGAAAACATCTACGTTTAATCAGTAACGCCGCCGACAGTCTGTTAACGTGTTTTACAAACCGAAGTAGTGCAACATCTCTAAGATCAATAAGTTGGGAGAGTGTTCCTGTTGTTGTTCTACATACACGGTGTAACTTCCAGGTGAGGCGTTTAGGGAACGTCCGTCACTTATAGCAATAATACAAAATTACAGTTCAGGAACCGTATTTTTCTCCACGTGTTCTCTCGGTCTTCATCGCGTGCTCCTTCCTTCCCCGCAAGGTGCCGGAGAAGAAGCTGAAGATGGTGATGGCCGACAAGGATCTGTACAAGGTGTGCGCGGTGGAGGTGAAGCGTCAGATCTGGCAGGACAACCAGGCTCTGTTCGGGGACGAGGTGTCTCCTCTCCTGAAGCAGTACATCGTGGAGAAGGAGGCGGCGCTGTTCAGCAGCGACCTCTCCATCCTGCACAACTTCTTCAGCCCGTCGCCCAAAACACGCCGCCAAGGCGAGGCGAGTCTCGTTTTTTTTTTTATTCGTTCCCTCGAACGCATCTGAGATAATAACGACCCCCCCCCCCTCCTCCACCCTTCGGGCGTCATTAAACCCCTTCGCGTGGTCTCCCAGGTGGTCCTGAAGCTGACCCAGATGATCGGGAAGAACGTGAAGCTGTACGACATGGTGCTGCAGTTCCTGCGCACGCTCTTCCTGCGCACGCGAAACGTCCACTACTGCACGCTGAGGGCGGAGCTTCTCATGTCCCTGCACGACCTGGACATCAGCGAGATCTGCTCCGTGGACCCCTGCCACAAGGTGAGCACCACACACACACGCACACACACACACACACACACACACACACACACACACACACACACACACACACACACACACACACCTCTCCCGTGTTCCAGCTCTGCGTTACGTGTTTTCTTTCTTCTCTCCACAGTTCACTTGGTGTTTAGACGCCTGCATCCGGGAGAAGTTTGTGGACGGGAAGCGAGCCAGAGAGCTGCAGGGCTTCCTGGACGGGGTGAAGAAGGGGCAGGAGCAGGTCCTCGGGTAAAACACACGGTTTTAGTTTATCGGTTATCGATCCGCGATGAACATATGAGCTGATTTTTTTTATTTTTTATTTGATTATTCTTTTTTGTGCCTTCCAGCGATCTGTCCATGATCCTGTGCGACCCGTTCGCCTGCAACACGCTGGTTCTGAGCATCATGAGGAACCTGCAGGAGCTGCTGAGTCAGGACACGTTACCCAGAGTGAGCAGCACACACACACACACACACACACACACACACACACACACACACACACACACACACACACACACACACACCTGCTGGCGCTGTTCCACTGATGGACAGCAGGTGGCAGCGATGCAGCAAAAAAACAAACAAACAGAGCAAACAGTGCAGTGAAGAAAAGGAAGAGGGATGTTCCTTTCAAATTAAAAGCATTTCAAACAGAGTCCAGATGTGTACGATGTTTCTGAGGGTTCCCACAGGTCAGGGAATTTGAAAGCACTTTTCCAGACATAGACAGTCAGGTTTTTGGTCATTTCTTTTTGTCGTTGATGATCAGGGAATTTTGTTTGCACATTTAAAAATTTGACAAGCCGTTTATTCAAATATAATATTTTCCATGTTGTCTTTTATTATCACGTTATTTCACACAACTGGTGTTACTTTTTCAAAAAACATTCTTTTTATCGATCCTATTTTATTGTATACGTAGTTGTAATTTTTGTCTCATTGTGTGCGCCTTATTTTTTTCCTCACTGTTTCTTTGCTGTGAAAAGTTTGACCTTTGACCTGGAAGTGGAAACCGTCAGTTCTGACCCGGTTGTGTGTGTGTGTGTGTGTGTGTGTGTGTGTGAGCGAGCAGGACAGTCCAGACCTGATGCTGCTGCTGAGGATGCTGTCTCTGGGACAGGGAGCGTGGGACATGATTGACAGCCAGGTCTTCAAGGAGCCTCGTCTGGTGCGTGTATCTTCATCATCATTATCATCATCATCAAGTTTTATAATCACAGGCTCAGAAATAAAACAGTCAACTCAGGTTTATTTATGTTGCACCTCTTTAAAAGAAAGATAAAAAGAAACTTGAAATATAATAAAAATATAAAACAAAGATTAAAACAATGAAATTACACAAAGTGTATTTCACACGTTAAAGTCAGAGGATTTCATTATTTTTCTTTGTGCCGAGTCATTAAATATCACAGAGTAGTTTAAATTGATCAAACTGTAATATTCTCCACGTCCTGTTTTTACTGAACTTGTTTCCGGAGTAGTTTTCGTCAACAATCACTTCAGTCAACTTGTTGCTTTTTTTTTTTCTTTTTTTTTTTTTCTCGCCCTGTTGCTGCTAACGAAGGCAAAACATGCTGGAAATCAAAGTTTCAAACGCTTTGGCTCAAAAACGACAACTTCAAAAAGAAAAGCCAAGATGTTAAAGTTTCAAACTTAAAAACTACTATTGATGAAGCCCTTCGTTACCATGACAACAGGAAGAAGGAGACTGTTTTCTTCATTATAGGTCATCAAATTCTGAAAACAGAGAAACTGCCACTACAACAGTTTGTCTTCCTGTCCACCTCCCCCGCCACCCCCCCACCCCCTCCCCCACCCCCCCCACCCCCACTCCCACTTAGGATTTGGAGGTGGTGACCCGCTTCCTGCCCGCGATGATGTCAGTGGTGGTCGACGACCACACCTTCATCGTGGAGCAGAAGCTGCCCAGCGAGGAGAAGAGCTCTCTGTCGTACCCGACTGCACTGCCAGACGCCTTCAACAGGTACAAAACAACTAAAACCCGCCGCCGCCGGCGTCACATGACTTCACAGGAAGGCGTTGCGTTATCGCCCAGCTTCCTCTGTCAGGAGGTGAGAAATTGACTCTCATGTGAGTAAGTTCAGTGTCAGCAGTAAAGAGATTTAAAGGTGTCAGAATTTTAAAAAAAAATAACACAATGAGGTTTTGTTTTTTTAATACTTTTTGCTCCTTTTTTTTTTAGTTTTCTATCATTTCTGTTGCTTCTATTTTTATGACATCACGATGATATCAATCGATGATTTTGTGATAAATTGGGGATAATTGATATTTTACGGCGCCAACTGAACTGCTTCGGTTCCGTCTAAATATCAAAAGAATTCCTTCTCGTTTGGTACTAAATTTGATACTCGTCATTACTTTTGTTCTGTTTACGCTGCCGTAAATCTCGTCAGCATTAGCGAGCCTCTACTCAGTTTAAACTTTAAACATCTTGTTTCACTCTTTTTATACTCGTTTTGAGCGTTTTCTGACAGCTGATCTACCGGTAGCATGTGAGGCGTTCAGGGAACATCCGTAAATTGTAGCTACAGAAACTTTCCCCGTCTTAAAAAAAACACATGAAAAAGAAGGATTTATCCTGAAATCTGTGATGTCCTTTACTTTATTAAAATTAGCACAGAAAAAAAGTTTCAAAGTAAAAGCACCGGTGTCGTAATTTTTTTTAATTTTAAACCCCGTCCTGTTTATGACTCAAGAAAAATCCTCTTTTGTATATATATTAAATATATTTAATATTTCCTCAACGAGTTTCCAGCACGTTGAGCTCTGGGAACTTGTGATGGGGTATTTTTAATTTTTAAGTCATCTGGTCATTTAAAGGCAAAAATTAATTGCTTATTCGACAAAAATGACCAGCAGATTGATCCTTTCAGCTTCAGACGGAAAGTTCAATTCTTCTGCTGAATTTTATTTGCCTGAAATATGTAAAATTTTCTAAAAATGTTTGCTCAATTACCAACTTTTTCTGTTTCTGATCCAACTGATGAGTGAAATCTGAGAAGTTACAACTGGACATAACGGATCAAATATGACTGAGTTTTCTTTTTGCCTCTCAGATACCTGCAGGACAACCGGGTGGCCTGTGAGATGGGGCTCTACTACGTCCTCCACATCGCCAAGCTGAGGAACAAGAACGCCTTGCAGAGGCTGCTGCCGGCTCTCGGTGAGCCGTCCAACCGGGCTCCGAACATTTTTTGATTTGTTTATTGACAAAAGTTTCTTAAACTAAACGTCCGTCCGCAGTGGAGACGTACAACGACATGGCGTTCGGCGACATCTTCCTCCACCTGCTGACGGGGCACCTCACCCTCCTCTCCGACGAGTTTGGGTCGGAGGAGTTCTGCTCCGTCGTCTTCGACGGTTTTCTCCTCACGTCTTTCTCCAGGTGGGTCCTTTTTTTTTTTTTTATCCGATGACTACGAGCCGACTTTAGAAAAGCTAACTCTGCCAAAAAAAACTTTTGCCAAAAACCAGCTTGAATAAAGTTAAAAACCAGCTAACAACCCTCAGACCGTCTGAGTCTGGAGGAACGACACCGAATGCTTCCTGCTGCGCTGCGTTCAACAGGAAAACTCTCCGAACTTTTTCCTCATCACGTCGAGTTCAAACTATTTTCCTTCTTCTTGTTTTACTGTGTGAATGTTTTGTTTGTTTTTTTCCAGTAAAGAAAACGTCCACCGACACGCGCTGCGCATGCTGCTGCATCTCCACCACAAGGTGCTGCCGACGGTCGTGGAAACCTTGATGAAAACTCTGGAACCTCCGAAACAGGTTTGGCTTCATTTTCTACGTTCATCTTGGCCTTTCAAAATAAAATAAAAACAGGAGTAACTTATACAAATACAGATTTTAAAACACTTGATAAAGCCGCTTCAGGAAGTTTTCTACGTTGTCGCGATGAATCCGATGAAACCAAACGTTTCGTGTGTTAAAAACAAGAACAGTCAGTTGTAAAGAAATAAAAAAAATAGTAATATGAGTACAGTAAAGAGGCTCTCAGGCTTTAAATTCGTGTTGTTCCTCATCTGGCGGCTGTTTGTCTTGATAAACTGTTTATCTTCAAACACCATCAACCCTAAACTTTAATCAGCCTGATAATATGTCAGACGGACAGGAAACCATAGCAAGTGCAACTCAAAGAATCTGCTGCACCTTCAACATGTTTGTTAACATGAAAAGGGGCAAAAAAGGAACAATATACTCGTCAGGATGAAGATAATAAGCTTTTAAAACTGTATGGTTGAAACTTAACTTAAGCTTAATAACATTTGTATTTTCCGGGTCTAAAAAAAAATGGTTCCGATCCAGAAGTGTCTTCAGCTGCAATACCAGCGAGTGCCACTAGAGGTCGGCTCCAAAAAGCCTCCGGCTCCATAGACTCCCATTCAACTTCTCTCATCAAATCCAAAGTGAATAAAATGTGTCCATCAGTTCTCTCGGTGTTGTTAGCTAAAGTCACTCCTTCTTATTAGTTTTCTGGAGGTCCATCTGAAAATAATCCCTCATTCATTAGAAAAGAAGATTCAAGAAGACCTGTTTTTGGGGGCGTGTCTGTTTGATTGACAGGCCTGTGGTGCAGTCAGGTTACAGCTATCGGTGGGCGGGACGTAGTATCGTCAGGTTTCCAATCAAATCGGTCAGATCCACCGCTGGCTCCTCCCCCAACTCGTCCAAATATGGTCACTTCCTTTATTTATATTCTGATATGAAAGATTTTCAGCGAGGTAGATTTATAGAGTCGCAAAACGTTGAGCGAATCACAAGGACTTTAGAAGAGTTGCAGTCTTGTTTTTGCACCACGGCCACATTCATGCAGTGAAATAAAAACACTTTTATACTTTTGTTTTTGATATTTTTACACAGTAAAATAAACCCACTGTCCCCACATGAGGACATCTTTTTTTTTTTCCAACAACTACTTCCTGTTCAAAGACGATGCTTAATTTGTGTACTTCTGTGGTCGAACTGATCCCAAACAACCAGGAGAAATTATAAATGCACGCTAAATTAAATGTTGAGTATAAGGAGATTAAAAACGTGTGTGTGTGTGTGTGTGTGTGTGTGTGTGTGTGTGTGTGTGTGTGTGTGTGTGTGTGTGTGTGTGTGTGTGTGTGTGTGGTCTCATCTCGTCTCGTCTCGTCTCCTTGGCGACCGCAGTGCAGCGAGCCTCTGAAGGAGCTGTACACCCAGCTGACGGAGAAGCTGGAGGCCCAGAAGAAGAGCCCACCGCCTCCAGAGGAGACCCCGTCCCTGGACTTGGGGCTGCACCCGGTCACCGTGCCGACCACCACCTCCACCCCGACCACGCCCCTCTGAGACGGGGACAGAACCAATCGGATGTACTCCGACCGGCTCATGAATTCTCAGACTGGACATTTTACATTTCTGTTTGTTGTTTGATTTTTCTTTTTAGTTTCTTTAGATGTTTGTCATCCAACTCGGACGATTGTTTTTCTTCTCCAGAAGAAAAAGATCTTTTTTCTTAAAAGAAAACGTGCATCGCTGTGCAGACCCGACTAGTATTTTCTTTTTGAACTGATCTGTCGGCGTGTTCGATCTGAACCCTGCCCAATGTGCGAGAAGCCTGTAAATAAAGTGTTATTTACAAAAAAAACAAAAAAAAACCACCAGATTGTTTCTGCTGCGTTTTCAGGCTGAAAAGACATCAAATGTTGCGCAACCACCTCCGATGAAAAGTACTGTAGACGCTGTTGGGCAACTCCCCCGCTGGCAGTCGCACCTCTGTGAAAGAGAAACAGTTTGAGGGGTTTTTACAGACTTCAGCAGACGAAGCGTCTCCGGTAAGACAACTTTTTAAAAACTACTCGCTGCGCAGGAGCAGCCGCTGCAGACGTTTTCAACTAGAAAGAAAACTTTGCAACTGCATTTAGTTTGTGTTCAAATTCACTTTTACGAGTTTTTATGACGACAGATAATCTGACCACAAAGTAACATTTGTGGTTCAAAGGGGTCATTTTAGTCTTTAAATGAATCATAAGTGTGTTTTAGGATGAAATAAACCAGAGTTTCCTCTCTTTTTAAGAGTCGGGGGAATAGCACCTCGGTGGGTTTAGAAAGAAGTAAAGATCATTTTTCTCTGCAGAGGAAACACATCTCGCATGCAGACGTTATGTTCATGATAAGAATCTCTTGCATGTTCCTGTGTGGAAATTTGATTTTGAAATATCAGAAAAACGCTGCGTTATTACCGCCTGGTGTCAAAGGAGGGCAGGTTTAATTGTAAAACATGTTAATAACGAGGGCAAATCAAAGGAATTTAAATAAATACATTAAGAAAGCATCAAAACATCAAGCATAAAAAAGAAATTTCAAAACACCTAAAAACGACAAAAAAGAAGCTAAACTAGTATAGAAGGATTAAAGTTACAGTGAAGTGTGAGACATGAAATATGTGTAAATACATATAAATCAAGCATGTAATACATATACGAGTCCACTAGAGGGCAGCGTGTCAGTGTCACGTTTTGCATCGACTGGGGGTGAAAAGTACACGCACGTATGATCGGGTCGAAGAAGGACAGAGGTCATGTGACCAAGTACAAAAGTGACGAAAGTCCAGAGTAGGTCAAAGGTCGTGAGCGGAACAAAGTGACGAGGATTTCTTTAACTGAAATATTTTCCGAACCCTAAAATCTTTTTTTTTTTTTTTTTTTTTTCACACAAAACACTTTTTTCTTTTTTGGGTGGTTTTATCTTTCACACCTTTTCTCGGGGTGGGTGAGGGGGGGACATGACACAGACACGGTGTCTTGTACTAATATGTGAAAAGACGTCAACGCTCGCCACCGCAGCTCTTTTTAGACCAACATGTCTCGAACACAAGTTCCATTTGCCATTTAAAGTATGTTTTTGGCGCTGGATGTGAAAAGAACAACTGCGTTAGTCTGAAACTATTAAGAGACACTCGTGTTTGCACAGAGTGGAAAATAAAAACCCTGCGAGATCTTGGACGTTTCATTACAAAGTTATAAAAGTTTGTTTGATTTCACAAACATTAGGCCACGCCCACTCACGACTCCACTAAAATACAAAATGATTCGCCGGGAGAGACGCGTGTACCAACTTTCATGAGTTTTTGAATATGATAAAACCTCCAAAAATGCAGTTGTTTACGGAGAATACTAATAACGCGGAATTAAAACTGCAAGCGGTGGATGCGGGCCGTCGCACGTCGGGGAGCCGGCGGGTCCAGAACGGGCGCTGGACCCCCGACCTGCACGGTCTCACCACGCCAGATGCATGTACCACTTTTCATGCAGTTTCAAGCATCCTTTAACCTTAAACATCAATTTCCTGTATTCCGGTGAAACATCACACTTTACCGCATCGTCACAAAGTGAAAATCTGGTGACTTAAACATAGAAGAAACTTTCACCACAGAAACTGACTCCAGTTTCAGATGTTCGCAGTCTTGAAAAGAAAAACAACATCAAACTGAAACTTTGAACACGAAGTCACAAACTGGATGACCGAGCACTTTTTCTTTCTGTAGAATATTTTGTTTGGAAATTATTTCTTGACATTTCTAATGTTGCAAAATTTCTTCATTTTTAAGTGTCCAAACACTTTTTTGGGGGGAATCAATAAATTCTTCACCTCAGCTTATTGAAACCTGAAGTGTTTGTTTTTCTAAATACGTTGCACCAACACCTCTTATCTCGTAAAGTTCTTGGTTCCTCAACAGAACGGGAAGAGACTTTTCTGTGAAAACAGAGAGTTTACAGGAAAGTGTGTCTCGACGAAATAACTAATACTGAGCCGAAATATAACAGAAGCATCGCAAAGTGGAGTTTAGTTCAGTGGCTTCAACGTTTTGATGGTTGTTTCTACATTTAAAAAAATTCGGCACTTAAAATACAAGAAAACCAGACTGATAGTTTGTGTATATTTTTAGGGCCCGAGCAGCGATGGTGCGAAAGGCCTGTTGTTATTCAAGCAATTATTATTATTCTCCGTAAACTACTGCACTTTTAGAGGCTTTAACATTCTCCAAAACTCATGAAAGTTGGTACACGCGTCTTTCCTGGCGAAAAAAATTTGTATTTTAGTGGAGTTGTGAGTGGGCGTGGCCAAAAGGCTCACCAGCGCCCCCTAAAGAGATGCCCCGGCAGCTACATTTACCTACATGCATGAAATTCATTAGACACGTGTATCACACCGAGACTTTTTTTTTAAGTCACCCTCCAGGTTGGTTTATGTGACGAGTTCTTTCATGATGAACAGATTTCATAAGAGGAACTGCTTTTCCCTCGATGACACGCACCTTCCCCTCCCTCCTCTCGGGGATTCGGCTCCTCTCAAACATTTGATTCTTTTCAAGAGGAACTCCGTCGCTATCCAGCATCCGTGCTCAAAGTAAATGAATGCAATACAAAAAAACATCCTTTGTTTGTAGGGGGACGATATAGAAATGGTCATGGGCCTCTAAAAATAAAAAAAAGTTATTAAGAAATATGTTTCTTTTAGAGAATATGCTTATTACAAACAGTCTACATGCAGATCTGACATGTGGCCTGATGAAGTTTGTCTTTTGGGAAATTATTAATACAAAAATCTGCAGAAAAAAGGTATTTTTAACCCGATTTCTTTTTTTTCCTTTGAAATTAAAATTTTTTTTTTTTTTAATGCCTATAAAATGTCTTTTAATAACCTCATGAGGCGCTCAGATGTTAGACGGGAGGCTGAGACGATTATTAAACCAACAAGCAGATTCAGCAGCTGATAAAAACGTGTTTAGTGGCACTTCATTAATAAAACAGGAAAAAGAAACTGCAGTCTGCAGAAGTGTGTCTGGGCTACTCCCAAAAACCTCCGAGCCCGGCAGCTCCATGTGGCAGCAGCACAAACAGAAACAGTCACCGGACTCAAAGCACCGACCACGACTTCCCCAACGGTAAGATCGCATTTAAAAAACAAAAAAGAGGTTTCTAAATTCTACGAGAGTAAGTTCATGTTTTAAGAAGTGATTTCAAAGATTGCTGAGATATTCAGATGAAGTGACTTCCAGAGCAGCGACGGGACCCCCTGCTGAGGACGTCAGGAACCAACGAATCAGAAATATAACGAGGAAAGATTTGAAATGCAACGATGCGGAAAAAACCCAGTGATGAGATCTGATTCTCTGAGTCTCACAGGAACAAACTGGATGAAGGAAATATGCAACAAAACAAGATTGGATAAAATCAAAGAGATAAAAGGCAGTCAAACATTTTAAAAACACAAATTTATTCATATTCATAGAACAAGGAGCTCTGAAGCTTCACTGGATGTTTGCGATGTAAAAAAACAAACAGCTGAGTGTTTAAAATAAATCATAAAGTTGATTCTGATTTATTGAAGTGTTGAACCGGTTTAACCGTTCAGTCGTTAAAACTCTGAGGACGCGTTTTGGGACGGAGACTCGTGTGAATGTATTTACAGGCGTGAGATCAATTTCTCCATTATGGGATTAAATAAATAGATAATCTGGAAGTAAATTAAACACACACACACACACACACACACACACATGCTGGGTGGACAAAATGACAACAACACTATAAACGTGTGTTACATACATAAATATACAACTGCTTCAGAAAGTATTTAGACTTCTTTGCACACTTTATTGTTTTGTAAATGTTATATTAAATGTATAGAATTATCGTTTTCTCATCATTAATCCGTAACGACAAAATGAAAACTTGTTTTTTAAACATATTTGCAAATTTATTCGTAATTAAAACCTGAAGTTTTGAGTTTATTTGTCAACCTTCCATGACTTCCATTTAGTAAACACAGTTTTAATTTAAGCGTACATCAGTGCTTTTGTGACATTTATGCTGAAGCACATCCTGGTTTTCGTCCCGCAGGTGTAAGAAGCTGATGGAGAGGATGAAGCCCGCCGCGGCGTCTCCGTCGCCCGGCAACAGCACCAACGTCTCCGGCTCCTGCGTCGACGAGAACCAGCACGTGTCCATCACCGTCCTCCTGTGCCTCGTCTTCTTCGCCGGCTTCCTCCTCAACGCCTTCAGCCTCTGGGTGTTCTGCTGCCGGTTCTCCAGCTGGACCTGCGGCACCACGCTGCAGTTCCACCTGGCCGTCAGCGACGCCATCGCCGCGCCCGTCACCCCCATGATGGCGGCGTACTTCGCCATGGGCAACGACTGGCCCTTCGGCCGCTTCCTGTGCCAGGTGAAGATCGGCCTGCTGAGCTCGCACTTCTACGGCAGCAGCGTCTTCCTCACGCTCATCAGCGTCCAGCGCTACGTCGCCGTGGTGCGCTTCAACCGCAACTCCCGCATGAAGCGGAAGGACTTCGTGCAGAAGCTGTGCGCCGCCGTGTGGTCGCTGCTGCTGGCGCAGTCGCTGGTCTACGGCTTCATGCTTCCTCCCAGCACGGGACACGGCGGGAACAGACAGTGTCTCACCATCCACCAGAAGCAACTGACCGACACCTACTTCGTCATCAACTTCGTCCTCTTCGTCTTCGGCTTCCTGCTTCCCTTCCTGCTGTCGGCGGTTTGCTACGGCCGCCTGGCGAGCACCTTGACCCGCCTCAACGTCAGCACGCCCAAAGGTCTGAAGGTGAAGGTGAAGTCTCAGAGGATGATCGGCGTGTGTCTGCTGATATTCGCTTTGTGCTTCCTGCCTATGAACGTGGTGCGAACCGTCGCGGTCGTGCTGAAGAAGTATTACCCCCGCCGGTGCTGCGCTCTGGTGCGGGTGGAGAGGGCGTACTACGCCTCCTGGATTTTGGCGGGAGTGATCAGCTGCTTGAATCCGCTCTTGTACTGTTTCGGCTCGCAGAATTTTCGAGATGCTTTCCGGTCTCTGAGGATCTGGAACAAAGATCCTCCGAACAGAAGCGATTCAGAAATGACTGGGAATCTGCCATGAGTGTTGCTGATGGTCCTTAAACTTCTCTCTTAAAAAACGACACAAACTTTATTCTCAATTGATCGTTACGGACTGAATTTAACAAGTTATATATACATAAACACATACGCATCTTTTATTTATTACATCTTAGTGACAAAAACACCCAGATTTCTCTACTAGCGGTTTGCTAGTTTTAGGCCGGAGGTTTGTTTGCTTTTGAACCACGCGTTTGCATCGTTTGCATCGTAAACATCGTCGCTCACATTTGCCTCTTTAACTCTGCGTGTTGCCGGAGGACTCCACTAGAGGGCGCAACCAGAGAAACAAGGACACATTTAGGGCGTCATAGTTCGCTCGATGTAAACAATAAACACAATCTATTTTCCGGTGTGTGTGCGGACGTAACAATCTCAGATTTAATCCCCGACTCCGGTCACATCTCCATTACTGCCCCCAACTGGTCATGTTTATATTGCATCCTGTTGCATTCATTTCTGAGGAGGCTTCAAATAGACGCGAGGCAGCCGTCATGCGAACGTGTGAAAATGACATTTATATATTAATAAAGAATAACATGCTGGAAACGCAGGCTTTAATTGATGATAACTACGTTCAAAAACGATGTTTTTTTGAACGACTCAAGCTCCACATTTCTGAACTGCGTCCGGAGGATGTCGGGGTAGATGGTGGGCGTATCGAGCGTATTTTTCCACAGCAGACAGTTTGTCTTGTGACGCAAAACTACAACGATGACGGTTCGGTTTGAGCTTCCCCGTAAACCATCAGGAACCTTCACATCCAGACCCGGAGGTTTCTGCAGATAGAGTACTTTGGTAAAGATCAGAGATTGAAACTGGTTTCAGGTTAATGTGAATAAAAACTTTGAGTCTCAACGTCGCTGTGGACTTTTTCTTTATTGATGAGACTTGACAACAAAGGTCCTCTAAACGTAACAAAGTGTGTTTTTTTAACCCATAAATAACCTGTAACCTGTAAACATTGTTGAGTTTAATATATTTGTACATAACACCTTGTTTGCACGTGACATGTTGTTTACATTCATTTTAAAACCGATTTAAAAAAAAAAAAAAAATTTTGAAATAAATCGAGATGGACATAGATGGATTTGAATACATAAATAACAATGAGTTTTGTTTCTTCTCTTAATATTAATCGGTTTGAGAGTCTTTAACATAATCTTTAAATTCACCCGGTGAAGTTTGGGGGAAGATTATTT
Organism: Embiotoca jacksoni; assembly: GCF_022577435.1. Classification (NCBI taxonomy): domain Eukaryota; kingdom Metazoa; phylum Chordata; class Actinopteri; family Embiotocidae; genus Embiotoca; species Embiotoca jacksoni. The sequence goes on from NW_027185389.1 coordinate 3,122,797, forward strand.
GACATTTTTACATTTGTGAGTGAAATATTTTAATGGAGATGTTTATGATGAACTCAAAATTATGATTTTTCGTCTTCAAATATATTTGATAAAAAAAAAAATTTACAATCAATTTTAATATTAATATTTATTTTTACCCCATTACATAATCTTCCATTCCAGACCAAGAAGATCACAGTGTTTAACGATGTGATCACCTGACCTGTCTTTGACGTCACGGAACGGGGTGGGGCCAGAGGGGCAGGTTTAAAAAAAAAAAAAAAAAAAAAAAAAAAAGAAAGCCCAGAAAAAGGTGCGTGCAGTCGTCGGAGCTCTCAGGTGATCTTCTCCTTCGTCTTCGGCTCGTCGGGCCGACCAACATGGGGAAGCTCCAGAAGTTCGACATCGCGTTCGACAACAACAAAGTGGTTTACAGTCCGGGAGAGTCGATCACCGGAACCGTGACGGTCAAAGTGGGCCAGGCGCTGCCGTGCAAAGGTAAGGAGGCTCACCTGAGGGGGGGGGGGGGGGGGGGTTGGTGCCCCGGTGGCCCAAACAAGGAAGTGAACCAACCTGACACAAGACGCCAGTTTAGGATCAATAAACTGGGATTTTACTTTGAAAATCTGATAGGGAAGAAAAACCTCACTTTAAGGTTGATGTGTCGGTCTGCGGTTTCCAAGATGGGGATGTTTATGGTCATTTCAGCACTACAGGATAACAATCATTTAAATTAAATCCAGTGAGATGTTCAAGAGGCCTAATGGGACATTTGGTTGGTTTGTTACCATAATAAAAGCCGTAACTGGGTTCATGGAGGTCCAGGCCAAACAAATAACCTTAAATTCATGTCTGTACACTTTACATTTATTCTGTTATAGTTATGTTGTGTGAGGCAAAAATATTCACACTTTTTTTAATAGATTTTATTGGTCCAAAATGTGATAAATATCAAGGCGGAGACGTTACTGTGTTACCAGCCTGGAAATATCTTCAATATAAACCCTGGATTCCTAAAAAGAAATGCTGACTTGCTGTAACGTTGCTCCGCTTGACGTTTGACGCCTTTTTCTTTGGAAAACAAACTGCTATTAAAGTCGAATTTATTTAAAGTCAAAGAATTTTTGTTGATCGAGTAATTTATTTGCAGCCATAAATTAAAGGTCATGAAGAAGCAGGTTTTTTATGGATTAGTTACTCAGCAGAAAATAAACAGGTCACAATTCAACAGGCGTTAACCATCTGTGGTGTTTGTCAAACACAGATAAGTAAGTAAATGAATGTTATTAAGTCTCAAAAAGCAAACAACATAAAAAAGGAAGTTAACATTTCAGCCACAATTTAAAAAGACAATTCAAAAGATAAAAAAAAACCCCGTCACATTTCTGCTTCCAGCTTCTCAACTGAAAAAGCTGCAAAAAAACAAATTTGAATCTCAGTTTGGAAATTTAAATAACAAGCAGTGAAATGTTCCATTTTGAAATCCGTCTCTGTGAATTGATGCGGTTCGATGCTGAAATTCAAAAACTTCGAGGTGTTTTTTAAAGGTTTTATTTTTATTTTAGAAAGTCAGCTGCTCATCAGATTTCACCAATCAGATTTGAGAAACTCTATTTTCTTTTTGAACTCAACTTGATTGTTTAGATTTGAAAATGACTAACGTGAATATCGTTTTTTGAAGATTTAAAACCCACCGTCAGTTTTAAACCACTTTCTGACCGTTTTAAACCTGCAGTGCCGAACTGTTGTCTCCCCCAAAAACACTGACCGCTGATGTAAGTTACAGCTGAATAATTGTTTTGAGTGACACTTTTCTTTCAAAAGTTCAATATTTTCTCCTCCTTCGAGGATCAAACCTGGAAGTTATCCCGCTCGGCTAACACAAGCTCAGTGAGGATTCATGTGCCTACATCTCTAACGCAGACACAAAGATAGAAATGCAGAAAACACTTTTCGGTTGGTCACAGTGGAGCATTTTTCATTTTTAAACCGTGTTCTGATGTTATTCTGACACTCAGCAGATCTGAATGACGTCCGAGAGAAAACGGCCAATTTAGCAAACTGAAACTAAAAGTGGACAAACGTGAAAAAAGGAGCTTGAAACTGGAAAGTGAGTTCAACTCGTCTACGTGTTGTTCTGATATTCAAAGGCCGAAGTGTGGACCGAGATGGGAAGCGACTGATAGGGGAACATATTTGGATGCAGGAAGTTTTCCATATTGTCTTTTCCTTTATTGTCTCTGAAGTCCCAGCGTGGACCAACTGCAGCTTGACGTGTTGGAGCCTCTTCCAGACTTTAAAACAGCAGTTGGTGCAGTTTGAGATCTCCAAGCAGCTGCTCTGTTTCCTGTCTTTACGTCTCTCTGGGTTCTGGGAGTGTCTCGAATGGTTCTCCGGTCTGTTTACATTCCTCCTCCGGTGGAGCCGGTCCGACCGTCGGGTTCACGTCTACCGACAGGATGATGAAGTCGGCCGCTGACGTACGACGCTTATTAAAGGGCAAATATTGACTTTGTTAGAAACAAAAACAAAAGAAAATCCGGCGTCTCAGATGTCTTAAGAAAATAATAAGAAACGTCTTTCCACGAGCTGTCGCCATTATAAACACTTTACAAAATGGAACCTTGTATTGTTATATTTTTAATTATATATTTGTTTATACCGTACAGTTCTGCTCAGTCTTATATTCTAATTGTGCAAAGGAATATTTTTTTTTAGCATGCGTGATTTTTCTCTCAGTCTGTTTTGGAGCAGCTGGAAGCCCTTAAAAAAATACAATTATACAAAAGAGGAAAATCGATCTTTGCAAGTGTTTTAAGACTGAAAAAGGTTTACTGGTCATTAAATATATATAAATATAAATATTTAACATGACAGAAAATTTATATTTGTTATACATCACATAAATAAAGCAGTGACAGTTATTACATTTGAGGAATAATCAACCCGATAAGTCATTAAATCCTGTTTATAAAGCTCTTATACTTCAGCTAAGCAGCGTTTAGTTTTTTTTTATCTTCAGCCCCAAAACACGAGTCGGAGCAGGCTGAAGATAATCCTATTTTCCCAAAATAATTTTTTCATGTTTGTTTGTGAATTTGATTTATTATCTCTTAAAACTGAGGGTAATGTGTAATCCTGTAATGTGAAGATAATGAATCGGAGGGCTGCAGAAGTTGCCTGAGAAACATCTGTTTTTTTAAGATTTATTCAGTTTTAAACTGATTCAGTGATAGTTTTCAGTACCTTCGATCATACATAGTAAATAAGAGACTCTTAACTGCTAATTCGGTGTCTTTTATTTTCCAAAATAGAAACAAAATAAAGGCTATAAAACCGGGCTCATGCTGCAGCCAATCCATCCATGGCGGTTTTGTACTTCCTGTTTCATATCTGCTCTCACAGGTGAAGACAAAAAAGGAACTAAAGTAACAATTCGGAAAGAAAAACAACAAATTAAAAAATAATAGTAGATCACAGGGATTCTGGTCATCTTCTAAAACACTAAACTGCTGAGTCATGATTACACTACAGGATTATAGAACCAGTTTGTAACTCGCACTAAAGTCTTCACTATTTTAATTCACTTTTTTTTTTGAATTCCCTCCTCTGCGGTGCGACTCTTCTCTCCTCTGTCTTTTATCTGCGGTTCAGTGCAACACACCCCAGAGGAGGAAACGCCATTAATGACTGATTAACTTTGCTTCTTTGTGTCTCTGAAACAACCCTGTTTGTGTGTTTCCTCCTCCGCAGCCATCAAAGTGAGCTGCAACGGTTTCTGCGGCGTCACCAGCAAAGTGAACGACACGGCGTGGACGGTGGAGGAGCAGTACTTCAACAGCACCGTGTCCGTGGCCGACAAAGGTACGACATTTATCTGGAGAGGGTTAAAACGTCACGATGCAGAGGATGAAAAAAAACAACTAGACGTGCACTTCAAATATTCAGACGGAAAATGACACCGGTGATGTGAACAAGGGAAAGATGCAGCCCTGAAGGCGTCTGTGTTTCCTGCTGCTGGAACAGCAGCGCGATTGTTCCCGTTTCCACTGACGGACTTTATCTGTGTCCCGTTCAGGAACCCTGAAACCGGCGGAGCACACGTTCCCCTTCAAGTTTCTCATCCCAGGTAGGAGCCGGGCGACGAGCGACGGGACGGACGCACATTCCTTCCTGTGTGTGTGTGTGTGTGTGTGTGTGTGTGTGTGTGTGTGTGTGTGTGTGTGTGTGTGTGTGTGAACGTCCTCGTTGCTCTCTTTATCCTCTTTAGCACTGATTTCCAGTTTATTGACAATTTTAGAGGAACTTTTAAAGGTCGCGGTCACTCGGTCGTCTCACTCACACGTTCAGGAGTTTAAATGTTGGATAAGAAACAGTCTCGTGACTTTTACGCAAAAACAAATTGTCAGTTTTCTTTTCCTCTCAGCGAATATCAAATATGCAAATAATAATTTCAACTAATTAAAAGTGCTTAAAAAAAGTTTGTGTTGGAATTCAAAAGCCTGAATTTCACTCTTATTAAAAGTCGCTGATATCAACTCTGAAAGTTGTGATGTCACAAATTGTGCTCCAACCTGCACGTCATAAAATACATTTTAAAATAACCTCAGGAGAGGTTACGCAATATAAAAACATTTAGATTACAAGTTTTATTTAGTTGGTAACTTTGTTATAAAATCCCAATACTAACGAGGTTAAAGAAACAACAGCTGGTGTAATACAGATTAAACAGATCAGACGGACTGATGTTCCACCTACTTACTCTAAACTGTCATTATGTTCAGATGTTGGTTTGATAAAACGTTTTATTGTCTCGGACGAGGAGATCAAGTTTCGGTAAACCTTTCTTCTGCATTTTCAGGGAGTAAATTATACCTCGACCACATTGTCACTGCGGTTGTTTGTTGTGATGGTTCACCATAAGAACACAGTCGGCCTTCTATTGAGTTGAGTTGAGCCTTTTGTTGAACCACTTATCTGCTGGAAGTCATTTTTTCCAGGTGAGGCCTTTTATTTTTTTTACGAGGAACACAGAAACTCAAAAACCAGCCCGACCGGTCTCTGCAATCTGAAGTGTGTGTGTGTGTGTGTGTGTGTGTGTGTGTGTGTGTGTGTGTGTGTGTGTGTGTGTGTGTGTGTGTTCCCCCCTAGACAGCCGGCAGGTGCATCAGGAGTCTTGTTTTTCATGTTTATATGAGAATGAACTCATTTGTCAAGTTTTTTTGTTTGGTTTTTTTGATTGTTGCGCAATCGCAAATAATCCACCGAGAAAAATGACTCACCGTTAATCTTTATAAATCTCCGCCCCGTATTTACTATTGAGTGATAAAACTTTATGCGACTTCTTCCCCCTGCAGCCATCGCTCCGACGTCTTTCGAGGGCAACTATGGTAAGATCGTGTACCGAGTGAGGGCGTTCATCGAGACGCCGCGGTTCGCCAAGGACTACAACACGGAGAAAGCTTTCTTCCTGCTGAGCCTTCTGAACCTCAACGAAGTGCCGGATATCTGGGTGAGACATTTTATATTTGACGTACTCCCCTTTAGTGCCACTAACAAATAGTGCTCGTCCATGTCGGGACTCTTACTTTTGTAGAGCCGGCGTTTTGACGGGAGCTGTGTCTGCACTGACAGGAAATGACCTCATCATGTGACCCGGCAAAAATATCTGCAGCTTTAATTGTTTTAACTCAGAAATGAACGTGTTTTTGTTTCCTCTGTTTAACACACTCGGTAGATTTATTTATTTATTTATTTATTTTTTTTTCCCAGCAGCAGTTAGTGAAGAAACAACTTTTGAGTGGCTTCCTCAGATGCTTTTATTTTGAAAATCCTTCACGTCAGTGGCCCCGCCCCCTTTCCTCTATTGAGCCAAGATGGCGAGCGTTTAGCGTTTCGCACTTTAGAGTGCGTCATCCTGGTACTTCACTGCAATGTTTGTGTACTGGACAGCGTGAACGCACCGATGCACCGAGAATAGTGAGAGTTAGTACAACATCTGGAACACAAGTACAACATCTGGAACACAAGTACAACATCTGGAACACTAGTACAACATCTGGAACACTAGTACAACATCTGGAACACTAGTACAACTTCTGGAACACAAGGACAACATCTGGAACACTAGTACAACATCTGGAACACTAGTACAACATCTGGTTGGAACAATTCAGGGATCAAAAACAGATTTTTTTTTTTTGCTCATTTAATGTTCGTGCAGTGTCTCGAAAAAAAGTTGGATTTAATTGACAAGAAACAACGTCGGTGTGTTTTTTGACCGCTAAAGAGATTTATTTTTTTCTGTCGTAGAGCAAATTGCTCAATGTTGAATTGTTCCTTTAACAAACATGCGGATCGTTGTGGTTGAAAACTTAAAAAACTCTGAGGCACTCGAGAGGGTGATTCATGAAAAATGGAGACAAATCAAGTTGTGTGTCTTTTTAACGTGTCGATCCAAACTGGTTCGAGATCCTTTTCTAACCTGCATGTCGTCGTGGTCTCTCTTCGCCTTCGTCCAACGTAGGGAGCGTGTTCGACCGCCGTGACGCAGCAGTTCACCTACATGCTGGTGAAGACGGGCACGGTGGTGCTGAAGGCCGCCGCCGACATGAAGGGCTACACGCCGGGTCAGATCATCCAGGTGACGGTCAGCATCCACAACCAGTCCGGGAAGACCACGGGCAACATGGCGGCCAGCCTCATGCAGGTGACGACTTTTTAAATTAGGAAAGATTAAGTACAAAAACAGATATTTACACTACAGATTGAACTGTGTAACAGAAACTCTGTATAAATTATGTAGGTTTTAATTTGAAGTGTTTTTCATGCTGTTGATGACAATTAAAAGGACAAACACTTTTCTTTCTTCAGCTCTTTTCTACATTCAACAACTAAGCTTGTTTAATAAATTATTCTTTAATCAAACGAGGTAACTTAACCTCTTAAAATGAAGTAAATCCCACTAAATAGCCTGAAGCTACAGTTCCTACATCTACTGCCACTCTATTAGTTATTTTATATAGAAAAGCTCAATTACTGTTTTAGGAGCATCAAATTCATTTCTTTGTCCCCAAAAACAGGAAAAAGTTAAATTATCCAGAGTGCAGTTGCTGCATTTTGGTTTTTAACTGGTTTTATTGTCTAATTTCTAGTGTTCATTTTTTTTTTTTTTTTACCCAAAATTACACATTTGATGATAACATGGTAAGTTGGAGTCACTCGACCCCTCCGATTTGCCCGGAAGCTAAAAACTGATTTCCTGTCTGTAACGGATCAGAAACCGTGTTGAAGCCACAGCTTAACGAGTCTCGGTGTTTTCAGAGGGTGACGTACGAGACGAAGAGGCCGACCCACGACGTGAGGACGATCGCGGAGGCGGAAGGAGGCGCGGTGAAGGCCGGCAAGGAGGTGGAGTGGAAGGAGCAGATCATCGTCCCGCCGCTGCCTCAGTCCTCGCTCGCTGGCTGTGAGCTCATAAAGATCGAATACTTCATCAAAGTAAGAAAATCTTCTTCTCACCGTTTTGAATGTTGTCGAGGTTGCAGCAGCACAAACTCAACGCCGGCTTCGCTTCTTATTTGGTTTTCCTCATTTAAAGTGCAGCAACTGATTCATCTCCTGCGCTCAAATTAGAAGAATAAAATCTCTAGAAATGAAAGTGAATAATGTTTCGTGGATCTGCCCTCTGATTCGGATCTGCTCCAAAGTTGAATGGGCTCTTCCTCGGCCCGTTCTCCACCTTTGTACCAAATTTCATGTAAATCTGAGCAATGAATCCAAACAAAACTGTAGAAGCAGTTTTTCCTTCATAAAAAAATCCTTCATAAAAGGTTCAGTTGTGGATATAAGTTCTGTGTTCCTGCAGTAAAAGTGACGCATATTGTCTTTTCTCTGTGATGAATCAGGTCAGTCTGAAGTCTCCTGATGTCATGACGACATTACCGATCCACATCGGGAATGTTTCCTTGGACAAAAAACTGCATCCTCCCAAAAAAGCGTCTCCTCCTCCCAGCGAGGACGCTCCAACAGATAGCGCCGTCGCCACCGCCGCCGGCCCCCTCCACGCCCTCGATGCCCCCTCGCCCCGCCCCTAAACCCGCCCCCCGTCCCACCCCTCGCGCCAGAGCGTCCTCCCATAACTCCCCCAGCGCCCCCCCCCGCCGACTACTTGGGTGCCGAGGGCGGGACCCCGATGAGCGACGGCTTCCCCAACAAGCGCCAATCTCAGCTGGTGTCGCCGAACGCCTTCAGCTACGCTCCGGGTCTTTTCTTCTCCCAGAACCAGCAGCACAACGGACCCAACGCTCCGCCCGCCGGGCCGCCGCCGGCCACGGCGCCTTACCCTCCTCTGAACGCCGCCAACTCCATGCCAACGCCGCTCATCCTGCCGCCGGACTACATCACCTCCGCTTATCCACAAGGTTGGTCGAATTTTCTATATTTTGAAATAAATATGGCAAAAAAACATCATTTAGATTTTCACAAACTGACCGATGACGTCACCCGTTAGTTCGTGAATGTTCGTTATCAAGCTTCGATCTGATTAGGAACCTGACGATACTACGTCCCGCCCACCGATAGCTGTAACCTGACTGCACCGCAGGCCTGTCAATCAAACAGACACGCCCCCAAAAACAGGTCTTCTTGAATCTTCTTTTCTAATGAATGAGGGATTATTTTCAGATGGACCTCCAGAAAACTAATAAGAAGGAGTGACTTTAGCTAACAACACCGAGATAACTGATGGACACATTTTATTCACTTTGGATTTGATGAGAGAAGTTGAATGGGAGTCTATGGAGCCGGAGGCTTTTTGGAGCCGACCTCTAGTGGCACTCGCTGGTATTGCAGCTGAAGACACATCGGAACCATTTTTTAGACCCGGAAGCTACGAACTCTTTTATCAACAGTCTGTGTACGTAACAAAGTGTTTTTAGTGCGAACCAGCTTGTTTAATGGTGTTTTGTCTTGTTCCAGAAGCTCCTCCCTCTTACAACGAGAGCTGCAACACATGAGGCGGACGAAGACGCAGAAACCTGGATGACGATCAGTTCACCGACATCCAACAAAATGCTGAAAGGGGAAGTGAAACGATCATGACGTATTTTCCAAAATAAGAGTCCTGCCATTTAAAAAAAAGTTTAAACTAACATCAGGCGCCTGCGTTGGCTTCAAGTTTTTTTTAAAATGCATTTAAATCAGCATTTTAATTGTAAATGAAAGTGAACTGACCTCGAATTCTGCTGCCTGACAATAACTTTTTAAAAAAAGGTAAACTTTTAGCACTTTGTAAGGAAAGTTTTATTTTCTGTTCATTGTACAGTCAACTGAAGTCAAAGCTTTTAGTCGCAGGTTGTTTAGAAACCTGTTAGGTGGCATCTGTGATGTCAAGTTTTTACGTCTGTAAATCAGAGCGAAAACAAACCTTCTCAACTGGCATTTATGACGTCTTTCACACATTTAAACTTGTGGCGTTTGTAGTCATCCTTACTGGTTGAAATGGTTTGTTTAGAATTTTTTTTTTTTTTTTTTTTTTTTTATTTGCCTTTGATTCATAAGTCAGAAATTCTTGTTAAGAGTCGTCAACAAATAAAAGTAAAATCTCTTTAAGATGTCTCATAGAAATGGTGTTATGTTTTCTTCAATTTTAACTCCATTAACTGTGCGTTGTTTTTTAATCATTGTACAATAATGAAGCATCACTGTGACCTGAGGTTTAATTTTTGGCCTTCTTCTTCTTCTTGATGTGTTTCATATAGTCTGTCTCAGTTTTTCATGTTTATTAATCGAGTTAAATCAGTCAAACGTCCAGAAAAGACAACTTAATATTTATTTATTGTTTTGAGTATCTTCCTCACTGCCGTCTGGATTCTAATAAATCTGTTCGAACCACAAACGTGTTTTTATATTTCTTTTAAAGGGGTGCAACTTTCTTTAACTGATCATGTGCACTCACAGAGCACTTTATTAGAAACACCTGTACACCTGGTTATCCATGCATTCATCATTCAATCGTGTCAGTAACTATAAGATACTACTATTTTAATCGTATTAGTACTTAAAAAAAAATGGCGGCAGGTTGAGTTTTGATAACGGATATAACCTGGTTTCTAAACTAGCTCCATCTCAGACAGTAAAATGCTGCTTCCAGCAATTATGTGCAATAATATTTTAGTCAAAGTGGACAACTTTCTCCAGAACAAAAACTTTTTGGTGCATTCTACTGATTGTTTTTGTACTTCTATTTCAGTCGGTAGGTTTTAAATGACGGATTTTTAATTGTGTTGTTGAAGATCTGAATTCAATAAATCGAATCTGAATGAAATAAAAACTGAAAACTGAAGGATTACACAGGAAAATCTGCCCAATATCAGATATGTGAACGTCGACAGTTCTTCCATTCTGTATGTGAAGTAATGCCGCTCACTGCTGCCACCTGTTAACAGCAAACTGAACTGATTCCACTTGTCTAATGGGAAAATTGACAAAAGAAATTTGGATTTTGTGTTTAAAACATTTTGAAAAAGTGAATCGACTGTCTTTTAAGTATTTTATGTTAGAGGTAAATATTAATTACAAATACGTTTTTAAGCATTTCTCACTCGTAAAATTTTGAAGAATGAAACGGCTTATTGCATGTTCTTGCTTGAATGTAATGTTTTACATTATGGACTACATGCATAAGTTAGTCATCCATATTATGGATGACAAAGTTTACTTTTAGGTTATTAGTTTTGCAGGAACATGCAAATTCCACATATAACGTTCCAGGTGGGAATTGAACCTGGTACCTTCAGACTGAGAGACGACAACGCTGACAGGTGCACCACTATGCTGGCTTCCATAACTTGAACGGAAGTCATACTTATAGCATGTCGTGCAAAATATGACTTTTTGATCATATTTCGGACGACATGTTACAGTATGACTTTTTATGACTTTTTGGAGTATGACCTTTTTCTGAACTGACATGCCTCAAATTACACTGAGGCAACTCAACCAGTACACAATGAAAAAAAAAAGTCTCTTTTGGACTTCTTTTCTTTACCTTTGGTTTGTGGCTGTGGCTTACCCTTACAGGGACTCACCTTAGGAGGTCTCGCCCTCCGTGAACCTCGTGTGTTACCTCGGCGGGTAAACCGTGAAACTCGTGTGTTACCTCGGCGGGTAAACCGTGAAACTCGTGTGTTACCTCGGCGGGTAAACTGTGAACCTTGTGTTACCTCGGCGGGTAAACCGTGAACCTCGTGTGTTACCTCGGCGGGTAAACCGTGAACCTTGTGTTACCTCGGCGGGTAAGCTGTGAACCTCGTGTATTACCTCGGCGGGTAAACCGTGTGTGTTGTGTTACCTTGGCGGGGCTCGAACCCGTGTCTTCATGAGGTCGGTTCCAGCTCGGAGTCGGCGTCGTAGACCACAGGACTATCTTCGGTGGCGGAGAATGAGTCGTGGCAGGAGAAAGTGTACCACGGAGTTCACTCAGAGCTTCCAGAGACTCAGCCGACAGTCTGGTTAACTCAACAGGAAAAAGATTCGACTTCCCCAAGGTTGATATTAATGGTTCAGATTCCACCTGTTGATGGTGATTCAACTTTTAGTGACGTTTAAACGTTTGGAGAAATTGAAAAAGTTTTGCATTCACAACACATTACAGGAAGATATTTAATATCACTGCAGACCCCCTTGAAAACACGTATATCTACTATCCAAAGAATGTCTGCGGCAATTTTGGTCACATTTGGATGAATATTTGTGGACAGTGGAGATATAGGTTGCAGTGAGCCAAAGATTTTTCACAATGCTGCCTAACTCTTGGGAAAATTGTTGGCGCAGTGGTTAGCGTTGTTGCCTCTCAGCCAGAAGGTTTTGGGTTCAACTCCCTCCTTTTGTCATGACTTACAAAAAAGGACATTAGTAATTTCTGGCTTTGAAAATGCCGGTTATTTTTTGAACAACATGTCATAGCGTGACTTTTGGGTCACTTTTTGTCCACAACGCCACGGGCACACCGATCGACTAAAGCAAATTATTTTGATAACTTTTAATTCCAAACATGTTCAAAGTGCACAGACTCAATTTCAAGTCGGTCCGAAAAAAATTCTGTGGGAGGAGTTCGTTAAAGTACAACGTGTGAATTGCCAAAAATGGTGACTAAATTCACCAAGGTTGTTATTAAAGGTTCAGATTCCACCTCTTGATGGTGATTCAACTTTTAAAGAAGTTGAAACGTTTGGAGAAATTGAAAAAGTTTTGCATTCACAACACATTACAGGAAGATATTTAAAATCACTGCAGACCCCCTTGAAAACACGTATATCTACTATCCAAAGAATGTCTACGGCAAATTTGGTCGCATTTGAATGAATATTTGTTGGACGGTGGAGTTATAGGTTGCAGTTTTAATTCTTAATTATAATGTCTTTCTTCAAGTTACGACAAAAATAGTTTAGATAGGACTTCATACATATATTCTAAATTGAAAAAAATAAAACCGCAAAGTGCAAGCAAAAGAATGAAACTGCTTATTGCATGTTCTTGCTTGAATGTAATGTTTTACATTATGGACTACATGCATAAGTTAATCATCCATATTATGGATGACAAACTTTACTTTCAGGTTATTAGTTTTGCAGGAACATGCAAATTCCACATATAACGCTGCAGGTGGGAATTGAACCTGGTACCTTCAGACTGAGAGACGACAACGCTGACAGGTGCACCACTATGCTGGCTTCCATAACTTGAACGGAAGTCATACTTATAGCATGTCGTGCAAAATATGACTTTTTTTTTTTTTATTATATTTCGGACGACATGCTATAGTGACTTTTTGATCATATTTTGGAATTTCTTTTTCCATATTTTAGACACATTATAGTATGACATTTTTATGACTTTTTGGAGTATGACCTTTTTCTGAACTGACATGCCTCAAATTACACTGAGGCAACTCAACCAGTACACAATGAAAAAAAAAAGTCTCTTTTGGACTTCTTTTTTTTACCTTTGGTTTGTGGCTGTGGCTTACCCTTACAGGGATTCACCTTAGGGGGTCTCGCCCTCCGTGAACCTCGTGTGTTACCTCGGCGGGTAAGCTGTGAACCTCGTGTATTACCTCGGCGGGTAAACCGTGTGTGTTGGAAGTCATACTTATAGCATGTCTGATATAAAGCGATCAATAAAATATGACTGATAATTTTTCGGACGACATGCCTGTATGACTTTTTGATCATATTTCGGCCGATTCTGACACGTACTTTGTCGAACTCCTCCGAGGGATTTTGTCGGACCGACTTGAATTTAGTTTCTCTGGATAGAAAACATGTTTGGGATTAAAAGTCATCAAAATAATTCGTTTTCATCGATGTGTGTGCCCGTGAGAGGCGGCCATTTTGAGCGTCTCGCCATGAAACTACGAGTTGCTTTAAATCTTATGTACATGGACCGACCTTCTCCAAACATCACAGGTATGATAACAGCCCCGCCCTGAAGACCCCTGTGGGGTAATATTCACTCATAGTCATAGCGCCCCCTGTTGGCCACTGGAAATGACACTTTTCATACTTTCACATTCTACGTTGAGCTGGTTGATCCCATGAATGTAAAGTCGGGTCACAATAACCTAAACATGTAGTTGATGATATATTGAGACATTCGTTCGACTTTGTCAATGGGTGTCGCCGTGACGATGCGGAAAAGTTGGATGTCTCGCTGTGACACAGGAAGTTGATGTTTAAGGTCAAAGGATGCTTGAAACCTCACGAAACGTGTGACATACATCCGGCGTGGTGAGACGATACATCTGATGTGTTTTGCGAGTCGGCGTGGCCAAACGGCTCGCCAGCGCCCCCTGCTGGAGACAGGAAACGAAACAAAATAGCAACTTCAAGCGGGGAGGCGGCGGGCCGGAGTGCGAGGGCCCGTATATCACTGCTTGCAGTTTTAATTGGTATTATGTCCGGGTTTTTTTTTACCTGTACTGTAACAAATTCAGTAGAGTCCAGCACTGCAGTTGTGCAGAGGAACATACACTTTTCTTCAAAGTCTGGATTGATGGTTCAAATCCCACCTTGCACTTTTGATTTCATTAGTCAAAGCAACGAAGGTTTAAAAAGCTTATTGCATAGAAGGTATATTTAAAAACAAAAAGTATAAATACATTGAAAAGCAGCATTCACACTAATATAACGCTGTATGTTTTCCACTGACAGAATGACATGCCATCAAAGAGTGAAACTCTGAAACCTTCACATTTTTCAACATTTATTTACAATTAAGTATGGTTTTGCATTGTTTCGATTGTTTAAACAATATTTAAACTTCTTTCTGTCAGAATATAATAATAAAAAAATACATATTTTTCTCAAAACGACTTGATGTTATTATCTAACAGCAAGAGGATTCGCTGTTACCCACTTCCGTTTTCGCTCTCAAGTGTTGTTTATTTTACGGTTAAAACACGGTTATTGTAGTTTGTTTTACTTCTTGCGTTCTTTGTGGTTCATATCGGTTTAAAAACGGGCACCCAGCTTGTTTTCGTTGTTCCTGTCGAGGCTGTATAACGCATGAAATTAAGTCTTTTTTTGGTTTTTCCCCTGAATCCGTCAGGACTGAAAGCAGCGCGAACGCAGCAGGTCACGTGCTTGTGCGGAAGTGGAAAGTCTCGTCTTCCGGTAACCAATCCCACCTTCGCTCGGATACACCGACTCGAGCTGGTAGGATGAAAGTCTGCTGCTCAACTTTTCCACCGCGGCTGTGTTCCCTCTCGGTGATGTTTTGTAGCCCGCAGAAAGCCCTCGGTTTGTCCGCCGCGGCTCCCCGCCCGGCCCGCCGCCCCGCCGGGCGGAGCTCCGCGGCGCCTTTCTTCCATCTTTAACCCAATTTGAGCCCCTCACGGATTAGCATATATCTTGCTAACGGAGCTAACCATTCAGTAAAGTAAGGAGCGACATTTGAAAGACGCAGAAAGTCGCTTTAAAAAACATTCGCCATCACGTTGCAAGTATCTACATAATCCTTAAAACGCTCTCTACCTGTCCGGGTGAAGAACCGGTCATCCTGCTGAGAGATGAACAGGTTTTTAAAACTTGTTTCCCAAGTTGCGTCCCTTGTTTACGAATCAAAACAAAGATGGCTGCCGGCCTGCTGCCTGACTTGAAAACAAGAGTCGCGACGTGGTAAACGGGTTAAAAATCGTATTTATCAGTCTGTATACTGACTCTGTTTCCATGCAGATGGTTAGAGGAGTAACTCCAGGCTCTGGAAATATCTTCACTTCAACGATAAATGTTTTTAAATGACCTGCTGGGCTTCTTTTTCACACCGCTGGCAAATGTCCCTCCGTGTAATAAATGGTTAGCTCTGGGACCGGGTGCGCGTGCTAACACATGAGGGGGGAGGGGAGGAGGGGGGGGGGGGGACTGGTAACCCGTCGGGATCTTGAACATAAAAGTTTGATTAACAAGACACACACGTGCAGACACAAATGAACAGCTGATGGTGAACGTGTTTGCAGCAGCGATGTCACGTGACATTATAGGAAAACTTATTGATTACTTTTTTGCCAGAAGTTTTAAACCTGATTGTCACGTGAAGATGTGCTGCACCGTTCATTGTCCCGCATGTGCACATTAATATGTTCCTTACAGTCATTCACTTTGAGACCACGTGTGTGCAACTTTATTTATGTTACAAAATGCTTTGCAATAAACAAAAGGTGAGGCTGATAGAGACACACAGAAAATAGGAAATAGGTATATATATATATATATATATATATATATATATATATATATATATATATACACATAAATATATATAAAGAAGGATTCTACAGTGACAAAAACTTTACGAGGAACAACTTTGAATTCTCCATCTCCCTGTTTTTAGTCTGTATAGATGAACAAACCCGGATCTTAAAGACGTCAGAGACCTGCTGTGGGTCCTTGGATGAAGACAGGTGTCTGACGGGGAGCCGGTGTAAAGACACCAGGAGGAGGAGGAGGAGGAGGAGGAGCCTCATTCTGATTTGATCTCCTTCAGCTTTCAGGTGCTGCTGAAAAACAACAACAACAACAACAACAACAACACAGTCCGAGCAGCTTTGACAACCAGCCCCCCCCCTCCCCCTCCTCCTCCTCATGGATCAGAGCAGAGCCCACGAGGGGCCGGCGCCGGGCCGGAGACCCTCCAGTCCCGCCTCCAGGACGCCGTCGGGTGCCCGAGGACAAGCGGTGCAGAGCAGCCAGAGGCTCCGGGTGGCGATAACTCCCTTCCACAGCTCCCCCATCGTCGGCAGCCGACGACCAGCAGCAGCTCACGGGAAACCGCTGGCGTCTCCTGGAGGCCTGTTTCTGGGCTCGCTTGGAGGTCTGATGGGTCCTGCTGTCAGAGACAGACCTGCTGCCGCCGCCGGGAGCTCAGACAAACAAACGTCCGGTTCAGGTTCGGCACCATCGGCAGCAGGACAGAAACCAAGTCCTCTGGTCGTCAAGGTAAACATGTCTTTTATTTTGAAAAGGTGAAACAGTATTTTTAATACTTAATATAAGTTGAGTGTTTACTTCTGGGAGTTTTTAAAACATCAATTTAGAATCAATAAACTGAAATAAAACGATAGACAAGAAGAGAGTAAAGTCTTCGGACAGAGACCTTCACAATAAAAGTGGTCAGGAGGTAGAGATTATTAATTTAATATAAAGGTTTTAAATTAATCTGTATTAATGGAGATTAAACACAGATTCATAATCTGTCATCACATCAGGGTTCCTGTAGGACTCTAAAACTTGGATTTCAATTTGTTAAAAAGGTATTAAGTTTTAAATTTCATTAATAAAGGTCTTAAATATTTTTTCCAGCCTGTAACAGTATTGATAAAAGTTATTTAGGATTTATAAAAAAAAAAAAAAATCGCAGTAGATTCAGCTCTAATGTTGTGACATTCATAACAAATGATTCATCCTTTCATTTATTTGTTTATCAATTTCATGCTTCATGATTAATTCTTGATATAATAAAAACAGTTTCTGATCAGTGTGACTGTAAAACAGGTGTAAAATCTTAGACAGTTTTAATGCACATATAAATCTAACTGTGATAACTTCTCTGTTCTTTCCTTCCGTTTCCTCTTTTTATTGAAATCAATAACGAAGCACGTTGTCTTTTCGTTCCCTCTGAAGCCGCCCGGTAAGAAAGCGACGAAGTCGTCCCAGACGGAGTCGATGAAGTTCGGACCGCCGGTGAAAACGGAGCTTCAGAAAGGCAGCGAGAGGAAACCGTCCGTCAAACCTCCGACGGGTCGGTCCATCACCCTCAGACTTTATCAGCTGCTATAAAACCTTTTACTGATCCAGAACACTTTTGTTTTATTGTTTGGATCCACATTTCACTCATTTTATTTCCTTGTTGAAGCTGCAGCGAATCAGAAGTTTTCACTGAGATTCATCATTTCATAACAACGTTTTCTTCTTCTGTTCATTTATTTATTATGTATTATTTACGTTGGGAGGCTGTAGCTCAGTTGGTAGAGTGGGTTGCACACTAATCAGAAGGTCGGTGGTTCAATCCCAGCCCCTCCTGTCCACATGCCCAAGCGTCCTTGAGCAAGACACTGAACCCTAAAATTGTGTTGTAACTCACTTTGGATAAAAGTGTCAGCTTTATGTAATATAATATTTATGAACTTCCTGTTTTCATGATACTATTATATGATTGTGCTTTTTTCACAGCTGGAAAGAGGAGGAAGAGGAAGATGGGAATGTACAACCTGGTCCCCAAAAAGAAGTCCAAGGCGCTGAAACCACAGGTGAAGGCAGGTCCATTTTATTCATCAGTCCCCCGCAGGAAATAATGACCACAGTTCCTGCCAAAATAAAAGTTACTTAATAGAGGCATCGCAGCACAAAGTCTTTATTGACAAAAATACCTTCATCCTCTCATCATCATCAAAACAAACCACAGAAAACAGCAAAACAGGAAGTGGGCGGGGTTTGTGGGAAATGTGTTTTTTTAAAAAAAATATGTAGAATTAGGCGACTGATCGAAACACTTCTCTGCTTTAGTTGAAAAGTTGATACAGACTTCCAGCTGAAAGATTTAATTAATCAGATTTAAAAAGCCTTTAAAGCAGATGTCGCCTATTGTTTTGACATTTTTTAATTTTTTATTTTGAGCCTCCAGATGGTTCTTTAAGTTCAGAAAATAAAAAATGACACCGGAAATATTCCCAGATGTTTCTTGGATGTGCGGTCTGCTTGTTGTCACAGGAAGTGATGACTTCTTTCATTAAAATATAAAAAAGCACATTTATATCCACTTTGTGTTCTACATGAACCTATGTCATCGTTTTAATTTGAAAAACTGCTCTCGTCATGTAAAAACCTGCCAACAGGTTCTCACAAGATCTTCTTCACTACAGAACTTACAGACTTTTTAACTGTCATCATTCCTTGTTTTTTTTAATCAGAAAGAGGAGGTGAGAGGAGCTGGCGAGGAGAAGAGCCGAGCTGGAGGAGCAGAAGAGGAGAAACCGGCGATCCTCCTGGAGGCCCCGCAGGAGGTCACGTCCGTCAGGAGCGAACATCTGGAGGTGCAGAAGGAGGAGGAGGAGGAGGAGGGCGGCCGTGTCGAGTACACAGAGCTGGCTCTGGACTGCCTGGACCTGAAGGCCCAGGAGGAGCTGCTGTCCCCGTCGCTGTCAGGTCGTCACGGCAACCTGCATCCGCCACAGAGGTTTAATGGCTCACATGGGAGATCTGGGAGTGGAGTAACAGTGTGTGTGTGTGTGTGTGTGTGTGTGTGTGTGTGTGTGTGTGTGTGTGTGTAGCTGCTGAGGTGACGGAGTCCGACCTGGCGGAGGAGCTGCCTCTGTGCTGCTGTCGCATGGAGACGCCCGGCGGCGGCGGGAGTCCGTCGTCGCAGGATCAGATGTGCATGGCCACCGAGAGCTGCGACGGAGTGGTGAGGAAGGATTCATGTTTTATTTAATTCAAAATGAGATTGAAAAACATCACGTTCAGTTCTCAGAAGCTTGTTTACCAGTAAAAAACACTGCAGAATGAAAAACAAGCTTCAACTCTGCTGGGATTTGTTTTTGTTTTTTCTTTAAATTGAATCAACAACTTTTCAAGTCTTTTTTTCCTTTTAGTAGTTTCTCAGTTTATATATTCGATATGAAGAAAACACACAGAAGCTGATTTACACCAGTTATCAAGCATTTAAAGCTTCTGTACTCTTATTAAGCAGTCACAGACTTTTTATGACATTTTTTCAATTGATATTTTCTCTAATAATTATTTAATTATTTCTGTTATGTGCAGGTTGTAGTTTACAAAAACTCAAAATTCTCCACTTCTCCACATGTAAATAAAACATTTCTGATTGCAACAGTCACACAAAAAAAGACCAGTCAGCACAAACAGAAACAGCTTCATTACATTTATTAATGTATTAATTAATTAAAGTGTTTGAGGGTGGGAACAGTTGTTTTTATTAATATGACAAGAAACAACTGGACTTAATTTTAATATTTAGCATGTTTCCATGTGAATAATTTCTTCAAACTATGAAACTATCCTAACTTTTTTTTGTTTGTTATTTCTGTAATGTGAAGGTTGTAGTTTTATTAGCTTAAAATGAATAAAACATATTTCCTGTGTTCTAATGACATAAACCAAAGCTGACTTTCATCCTATAAATTAAATATTACTGAAAGACGTGAACGACACTCAGTAATGTGATGAAACTAAAAGAGAAGTGATCAAATCTTTAGTCTGTTGGTTGTGACGTTTCGTTTGTCCTCAGCTGAGTCGCTGCCAGAGGAGAGTGATGAAGCAGGAGATGATGCGACCGTCCAACACGGTGCACCTGATGGTTCTGTGTGAGGACCACCGGGCCGGCATGGTGAAGCACCAGTGCTGCCCCGGCTGCGGACTCTTCCTCCGGACGGTGAGGCGACGCGACGTTTTATTTGCAGCGTAGTTTTTGTCCCGCAGAGTGTTTTTTTGTTGTTTTGTTTTCGTTGCCCTCACCGCCGTGTTTTCTGGCTCCGCCCCCTCTCAGGGCAGCTTCATGGAGTGCCGGCCGTACGGCAGCATCTCCCACCGCTTCCACCGTGACTGCGCCTCCATCCTGAAGGACCACCGGTTCTGCCCTCACTGCGGAGAGGACGCCGGCGGGGCGAAGGAGACCACCGTGCCGAAGCGCGACCCGTCGCCCTCCGTGCCCAGGTCCAACCCGGGGCCGTCGCTGCCCGCCGTCCCCACCGTGGCCGCGCTGCCGTCCGTCCCGACCACGCCGGCCGTCCCGCAGATCCTCAGAGCGAAGAAGAGCAGCGAGCCGCTGAGAGGCCGAGACGAGAGTCCGAGCAGGTAACAAGACTGTCCGACTTATGGAAGTTCTCTTTCTCATCATAATCTTATATTAATGGAATATATTATATTATTTGTTTCCTTCCTTGCTTATCAAAATCAACTCAACTGTTTTTTTTTATGTGATATAATGTCGAGTAATTGTCTGAATTTATATATTTCAATTTTGCTCACTAAAGTTCACAAAAGAAACTCCCAAACTCACAGCTTGTGCGCCCCCTGCAGGTTGAAGGAGGCGGTGCTGCACGCTGCAGACAGACTTCCTAAAGAGTCCCTGGAGAGCATCCTGATGGCTCTGGATGACGAGAAGTACGGCGAAGAACAGGAAGCGTTTTCTCATCAGCTCACATCTGATACGAATAACTGATTGAAGCTGTCGTTCTTTTCAGCCTGAAACCAAAGAAAGTGAAGTACCCGGCCCGGCAGCTGTACATCTCCGCCAAGCAGGGAGACCTGCAGAAGGTCATCCACCTTCTGGGTAACTCAGTAAAGCAGCTGCAGCGACTCCAACTGTGTGTGTGTGTGTTTGTTAGCATCTGTGTGAGACCCGTGTGTGTGTGTGTGTGTGTGTGTGTGTGTGTGTGTGTGTGTGTGTGTGTGTGTGTGTGTGTGTTACAGTTGAGGGGAAGGACCCCAACTTTCTGATGGAGGGCCAGAACAAGCGGACGCCGCTTCACGCAGCAGCGGCCGAGGGCCACCAGGAGGTCTGCCACATGCTGGTCCAGGTGAGGACATCTTTTTTTATGAAGGGTCTCAGAGCGGGAAAACTAAAAGTCTGATTTCTCACTTTTCAAGCCTCTGATTAAAAGCTTTTTAATTAACTTTCTTTGCGGAGGAAATGACTCCCGTCTCAAGTGTAAGGGAGTCAGCAGGAGACTAATTTTCAGTCAGAGACGAGATATGTGGAGGAGTTTGAGCATCTCTGGGAAAGTGACATATTCTATTGATTTATAAAGTCTTGGGATCACAATAATTAAGACAAATTCTACCAATCTCTGGAATACTTTATGACATTTTTTAATTGATATTTTAAGACCCATTTTTCTCTAATGATTCACATATTTCCAGTTATTTCTGTTGTGTGCAGTTTCTAGTTAAAAAAATTAAATACAAATAATTCTCCACCTGTAATTTTACCCCCCCCAAAAAAATCTGATGCAAATTGCATCGCAGATCTTGAAAAAAGTGTGTGTGTGTGTGTGTGTGTGTGTGTGTGTGTGTGTGTGTGTGTGTGTGTGTGTGTGTGTGTGTCCGCTCAGGCCGGAGCCTCCCTGGACATGTTGGATGAGGAGCAGCGGACGCCGCTGATGGCCGCCTGTGAGAACAACCACCTGGACACGGTGAAGTACCTGCTGAGAGCCGGCGCCGCCGTCGGCCACAAGGTGGGTCAGCGGTCAGCGGGTCCTCCAGACTAGATGAGAGGGACCCGTGGTCACGGTGACCTTTGACCTCCACCCCCTCTCCCCCTCTCTCTAAAATTGAGTCAGTTCATCTGTTCAATCAGTTTTGACAATTTTGAGCATATTCCCTCGAGGCGTTTTTGAGATATCGAGTTCACAAAAAGGGGACGGATGACCAAGAACATAGAAATCCATTTAGAGTGAATAATAAATAAAGTGAGAAAAGGGTCTGAATAGGTTATGAATCTGCAGCTCATATTCATCTGATCCTTTATTTATGTAACTACAGCCTGAGATTAGAGCGCCACGGAGTATAAAGAGTCCTCAGAAGCACTCTCATTAACGTTATGAAAAAGGTTAATTAACCTGACGTCTGCGAGGCGGAGCTCCTCCAGAGAGTCGGAGAGGGTTCAGTCTGTTGTGCGGTCGCCGTGGCAGCAGTGTCCTATTGTTCAATGTCAATCATTGTCGTCATCCCAGGATGCCACCGGCTTCACCTGTCTGCATCTGGCAGCTAAACTAGGACATTACGACATCGTCCATCACCTGCTCGCCAAGGCATCCAAACACATCAACGGCCAGGTAAACACACACACACACACACACACACACACACACACACACACAACACACACACACACACACACACACACACACACACACACACACAAACACACACACACAAACACACACACACACACACACATACACACATCACTGACGTCGTGGGGCTACCAAAGTGTGTGTGTGTGTGTGTGTGTGTGTGTGTGTGTGTGTGTGTGTTGGTGCAGGACGACGGTGGCTGGACTCCCGTCACCTGGGCCATCGAGTACAAACACATGGAGCTGGTCCGCCTGCTGCTGGACAAAGGAGCCGACGTCAACATCAGGGACAAGGTTGGAGAACACACACACACACACACACACACACACACACACACACACACACACACACACAACACACACACACACACACACACACACACACACACACACACACACACACACACACACACACACAAACACACACACACACACACTTTCACGGAGCAGAACACGCTGATAAATAAATAGTGAAATAAATCAAAAAGATGAAAACTCTCAAAATAATACTTAAATAGTAAACAACTATACAAATTAAATTAAAATCTGAATAAACTGCTTAGGTTAATTGTATGAATGAATAATTAAGTAAAATATGAAATAAATAAAAATCATATTAAAAAGGTAAGTATTGAGTTTACACTAAAAAATGCATCGTTCCAGATGCGATGACCATAAAAACTAAAGTGCCTCACCGTGTTTTTTGTTTTTTACTCGTGGATTAATTAAAAGGTTCGTACCAGAGTTCAAAAAAGGCTCGTACAATAAAAGCAGATCTTATGAATAAGACGGACTGAAACCATAAAGAGCTTTAAAAACATTTCAAATCGATAATTTGGTGAACTCGCGTGAGAAACCGCGTCTCCTAACGACTTCATAACGAGATACTCAAATTAGAGAACAAAACTGGAGCACCGTGCATGTAAAGCTTCTCCTCGTGTGACCTCTGACCTCTGACCCGCCCCTCATCAGGAGGAGAACGTCTGCCTGCACTGGGCGGCTCTGTCGGGCTGCGACGACATCGCTCAGACTCTGCTGGAGGCTCGCTGCGACCTGACCGCCGTCAACGTTCACGGCGACTCGCCGCTCCACGTCGCCGCCAGAGAGAACCACCTGGAGTGTGTGATGTGAGTGTGACGTCACGGCAACACGTTTTTAGTTGTTGTTGTTGTCTCATCTCGGGTGTTTATCGATGTCTCGCCTCGTCCTCCGTCCGCAGGTTGTTTCTGTCCCGCGGAGCCGACGTCAGTCAGAGGAACAGGGAGGGCGAGACCACCCTGGACTGCTGCGCCTGCGGCTCCAAGGTGTGGACGGCCCTCAACACCAACAAGAAGCTGACGGACGCCAGGAGGGGGCGGGACTTCCACGGAGAGAGGGTCCTCAGCAGGTACGCAGCAAGATCTCCGCAGGGTTTCTGTAGAAATCTTTGATCTTCTAACGCTGCATGTAGCGAGCCGGTGTGTGTTGTCTGATCTGTGTTTGTGAATCTCATTGGCTCCTCTGCGGGTCGATTGTTTCTGCCTGCCTCTGTTTCGGTGACAGCTGAGGTCAAAGGCGTTACGTCTTTTTTGCGACGCGATATCTGCTGTTGAGCTGTTCTCATCGAGCCAATAAGAGACAGATCTCTGTACATCACTGCATCTTTGTTTTGAATTGGTAAAAAGTTTTTTACTTTCCAGTCAGGCTGGGTTTAAAAAATAGATTTTCCTATTCAAATCGATCATCACTTGAATAATATTGAGACGGATGTTTTAGAACCCCATACCGTTCTGACGGCCCACCCGTGTGCCATCAGCGTTTCAACAGCATCGACTTCCTCGTCTACACAGCTAAAGTTCACGTGAATAGGTGATATGAGAGGTCTGTGGAAAGATAAGATTCTTGTGATTCGTTTGATAAGATACAGTCACCTCAGCAGGTTCAGTAAACAGCTTTATCAGACCACCACCGAACAAACGATTGCAGTATTGACGTAACTTGTTTGTAAATTCTCAGTTCGGCAAAGATCTGACAACAAACGGTCCGGTTCAGTCAGCAAAGTAAGTAAATCCAATCCAGTAAAGTATTTAGTCCGAAACTTTTTCTAACATCGAGAATACACACAAACTTCCCGCCAGGAGTAAAGTCAGATAGCGTCTTTACGCTGCTGCTTTGATTGACATCTCACTGAGCCAATAGGAGCTTCCATTTCCTGTCCTCAACCTACAACAGACAAACAGTCTGTATGGAGCGATGAGTCAGAACCAGCCAATCAGAAGTCACGTTGGCAATTTTGACGCTTTGTACAACCAATGAGATTCTGAACACGAGTAAATGGTGCTTCAGTGGGCGGGGCTTATAAAAAAAAGGAAGGGAATATTTTGTTGTGAAGACTTGTCGATATTGTATCGGAAATCGAATCAAGTGGAATTATATTGATTTGGGAAATCACAATTAGTTGTTAAATCATCTTTTTTTATTGGTTTATTGTGATTTATTTTTTTGAACTTGATATTTATTCCTCCTCTCAGGGACATTTCTCGGGGCTACGAGGTCGTCCCCATCGCTTGCGTCAACAGTGTCGACGGCGAGCCGTTTCCCGACAACTTTAAATACGTGCCGGACAGCTGCGTCACCTCCCCGCTGCACATCGACAAGGACATCACTCACCTGCAGGTGACGCCTCGGCGCTCTGACAATCACACGGCTTTCTGTTTTTTACATTACAACATTACATTTCATTTCACTGACTCTTTTATCTAAAGCGACTTACAACACCGATGGTTCATCATCGGGAGCGATTTAGGGTTCAGTGTCTTGCTCAAGGACACTTAGGCATGTGGACAGGAGGAGCTGGGGATCGAACCACCAACCTTCTGATTAGTGTTCAACCCGCTCTACCGTCTGAGCTAAGGCCTCTCTGTTTTCTACCGAAGACGTCGTGAAACAACGTCGAACACGATAAAAGCTGCAGAGTGTGAAAATGTCCGACGTTTAACGGCTCCCTGTTGTTGTTTTTTTGTCGCTCAGCATTGCAGCTGCACCGACGACTGCTCCTCCAGCACCTGCATGTGTGGACAGCTCAGTCTGCGGTGTTGGTATGACAGCGTAGGTACACACACACACACACACACACACACACACACACACACACACACACACACACACAAATAAAGTTTAAGTTTGATTTTGATTCTTGTAAATAAACTGCACAACATAGTTTCTCTTTACATTTAAAAACATATTAAAATTACTTGTGCAGTTTTATCATATCATGTTTATTTTACACTCTTTGGTTACTTCCACTTGGTCGCATGCATGTTTGCGTATGATAAAAACAACAGTGTGGAAAAAATATACATGTTCGAATTTGCAAAAAAATGTGTAAAGATTTTTAACTTTGACAGAATGATTTAATTTTTTTTTTTTTTTTTAAACAAGTTAATAATATGTTTCTAAATAGAATTAAAAAAAAAAATCAAACGTCTCTTTGAAAGCAACCGACCGTGTGTGTGTGTGTGTGTGTGTGTGTGTGTGTGTGTGCAGGAGGGTCGACTACCTCTGGACTTCTGTCAGCGGGAGCCTCCGGTTCTGTTCGAGTGTAACCACGCCTGCTCCTGCTGGAGGACCTGCAGGAACCGGGTGGTCCAGAACGGACTCAGGTGAACTATTCTACAACATTTCACCACGATCGCTGTTTGTGTGAATGTTTTTCACGTTTTGGACCCTGCGGGCCACCGTAGACGGCCTGCTTCCAGCACGTTGGCACATTCACCCCCTTTTTTTTATTTATTTTTTTGCTACACTTTATTCAAACACTAAATATATCCACGTTTTTCCTCACCTTGTTGTTTGTTGGTCTCAGAGCCCGACTGCAGCTCTTCAGGACCCAGAAGATGGGCTGGGGAGTGAAGGCCACGCAGGACATCCCTCAAGGAACGTTCGTCTGCGAGTGAGTTCTGAATTCAGTGTTTCCGGGTATAAAATATTGAGCAGCAGCTCTGAGCTCCTTCTCCTCGCCGTGCTTCCCACAGGTACGTCGGGGAGATCGTCACCGACGCAGAGGCCGACACCAGAGAGAACGACTCCTTCCTCTTCACCCTGGACAACAAGGTGATTCAATTAGTTTGCATGAATTTTTTTTAAAGCTTTTTTTAAAGCTGCAATCAAGGAGAAAAATGCTGTTTGAGAGTGCGAGCTCCGTTACAGGGTTTATGTTCCACTGATTTTCCACCAGTGACCGTGTTGATACCTGCTTGTGTAAGAATCACTCCTCGTTCACTGCAGCCTCAGAAACTTATGACGTATTTCATGTTTTTGAAAATGTCTGAACACTTGGGTTTGTAATTTCCACCCTGAACCGTCAGACCCCACCCGGTCACGTCGGTTTCAGGCTCAGATTATTGAAATATTCCGGCGTTTTTTTTTTTTTTTTTCCGTTAATCATGTGTCTGCAACGTCTAAATCGTGTTAAAATCGGACTGAATTTATGCAGTCTGAGCTTTTAAAGAGCCGACTCAAAGTATTTAAATACTTCAAAACAGATAAAAATGACACAAAAATGATTTCCAAAACACGTTAAGTTTCCAGTTGGCAGCAACATCTGCACGTCTGCAAACTTTCCTGTTTCTTTCAGACTAATCAGACGTTTAAACAGCTGCAGGATGGCAGGAACTAAAGTATATAAAGAGCTACCGTCACATAATTGAAGAAGAATGAGTGAAGGTTTGTAATAACTGGAATAAAGTCCTCGTGTTTCCGTCCTGGATTTAAACCCCACTGAAAGTCTTTATTTAGAGACCAAAGAATATCAGTGAGGAACGACTGAGGAGGTTGAATATTTTTTGGCTTTTTGAAGAAGATTTAAATATATGTGTAACACTATAATTAAATTTAAGATTATGTTCTCAAAACTCACGTAAAATACATATTAGATTGTTTGACTGTTTATCCTTTGTGTTTTTTCACATTTATTCACGAGCTCATCTCGTCTCGCAGGTTTAATTATTGTTTTATTTTTTAGCTGCATGTGAACGTCTTCTGTGATTCTGCCGTCGTATAAAAAGACACGTCTGGCAGACATTTTCAGGAACAGTCATCGAGTGTGTGTGATGTCACGTTTGGTCAAGAGGTGGCGCTGCAGAGTTTCTCACCGTCTTCCCTCCGTCAGCAGCAGTGATGGTGTCTGGTTGATCTGCTGATGATGTTTTGAAGCACCTTTTATTAAAAAAAAAAAAAAAAAATCTGTTTATTGATTCAGTTTGGACCCCAAAGTCCATTTAAAAGCGGAGTGTGACCCTCGGTGATTGTTTGTTCTTTGTTCAGGTGGGGGACGTCCACTGCATCGACGCCCGACTCTTCGGCAACATCGGCCGCTTCCTCAACCACCTGTGCGAGCCCAACCTGCTGGCGGTGAAGGTGTTCACCATGCACCAGGACCTGCGCTTCCCCCGGATCGCCTTCTTCTCCAGCCGGCCCATCAAAGCCGGAGACCAGATCGGGTGAGTGGTGACGAATAACATAAAACAAATAAAAATAAAAACCATCCTCAGCTCTGTCTGCTGCCGGTAAAATACAGACGACGTTGACGAGCCGCCGCGGTCTTCTCCTCCCTTCAGGTTCGACTACGGCGATCACTACTGGAGGGTGAAGAGCAAGTACTTCAGCTGCCAGTGTGCGTCTGTGAAGTGTCGTCACTCGGCCGCCGGCAGATAGAAAGAAAAACCCTTCTCTACTAAATGTCACAAACACTGCCTCCCTTAAACCTTAGAGCAGGTGAACAACGACGGCTTATTCATCTGATTCCCCCATTTTTAATTAAGCAGAAAACAAAAGATTCTCCAAATCATGTTGGAGCACACAGGATCTAACTTATTCTATAAACGTCTCTGTGGGTGGAACCAGTTTTAACGAGGGTTTAAACATTTTTAACACTGCAGATGAAGTAATATTTTTGGTAGTCTTGATATCTCTTCTAATGCTTTTTACCACAAGTCTTCTTAGCAATTAAAGCAAGTTTTTTTTTCAAAGCATCTTTTCACTGTTGTTTTTTTGTTTGTTGTTGTCACATTCATTCATTTCATCTTTATTTCAATTCTCAGGAACACATTGAGGTTAACAACTCAATTTGAATGACGCGGAAATTACGTTGAACACATTTTTTTTTACGTCAATAAAATATGTAATAAACCGAATATAACTTGACAATAAAACAATAAAATATAGACAAGTCTTCAATAAATTTGATAGCGGGCAACATTAAAATACTAATATACAGACAGGGCAGCAATACAATCAGTTAAAGCAGTTACAGTTTGGGCTCGGAGGTATTTTCGGCCATAATTTATCAGAGGATTGATTTTTTTAAAGTGCGTTGAAGATCATTCCAGGAAGAAGCATTAAAACAAAAGGCCCTCATTCAGACTTCTCATTGACTTTTATTTTGTAATAAAAATGTAACTCTTTTCAGTATAAAACACTCAAAAAAAGCAAATGGCTTAATGCCGTTACTAAATCATATTTCGACTATTTTTTCTTGTATTTCGAGGTTAAAGATATAACTAGTTTTCTCATAAGAATTTTTGCACCAGATGTTTACTTATTCTTATTTTGAAAATTTTTACCGGAAGTTGGTTCCCTCCTATCCGCTGTTTGGAGTACGCAGGGCAGCCATTCACCCCTACACATATACTGGGTTATATTGCAACTCCTTTCGTGTTGTGTAAATATTTAAACACAGCTTGATTTAATGAGTCATATTTACAAAATAATTTTCAGTTTGTACGTAAAGGTGCTCTTATTATGAAAGTATTGCGGAAAGTCTTCGTTTTTCGTCGCGCGTAACTTGACCCCGGTACGCGCGCTCGCTCTCCTCCCTGTTGCTATGGAAACAGGGCCGGTCCAGGTGGAGCCACTGGCTGGCGTCTTGCCGGTCACGTGGGGGTCTGTGGCGGAGAAAAGTGCCGTCTGTCTCCCTCATTCCCGGTACCGGAGACTTCGTGGAAACAAGCAGCTCGCCGTGATTTTCTCTTTTCTCCACCGAGGAAACAACAACAACAAAGAAACTGACGGCGGCGCCACTTGTTTTAAATTGTTTTGCTTCTTCAGCGTCTCGAGCTACTTCAAAGAGTCATTTCGGCGTTCAACCCCCAGCGGACTCGGGCGGGTTTGTTTCGGGGAGGAGGGGACAGAAATGCGGCTGTTCGGTTTCTGGAGGGAAACGGGTCCCGACTCGGCACCGTGACGGGTCCCGACTCGGCACCGTGACGGTCCCCCCCCCCCCTCTGCGTTAAAGTGGCCGTTTTTTACCCGGAGTCTGGTGTGGACGGCGCCTCCTCCGAGCGCGGACTTGTAGCGTTGACGCCGGTGTGTGTTGATCTTTTTCCCCTCGAGGACCGGGAGGTGAGGCGGGGTGAGGCGGGGTGAGGAGGGGTGAGGCAGGCGGGTTAAGAACACCCATGAAAACCAGCCATCATGGGATGTGACCGTCTAAACTTTGAGCAACAATTTCACGCCGGCATGACGGCGGCGAGGAGCTAACGGAGTGATGAAGAAGAGCCTCCTCCTCCGTCCTGGCGTTGTGGTGAATGTTTGACTCTCCTGCTCGTGGCCGCTACCCGCACCTGGAGGACCTGCCGGCGGACGGGACGACAGTGTGCGTTGTGATGCTTCTTCTCCATTTGTTTTCTGCCGTCAGTTTTGGTGTCTCCAGCAAGATCCGCGCTAACCCAGAATGGCTCGCTTTGAAGACGAGGTGTCCGGCCGCTACGGGGGCAGCGGTCCCGCGGGCCAGGCCAGAGGGGCCGTCCGGCCGCCGGGGCTTCCGGGGGGCCCGAGGGTGTACAAGCAGTCGATAGCCCAGAGAGCCCGGACCATGGCCATTTACAACCCCATCCCAGTCAAGCAGAGCTGCCTCACCGTTAACCGCTCTCTGTTCATCTTCAGCGAGGATAATTTCATTCGGAAATATGCCAAAAAGATCACCGAATGGCCATATCCTTCCAGTCTAAACACTGATCACCATGGCCGAACTCCATTGGAAAATACGTCCATTTAAGGTTTCTTTCTCACCAGCAAGAAGACACTAACATGTAGGACATAAAACAGTATCTCCGATTAAAGCAAAGATTGTTCTCTTTAATTCGTCTTACATACAACAAGAAAAGAAGGTTTACTATCGCTTAAATTTCAAACTTCCATAATTGTTTCCCCAGTCTTGAATATAGTTGGAAGGGCGGTAGGCTGCAAAGCTGGGAGTTTTTTTGTTGGTTTTCTGTGCAATAAATATCCTGCTAATCCATAAACTAGAAAAGTGCATATTTAGATGTATGTGGGCCACAACTGCTCACAGACTACAGAAGCTTAAATAGACAAATTTCCAATGGAGTTCTGCATGGTTTTTTTCCTTCATATTTTTGGCACAGAGAAGCAACTCTAATTGTTTACATTTTGTGAATCCTGAGTTCACAATGTGCTGTTTGGTGTTCTGACAAAGTTCAAGCATCGGTTTAACACCACGTCCTCTATCACAGGGTTTTGTATCGTGTCAGTGTTCCCGTTTTTTTCCCGGTCTGTTGTGGTCATATGGAGGGAAACCTGCGGTCAGATCAGACATCCTGGTCACTCTCCTGGTGAATCCGTGCAGTCGGATTTTGGCTCCAGAGAGATCTTGTTTTTCAACTTGATGTCACAGTTCCTGGCTGCTCTCTGCAGATGGTGCTGTCCAAGGTGCTGAACTCCCAGCGACACGGCGACGCTCTCCTCAGCAGCGAGGCGGTGGCAGTCTGCATGGGTGTGACGCCAAACAAAACAAGGCTGGAGCAACCAAATGCAGCAGGTTTCAGACGAAGCAGCCGGTGCAGGTTTTGTAACACATCTAGCTTTGCAGCGAGTGACGGGCCACCTGTTGATAAGATGTCGATTCCCCTCTGAGGGAGAAAAAGAAAAACCTCACTGGTTTATGTTAATGAGCATTTTGCAGACGTTGCAATTAATTCCCATTAAGTTGTGTAATGGCCCTCCGTTGCTTAAGCCGCCGGTCGGTTACCCCTCGGTGCCGAACACACGTTCATCACGCTTTGATGTCGCAGTGCATTACGGAGCCCTTTACCCCCCCGATGCAGAGCGACCGCGGCGCCGCTGCAGGATGATGTATCGTGGGCCCCTTCGAGCAGCTGGAGGCCCGGTGCCTGGAGCTGGACCGGTGCAGGGAGGGGGGGAGGGGGCGGGTGGGGGTGCCCAAATCTTTCCGTGCAAAATCTACGTGTAACGTGTTTAAAAATAAGCAGAAACTCTGGTGGTGCTCAATGCTGCAGAAATGCTGCATATTGATGAGGCTCCCAGCAGCTGGAGGCAGGACGGCGGCGACGGCTGCTTTTATCTGACGGGAAAAAGATGTGCGTGTGATCCTGTTTTCTGTTTTCTCTCACGAGTGAATGAGTCGGAGGTTGTTCAGGGTTTTAAAGGAGCGCTCCTCCAAACGTAAACCTTAATTCGGTTCACTCGTAACAGCTTCTGTAAATATGGAGGGAGGTCTAGAAAATGAAATAAACCCCGGTGATGTCATCATCGGGGTTTCTTGAGGCTTAAAGATGAAACAGGAAGTCTGCATTATAAATCAAGGATGTGGAGTTAGATGGCATTAATGAGGCAGGGGGGAGGAGGGGGGGGTTGGTGGGCAAGCAATGCTTTAATGCAAGATGGTTTGGCATTGCATTGTGGGAAATGTTAGGATCCAGTGTTTCTGATGTTTCAGGCTAATTTCTTGTAAACTTTTCTGAAAACTAGCTGGTGATTAATTACGAGGATTCTTTCCCCCCCAAAAAGTCTGAAGCACTTTGATATTAATTATCAGGGAAAATGAAGAAAGTTGTAAAGACCTGCTGGTTATATTCATGTTTTTAAGAATCTAAAAGTAGGAAATGATGCATTATTAAGTGGAAAAATAGTTCATAAACTGATGTCAGTATCCATAAAAAGGTCCGTTGAATTTGAGCAGCAGAAAATACATTCACATTTGCTTTTGAAAATGTTTTGAAAATTTTATACAGATATGCATATTTTTATTTGAGAAATGTCAAATTTGCTTGAGGAAGAAGCTCCAAAAACCAAAAAGGTTTCCACAAACGTTTGGAAATACCTCGTGTAGCAACCAACACGGTCTCCGTTCCCCTTATAATCAACACCAAACTTTCTTTAGCAGCTCTTGTGCATTGCATTGTGGGAGAATTGCGTCCATTAAGAGCACAAAGAGCTCGAAAAAGAAAAACAGTTTTTGAGGCGACTTAATTGTGGAAGAAAAGCCTCCTAAGAGTTCGTATGTAGTTTGGAAGTCGGACCTCCTTCGTGTTGTGTTTTGATGCCGTCGTTAACGTCTCCCGGTCCGATATAAAGAAGCTCCGTTCTTTTTTTTTTTCTTACGATTAAGAGAAACGAGCCGAAAGCCGTCGTTTACCGAAATCTTTTCACGGCAGCTTGCGGCTCAGAAAGTCTGGTTTTAGTTTTCCTTTTTTGTTTTTGATTGTGTGTTGGCTTTCCTTGACTCTCTGTCGTCACTCCGTTTGAGTACATGATCCTGGCCACCATCATAGCCAACTGCATCGTGCTGGCTCTGGAGCAACACCTCCCGGCCTCCGACAAAACCCCCATGTCGGAGCGTTTGGTGAGTACGACGCGCCGGTTGTCATATTTCTTTGTATTTGACGTCACTGTAGAAGCACTTCCCCCCGACAGGCTCGACAGCGAGCGATCAGACGTGTCATCAGGTCCGTGTCGTGCAGCCTCTCTTGTCTCATGGACCATCTGGAGGCTCTGAGGGCTGCAGATCATCATCACTCTCATCACCCATTAATCTCACAATTATTATGCCATCAAGACGTTAATTGGTGAATCTGTTAAATGTCCCCAAAAATTGAAAAAAACAACAACACAAAGCCCATCGGAGTCTCTTAGAACCAGAAGAAATTGTTCTATTTATCATCTTCTATGATAAAACGTTGACAAACCCCCAAAAAATGAAAATATTCAAAGCCAAAAACACAAGTTCGGGTTTAACGTTAGAAACACGTCCGTTTTTTGAACGTCTCGTTTTAAAAGCTCCAGTTTGTCTTTATTGGAACCAGAAGTGACCTTATTTGGGCGATCTGGGAGGAGGAAGCGAGGGGTGGATCTGATTGACACTATGCCCCGCCCACCTATACTGGAAAACCACAGTGGCTCGAATATTTTCAGTATCGAACCCACCTATTATGATTCCTTTTTACACAAGTTACCATCTTTAAATACTTCTTTATGACAGTTCTTCATTTTATCGGCTTCAAAGGAGCCAGATTACAAATAAAAGAGTTTTTAAAATCATGGAAAATATAAAATCTGCAAAAATAAAGCAGAAGAGAAGAGTTTTCAGTGTCCGGCTGATCTTCAGGGTGTTAAAGCATCATGTGAACTGTATCTGTGATTGTAAGTACATTTCAGAAATCCTCTGCTCTCTCTGCAGGACGACACCGAGCCCTACTTTATTGGAATATTTTGTTTCGAGGCCGGCATCAAGATCATCGCTCTGGGCTTTGCCTTTCACAAAGGCTCCTACCTGCGTAATGGCTGGAATGTAATGGACTTTGTGGTGGTCCTAACAGGGTGAGTAGCGCCGGCCTAATGGCTTCTACAGCTGCTAACTGACGGAGCTGATGGGCAGCGGCCATTAATGAGGGGAGGGGAGAGAGTGTGTGTGTGTGTGTGTGTGTGTGTGTGTGTGTGTGTGTGTGTTGCATTTCTAATGATCAATAGAGGCCGTTCCAGATGGCGGGGTGTTTTCTTCCTGTTGTTCTGCATTAGACGTGCAAAAAACAAACCAACAGAAGGAAATCGGTGTGAACGGTGCAGAAAAGAAATCTTTTTTTTTTTTTGGTGCTTCGTGATTCCAGATGATGAAAAAACAAACACGTTTCTCAGCAATGACCACTTTTTTTTTTTTTTTTTACTTTATTTATGGTTTGAGTTGAAGTCGAAGGCGCGACCGATGAGACGGTGTCCGTGCGGTGTGTGGAGCTCGTGTTGGCTGATGATGTCACCGATGAGTCCGAAGTTCGCTCGATTACTTTTGAGAGACATGATCGTCCGTCGCTAAGCAACCACGTCACCCTGATACACAGAGTCATAAATAGTAATATTAATAAATGTCAGATAAACTTTGACCTTCTCGGTGGACTGAACCAAAAAAAAAAAACCGAGATGAAAACGTTCTTTATTATTCAGTCCAGCTGTCTTTTTGTTTTCTTCCACTTTTAGAAACTGAATCTTTGAACTATTTATTCGTTACTTGAGTTACTTAAATTCATCGGGTTGGAGCGTTGGAGGTTTTCACCTCCATGTTTTGGCCTCATGCCTGAATAAAAACAATCATTCGATTGATCGATCACACTTCACAGAAAAACCTCGAAGCTTTGTAAGTTTTTATCTTTCAGCTGTTTTGTTCTCATAATCAGTTGTTCTGAATTAATCCGTGATTTGATTTGTCAATATAACATGAAGGACAAATATCAACAAATATTTATATATATATTTTTTTATGACCACCAGTTAAAAAGTCCTAAAGTAATAAATGCTGTAAACTACAACCAACACATTTTTTATTTTTTTACCGGGGTGAACGACGATCTTTGGAGTAAACAGACGATCCCTCGGTGCCGGCTGGAGAAAGCGAGAACGGGAATAGTGCTGTTGGTGTGTGTGTGTGTGTGTGTGTGTGTGTGTGTGTGTGTGTGTGTGTGTGTGTGTGTGTGTGTGTGTGTGTGTGTGTGTGTGCGCCTCCCCACCTCCTCCCCCTCTCCTCCTCCTCCCACTGGAAGTCACAGGGAGTCGCTGGGCCTTCGTTCCCGTCGGTTGGAAACGAGGGGAAGCAGTTGGTGGAGAATCAGATAAACGGCATCCAGCAGAACGAGTCTAGTTTCTGCTGCAGAGATTCTGTTGGAGTCTCTGAATGAATCTGGAGCTTCGTCCTCAGACTTTAGGACACTGTTGGACACTGTTGGACACTGTTGGACACTGTTGGACACTGTTGTTGGATTATTTTATCAAATCGTACATTTGACATTAAAAAGTCAAATTTTTTGGCTTATTTCCTCTTAAAGTTTGGAAATATTCTATACATTTTTCAGTGTAACAAACTCCAATCAAAGGACTGATCCAACGGTGTCGTGTTGGAGAACCCTGTTGCCATGGCGCCACCGTTCAGGTGGCTTTGCAGTGAATGTTTTCCCCCTTCCGACGCCTCAGAAGGTTCCCAGTGGAACTCGGTGTTGACAGTCTGACTCTGGGGGACGAATTCACTGTTGCACAACTCCCACCAATGTAAAAAAACCAAACAGTTGGTGTCTCCTGACCCGACGCTCCTTCTTCTTCGGTCTCTGACGGTGAAGCTCCGCCCCCTCTTTGAAACGTTGAACGTGACTCAGAACATCTCACCCGGCTCGTCGCTTCATCTCCGTCAGACTTTCTGAAACTTATGATTTCTTCTTATTTAGATCTCTAAACACTTCCACACACCTTCGTACACGCACGACACGGTAAACATCGACTAGTCACATACGTGGGACTGATACGCTGACGCGTGCAGAAACCACGAGGCAGCAGCATTTTCTTCTTCTGTGGTTGTGTAAATGTGAGCTGTGTGAGTACGTGTGTGATGAATGGCAACGGGCTGTTGAAGGTTGTCAGGGCCTCCTCCAGTGTGTGTGTGTGTGTGTGTGTGTGTGTGTGTGTGTGTGTGTGTGTGTGTGTGTGTGTGTGTGTGTGGATGGGAGTGGCCCTGAATTGAATTGGAGCTGACCAGGCTGACATGATAACCATAATTGAGGGCGGGTGGTGGACGGCGGCCATTACAGGCTCGGTCTGGTCGTCTCATCGGTGCCGTGCTGCATCGGCAGGGTCGAGCCCGTGTGCAGCCGAACGCACACGCGTGTGTGAGTGTGTGTGTGTGTGTGTGTGTGTGTGTGTGCAGCCCCGGTGCACTTATTAAACATGCACACATGCTAACAAATCACTTCTCCGTGATGACGTCCGTTTCCTGCAGGATGTTGCTGGTGTGGAAACCCGAAGCTGTTCGACATTAGTGCTCATTATTATTATCATCAAATCATGAAGTCTTTATTATGCAAGCAAAAAAACAAAACAGTTTTAAAAGCTAATTTCTTGCACTGCAATCAAAAATCAAGTTTGTAAGTAAAAATATGTAAACTGAGTAAATAATTATTGCTTTATTATTTTTTTTTTTTTTTTGCTTCGCATAATAAAGACACAAAAAGCCATTGATAGATTATCAGCATCCAAACCGTCCGTCAGCTCAGCAACCTGTTCGTAACACGAGTGTTTTCTTTAGTGTCGCATGTAAAAATTAGAACAATTAAACTGTCGGCTCATCAGCCGCCACTCAACTCTTGGAAATAGTAAAAAAGAAACGATCAGACGTTTCCTCTTTATTTTTTTGCACCTTGAGGACTGATATTAAACAGCTGACAGCGAGTGGACGGGTCATCACGTGTTTCCAGGGAAACACAATGACGCTCGCTGACAGACACACAAAACCTCCTTAAATACTTTATCCAACGATAACACGGCTCCATGTTTATCTCCCAGTTTCTGGCCTCCTGTAAATATTCAGAACAATTAGTATTCAACACAACGTACCAAATGGAAATGTATTGAAACGATGAGCTGATATTACATGTGAAATAGTTACGACATAATTAATTCATGACTAAAAAACGCAACTATAAACTTTGTCTGCAGGCTGCAAGCACAAAGTAGGAAACACACAATATTAAAACACAAAACTGACAAAAAGGAAATCATTTAACGACGTTTTAAAAACGACAGAAACACAAAAATCCAGAAAACAAAGCAGACAAAATGCTTCTGAAACTTTTTCAGGTCGGATGCGAAGTCGTGAAATTGTCTCAGTTTGTTGTTTCATCTGTTTCGTGAAGGTTTTTTCTTCCTTTTTCTCCGTTGGACGAGATCAGATCAAGAACGCTTCGATCTGAACTCTGTTGTTATTATTAATTATTCAGTTCCTCGATTGATTCCTCAGGAAACACAAAGTCTGATCTGAACTACAGATTTTTATTTTTGTTCCATCATAAATTTGTGATATTCAGCACATTTTATTTATTTCAGGTATCCTTTTGTTAAGTTGATTTATGCCTCTCCTACTTCGGTCTGTGTTTTCCGTGTGTTTCCCAGAATGCATTTCCCATAAATCCCCAAAAGGAAAAGGGAGGTGAAGGCAGCGGGGCGTCGGGCTCGTTATTTATCCGCCTCGGAGGAGGAGAGGGTGACAGTCCCGGCGTCGGTAACAAGAGGGAGAGTTTTCCAGAGTGATGCTCCTCATTATCGGGAGGCGACGGCGGCCGGACGAAGTGGCGTCTCCGCCTTTTATTTACTGCAGATGTTTTACACAGCAGCTGTCAAACGGCTCGCTGGCTCACTTAGAAAACTGGTTCAGACGACTAAACGGGACTTAAAAAACAACTAAAAGGTACAGCGTCATCCAAGAATACGAGGAGCTTCATCTACTGCAGGATTTAAGTGTTTTAATGTGGATTTTTTTGATTTAAAAGAACATTCAGTTTTTAGTACAGCTCGGGTCTTTACCAGGAAATCATTCATATCTGTAATAATGATGCTGCGCTCGGCAAAATAAGTCTGATTGGACGATAAGCGTGCAGTTCATTGTTATAGACAGGTCTGACAAGTGAGTGCCACAAACACAATACCACCGAGGGCCACTAGGGGCTGGCTCCAAAAAAAGACTCCCATTCAACTTCTCTCATGAAATATAAAGTTTATATGTTATAAAATATTCCCGTCATTAATTAGATATTAGGGCCTCAAAAAGTGGTATGTTTGGGGGCGCGTGTATCTTTGATTGACAGGTCTGTGGTGAAGGTGGGCGGGGCATAGTGTCCTCGTAGATCATGTCAGCTCACTGACTGGATATAAAAGAGTTCGTAGCTTCAGGTCTGTAAAATGGTTCTGATCCAGAAGTGTCTTCAGCTGCAATACCAGCGAGTGCCACTAGAGGTCGGCTCCAAAAAGCCTCCGGCTCCATAGACTCCCATTCAACTTCTCTCATCAAATCCAAAGTGAATAAAATGTGTCCATCAGTTATCTCGGTGTTGTTAGCTAAAGTCACTCCTTCTTATTAGTTTTCTGGAGGTCCATCTGAAAATAATCCCTCATTCATTAGAAAAGAAGATTCAAGAAGACCAGCTCGTCCAAACATGGTCACTTCCTGCTCCAAGATCACTGCGATACATACGACATCATTAACGTCATCTGCTCATAACGTTTTGGCTCATCGGTGTTCATAGTAACATCTTAAACATGCCATCTGTCACGTTTCCTCTCAGAGCCACCTTTCATGGCCCGGCCCGGCCCGGCCCGGCCCGGCCTCCACCAGAGTCCCAGTAAGATGTAGGGAGTCACTAATACGAGCGTATATCTGCCTCCTCGCTGCTTCCTACCACGATCGATAGCGTATCGAGCCGAACGCGAACGGAATAGATTCACTTCAGCTCTCCTCTTTACAGCCGGCGGATCAAAGCAGCTTCCGTTTGGATCTCAAACCGGATCACACACACACACACACACACACACTCTCTCACACACACACACACACACAGCTCAGGAGAGCTCGTCAGGCGATGGAAATATTTCTCACACATCCTTGAAATATACCTTTTTAAAAATACCTCCCGTCAGGAATACAGCAGACGAAGCAGGTTTACGTTCTCAATTGGTGTTTTCTGTAGAATCAAAGTCTGAACCTCGTATATAACTCGACCCGGTGTGAAACTGGAGCACTCTTAATCTCTCACTCTTTATAGCTCCGCCCCCCCGCTGTTGTATTCCAGCTGATAAATATTGCATTCATGTTATTTATCTCATTTCTGAGCAGCTGTTTTGTTTGCAGCTCAGTGTGAGAGGTCTCCGCTGTGTTTCTGTCCTCTGATCTCTGTGTGTCTCACTGTGGGAGGACTCAAACATGTCCTCTGATGAGTCTCTCATCGTCCAAACAGGAAACAGCTCGTACTTTTTCCCGTCACAGAAAAAAATGAGGCTGGATTTTTATGCCGAGTTTGCATTTTCTTTTTTTCTCCCTCTGAGCAGTCGCTGCGTTCTTGTATCGTTTAGTTTTTTTTCCGTTGTACACCTGAGAGGAACACCTGCTGCCGTCTGGTTGGAGTCAAGAACCGGACGGTGGAGCGGTGTCGCCGGCGGCAACAGGCGGGATCGGTGTGGTTGTGATGAGAGCCGGTGTGTGTGTGTGTGTTTAAATCGTCCTCTCTCTCTCTCGGTGCTGGTTCTCCTCGTGTGATCGTGAGCTGCATCTCAAACCCAGAAGAGAAGGAACGTGTTTTGTTTTCTTGGCGGCTGAAGACTCGTTTCTTTTTGTTTTGTTTTATTATTTATTTTTTAATTGATCTTTGACACTCAGCTACAAACACACAACGAAGGTGTGTGTTGTTGTGTGATTAATAATTCATTGTTATTTTTTATTGAGGATGTTTAAAAAAAGTAATCAAAATACTTTTTTTGGGACATTTTAAAGTCATTTAAGTCATTTAAGTTTCAGATCACCTGTGAACCAAACTGAGCTCCGAACAGCATCCAGCCAATCAGGTGCTTTGTGGCTCTGAAAAAGCTGCGTCAGCGATTTTCATCGGGACTGCGGAGCGCGGACGGGACGGTGATGGCCGTGCGGTCACTAATGCACCGCCACAGGTCTCCCGGAGGAAGCCTGCAGGAGCTGCTCTCTAATCAGAGGGCCTCCACAAAAACACATGAATAATTGATCCGGTTCCACGCAGGATGAATTAGACCGCTTACAGAGAGCATTTTGTTCCCTTTGATGAGGCCGTTGCTCCGTGTTACTACAGCGTGCTTCACCTGAGGCCCGTTCAACTCTAGATATTCTATAAATAAGGTTATGACGCAGCGAGAAATAACAACACAAATAACTTGCAGCGTTTTCCTGAAGCATGTGGATGACTGAAGTGTTCGTAGTTGGTGGAGGTCAATTTCGCTTTTTACATTTAAAATTTTTTTTTTTTTTTTTTTACCGTTATTATTAAAATATCTCTTTGAAAATTAACGGAAAATTCAGTAATGGAAAAGTCACGTTCCCAATCATCATCCATCAGTGATGTCATCAACCATCAGTGATGTCATCAACCATCAGTGATGTCATCGTTGGTTGGTGAACGTTATGAATCCTACAGTTCAGATTCTGTCCGTCACCATCTTTCTAGTTTGGAGCAGGAAGTGTCCATATTTGGATGAGCTGGGGGAGGAGCCAGCTGGTGAATCTGACCGATCTGATTGGAAACCTGACGATACTACGTCCCGCCCACCGATAGCTATAACCTGACTGCACCACAGGCCTGTCAATCAAACATGAGCGGTACATTTAGTAAATAAAAATGACGTTTTTTTTTAAACTTTTTGACACCAGAACATTATTCATGACGTAGTTTGAGGATTATCAGAGTTTTGTGCTTAATTGAACTTGTTAAAAGTGTGCATGGTCCTGGGTTGTAAGAGATGCATCTGACAGACTCTTAGTGAAGCTTCTTCGGTCCATGCAGGACGTTAAACAGCTGTTTCAACTTCCCGTGACGGCAAACCGAACTCCAGCGGTTCAAATCACTGGAAGACGCCAATAAATTTACCTCGGAGGTCGAAACATCTCACAACTGCTCGACTTTTATGTAAAAACTGCTTGAGTTCAGTATGTCGGATTTCACGCTGCGTGCTCACAGTAAAGTCTTCAGCTTTATATTCCAGCTTTAATAAAGCTCGTT
The DNA here is from genome assembly GCF_022577435.1 of Embiotoca jacksoni. Classification (NCBI taxonomy): domain Eukaryota; kingdom Metazoa; phylum Chordata; class Actinopteri; family Embiotocidae; genus Embiotoca; species Embiotoca jacksoni. Next base: position 3,163,986 of record NW_027185389.1, read on the forward strand.
ATGAAGCGACATTAGTCCATAAAAGTCCTGATAAAACTTCTTTTGTGAGCCGCCATTTGTTTTGGACTTTTTTTTTTTTGGAGGATGTGAAAGTGTGAGAATCGGTATGAATGTCAGCTTGTTTACAGGTTCAGGAAGTTCCTAAAAATATAACTTCAGCTTCCCAGAACCGACGTCTGTACTTCAAACTCTCTCGCCGAAGAAGGTCCGCTGGGCTTTGAGGTGCTCGACCGGCAGCCGTGTTCGAACGCGACTCATTTATTCTAAATGGACTTTTATTCTTGGAGGATTGTTGCTGGGAAATGTGAGCGGTTCCCGTTTACCATCCCGCTTCCCTTTTAACGCCGACGTGCTCTCTGCTCATTAACAGTGGAAATGTTTTCTTTCTGTACGTTGTTTCGCTCAAACAAACTCCCCACGAGGGATAACGAGGGACGTCAAGTAGAGATTCATAGTTATGATGCCGACTCATAAAGGAGATGTTTGGTTGGGAGCTCGTTTGGACGTGTATCACACCTTTGATTTTAACAGACATTTAAATAAAACTTTATTTCCTGATTAGAGAAAACAACCAATCAGCTTCTTCGGTTGGATTACGGAGAGAAATCACCTTTCTGGTACCGATAAATTATTATTATATCTTCAAACAAAAGATGGCAAAGTTTACATAAAGTAGTCAATAACAAACAAAAACACATGTTCACTTTCTTTTAAATGGCAAAGCTGACTCGTCTTTCATGAGTTCTGAAGTGCGATTATGATATTTAATGTCACTATAAGTAAATTATGATCCAACTTCATTATTTCTTCGGTGCCGACCTTCATTCAGCCCGTAAACGTCCCGTCATTAACGGCACCGCAGCAAATCTAGAGATGTTTCAAAACACGCAAAGTTTACATACAAAAAATAAAAATCATGTAAAACAAATAACACCAAAATCTATACAGCAAAAACAATAACGTGAATATAAAAAAAAAAAAAAAATCAAAGAGTTTCAACAGTGTAAAATCTTTCTCCGGTTGATTGAACATCTGTCGTTCTGATTATCTTCCTGTCAATCATGTTGAGAACGTGTCGAGATCAGCTGGTGTTTGTTGAGGTCGGATGTCGTCGGTCACCGAGCGTCTCAACCGCCGCTGACGACTGAACTTTGGAGCTTCGTCGGAGCGCACGTGCGGGTCACTTCCTGTCTGTGCTGCCTCATTACTGTGAGCTGCAGAACCGGCTGCAGAACCGGCTGCAGAACCGGCTGCAGAACCGGCCGTGGCTCGCTCCGGCTCGCCGGTTCAGGAACGAGACAACGTCGGCGCTGATGTGTTCTTTTTCTCTCTTCTTTTGGACTGATGTGTCTGAGGCTGCCGATCGATGGCCTGGGAGGTGTCTGACCCCCCCCCCCCCCCCCTCCTTCAGCACCACCTCTCACAGACAGCTGATTGATCTGAGCGCTGGTTGTCAGGGAGGGTCGGGACCCGGCAGGCAGCCGGCCGCTGCTGTCTCCGCTCAGCTTGCCGGCCGTGTAGCTCCGCGTGCTGCTTTGCTTTCGCTTTCATATGCAGGGGGGGAGGAGAGGGGAGGGGGGGGGCACACTGGAAGAACCAGTTTGAAGGCTGCAGGGCCCTGAACGGCTGTGTCTATATACAGAAGGATCAAATGATGCCGAGCCTCTAATGCACTCTGGCCGGGCGCCACGCCCAAACTCACCCGTCTCTGAATGCTCTCTTTCCAGAATCGGTCCTTTCGCCCGTTCAGCCGTGTTATCTCTTTGTCTGGATGCCAGACAGCGATGAGTTTGGTTTATTGAGCGCGCTCCGTCATTATGTTAAGCTGATGTCCATTACATGAGGGCCCCCCCCCCACCTCCCCGAACTCTGGAGCATCGATTCCTACTTACTGTCCGTCACGGAGACGCTGCAGACGTTTTTTATCGCTTTTATGTTTGACTAGACAAATATGTTCATCCAGTGTGCTTCAGTGGAGAGTTCAGAACAATATGAACCGCAGACACACAAACACGCAGGCATCTTCCATTTGTCACCGTTTGTGCTTTAATACTGGCCAATATACACATTTTTGAGTATAAAAACTGCAGTAAATCAACACAAACAAACAAACAGACAAACAAACAAACACCATGTTTAACTAGAAAATAGAATGAGAAGAAGATTCATATTATTATTTTACGATTCAGGTTTACTGTTTACATAACTGTTAAATGTGTTATTATTACAACGAGTTCTTCATCTGTAAAACCATGTTCAGTTCCCCGACTACGGTGGCCCTGAGGGTCAAAAACATTTCACGGGATTACACAAGCATGTTACAAAACAGTTCAGAAAACACAAAAACTTTACAGAAATGTTTTTACATGTTTTAAGTACTTAAAAATGAAATCATCTCTAAAACATTTGTCCTGCAAGAAAGATAATAAAAACAAACAGAAAGGTCAAAGCTGTCAGATTGAGTCGTCACCTCATCTCTTTTTGATCCGCTCCTGTTTGCCCTCTTTAAAGTTACTGCACGGTAATATTAATACAACACTTCCTGTATCTCTTTCAGATTAAAAGCCCTGTAGCGTTTCAGTCCAACAAGGCTTTTATTGTGAAACATTAGCAGGAAACTGAAGCGACCAAATGCAACAACCTTTGAAAGCAGCAGGATTATATGGTGGAC